>NC_090730.1:93286238-93403738 GCF_036898095.1 Palaemon carinicauda
CTCGACGTTCTCACCTCCATTCTTTATCATTTCGGCTGTGACCTGATCGTTTCCTGGACTCTTTCCAAGTTTGAGTTCTTTGATAGCTTCTCTAATCTCATCAATCAGAGGAGGTGGTTCTGGTTCTGAAGACACTTGCCCGTATGGGACTGGTGTTACAATGGATTCATTTCTTTTGTAGAGATTTGTGCAGTATTCTTTCCATCTGTCTTTGACTTCCTCTCTGTCACAAAGGATTAGGTCATCTTCATCTTTGATGGTGTCAACAGATGGTTTGAATTTCTTGGTGAGGTTTTTCACACCATTGTACATTTCTTTGGTAGAGCTGTTAATGGAATTTACTTCAATCCTTTGGCATTGTTCTTGTATTAACTTTTCCTTGTCTTTCCGCATCATCCGTTGAATTTTGGAGTTCTGTTGTCTGTAAATTGTATCCTCAACAGGATCATTGATCCCTTTTGCTTTGAGTTGCCTTCTAAGCTCAACTTCTTTTATGGTTTCTTCCGATATCCATTGATTCCTTTTGTTGGTTTTCTTGGTAATGGTTTCTTCTGCAACTTTTAGAAAGATATCCTTTCCTTCGTTCCACAGTTTGTTTGGGGTTTTTTCGTCTTCACATTGTAAAAGAGCCTCAAAGCTATTTGAAATTTTGACAGAATAATTGTTATCAAGGGTTTTGTAGTCAAAGCGAATTGGTTGAGGTGGTTGTGTCAATTTCTTAAGTTGTAGTTTGATCTCGGCATCCAGGAGTTGGTGGTCGCTATTACAGTCTGCTCCAGGTCTAGTTTTAACATTTTTTACACAACTTTTCCATTTTTGGTTCAAGATGATATAGTCAATTTGGTTGCGGGTTTTCATGTCTGGAGACGTCCAAGTGTAGAGATGGCGAGGATGGTGTTCAAACATTGTGTTTGTAATCAGCATGTTGTTGGCACTACAAAATTCTATGAGTCTCTCTCCACGTTCGTTTTGCTCTGCTAGTCCAAAGCGGCCACAAGTTTTGTTAGGTGTCGAGTTCTTGCCTACTTTGGCATTCATATCTCCCATAATTACCTGCAAATCACGATTTGGTATGGAGTCTATAGTTTCTTGGAGGCTGTCATAGAAGCTATTTATTTCGTCCTCATTCGCTGTGCTAGTTGGAGCATAGCACTGAACAATAGTAATGTTTTGTGGTTTTGCTTGGATTCTTAGTTTTAGAATTCGGTCGCTGATTGGGCTGTAGCCAATTAGAGCTTTAGATGCTTCTTTTCCTAGGATTACAGCAACTCCATGGCTGTATCCATCTTCTTTACCAGAAAAGATGACATGATGATTTCCATCTGTTCTGAAGCTACCGAGTCCATTCCAGTTAGTTTCAGCCAAAACCAAGAATTTGGAGGCCATAGTTATTCATTTCGTTGCAAACAGTGTTTAATTTGCCTTTTTCTTTGAGTTTCCTAACATTCCAGGTTCCAATATTGATTTTTTTTCTCAATTGAAGGTGTTTTCTTGTTGTTCCAGTAGCCTGCTTGTCATTGTCAGCCTGGTCGCCCACTGAACAACGCGCCCCTTGGTGACCCACGCAACGGGCGATGTGGTATGAGTTTTCATTTGGTTCACTATTCATGGTGCAAAGGGTTGACAGGGGTTAAGAAAAAGCTGAGTGGAGACCCCCAGGTTCCTTCTTAACTCGCAGTCTCCAGCTTACTAGGAGAAGATTTCTCTGCCGTTGAACAGTTGGTCCGAGAACGGATTGTTCTGAGCTTCCGCCACACAAAAATCCACCTGAAGGCAGCTTGTCAGTTGCACTGACTGTGCTTTCAGGTGAAAACCACTGCCCTGCAGCCAGCAGCTTCACCGTGACCCTGGTACGGGGAGCTTCTAGGGTGCTGCTCCTTGCTCAAGGGAGCCCCAGGGATGCAGTTTATAGTCTTACCCAGGACCAATATATATATATATATATATATTTATGTATATATATATATTTATATATATACATATATATATATATATATATATTAATTTATATATATATAAATATATATATATATTTATGTATATATATATATATATATATGATTATATAAATATATATATATATATATGTGTGTGTATATATATATATATATATATATTTATATATATATGTATATATATGTATATATATATATATATATATATATGTATATATATATATATATATATGTATATATATATATATATATATATATATATATATATATATATATATATATATATTCATATATATATGTATATATATATATGTGTGTGTGTGTGTGTGTATTTATGTATATATATATATATATATATGTGTGTGTGTGTGTGTATTTATGTATATATATATATATATATATAAATATATATATATATATATATATACGAATATGAGATATAAATAAATACTCCCAGACAGTAAATATGAAAGAAACATTGAATATCCAAAGGTCTCTCAAGTACACTCAAGACTAAACTGGGTAATTATTCTTAAGAATTATTAATGACTTACTAAGGCTCCTTAACAGGATACGAGCGGATTCTATTCTTAACAATAGTGATTGGAATAATACAATCTTGACAAAAATAAGTATATTTTATATAAATTACAACAATTTTGAAAGAATTTACATAATAACCAAATAGGTCCCTTGAATTATTAAGTCTGAAAAAAACTTAGATTTTGACTAAAATGATACCATCTGATAATTATATAATAACTTGACTTGAGATATTATGTCTGCATAAACCTTAGACTAACACAAAAGATATAATGAGATGCAAAATATATAAAAGCTCGAAATTTAATCTGAATAATGCAATATTAAAGTTTGATACTTAATGAAAATAGATAACCAGATCACAATACAAATACCCATCCTTCCTACAGGGCCAGTTACAAAAACATTACATAATGCCAACACTCACCCTAATACAATGAATCTAAAATCACCGTTTCGTCTTACGTATCTTTTCGTCACATGATTTGCTTTGGGGCACAGAGTCCTTTAGAAGAGGACACACTATATGTACTGAACACTTTTAAAACAGTACTCTGAGCTGCGTTGAGAGGGAGAGAGGGGAAGCTGTCTGGCTGAAGGCTGCAATTCTCTGTCCATCTATGTAAACCTGGTATCACCTTTTGTATAAAACCTAACTGCTTCCAGAAACTTTCAAAAGATTTGAGAAGCGTGGGTGCCTTGGCCTAAGGGCGTCAGAGTTTCCAACTAGATAAAAATGTCAAGAGGTGAATAAGGTGTTTCCAGGCAACTCTGAGATGTATACCAACGCACCCGTGAGACGATACTTCCAGCTAGCTCCGCCCTTCCTTTGTCCTTGAAATGATGAAAAAATAACATCTTATCGCTAGGTCCTTCACAAAATTTCCAGAGTCCATGGTTCCCCGTAACAATTGTGTATTCTCTCTTAAACTTGACGCAATACCTCATAAAATATAAAAGAATGTTCCATAAGCCCTTGTTCATATCTCGCAAGAATCCCACAACACTCTCAAAAAGATTACGTCAGACTTCGTAACAAAATTGCGTGAAATAAAAAGATAATTCTTGAAAATAACGTAAATTTACATATACTGACTTCAATAAGGAATACAGTGAGATTAACGACAAAAGTCTTACGTAATTTACATAATATACTTACATCCACATGAGGAGAACTCACCTTAAGAGGTGGGTTACCTTTCTTCGATGCACAAATAGAATATAAATAAAATAATTAATAAACTACAGTATTTACTCTACACTAGACCAGCTTTGTAAGAATATATATATATATATATATATATATATTATATATATATATATATATATATATATAGAGAGAGAGAGAGAGAGAGAGAGAGAGAGAGAGAGAGAGCATATGTTCATTTTAAGGTTATTTTACAGCTAAATAAGTACACAACAAATCTCAAATTAATATAAATTCCCCCAAAATGTATACAAATATGATAAAAAGAGTCATATGCAATAATCATGCAATAAAGTAGAAAAGAAGAAATATTTCTTTCAAACATAAAAGGTAAGAACATAATTGTTAAATATAGTGCATTCGCTAACCTGGGTTTCCATGGTAAAGAAGACTTTTGCCTAGACCTTGTGACCAGTTGGTCTTGGAGCTGATGCTACAACTGCAGAGTTAGGACATTAAGATTTGCACACTCAAGCATGTGTGCTAAGTTGGCATTCGTTGTTATTACTATCAAAACCACCATGATAGCAAAATAGCAAAATTATAGTTTTCCCTCTTTATCTGTTTGTCCGTGATTGTTACTGAAATGTATAGCCTACATTGCCGAGAAGGCAAAGCTTATGGATTGCGAATTAGTCTGTTTTCCTGTACTCGCTCTGTTTGTTTGTTATATATTTAATATTAAAGCTTATTATCATCAACAACATTCTCTCCTGTACTTAGTGTTTAAGAACCATTTTGTACTAAAGAATATTTAATAAATTTTTATGAATAGCTCCCTTCCATGAGAATGAAAATAAACATGTCAAGACCTTTCTTGTATTAATTATGATACGACTCTATCTCTCTCTCTCTCTCTCTCTCTCTCTCTCTCTCTCTCTCTCAGATCTGCCTGTTATTTTGCACATCGAGAATAGAACTTCTCTCACCAGAGAGAGAGAGAGAGAGAGAGAGAGAGAGAGAGAGAGAGAGCAGGAAGTATGGAGTTTTAAAGCTCACAAGTTAAGGATCAGCCTCCTATTAAAGGACGATGGTTTTTATGTGTAAGAACAAATCACAAATATGAAAAGCATTTTGTATTTCTTCCTATCTATACAATCATTACTCCTAGTTGAACCTCACGCCTCAATCAACTCACAAATAGTTCTGTGTAAACAAACATTTCATCCTTTCGAATGGGGAATGTTTTCAGCAAAACTGGAATGACCATTGAAATATTTGACGTGGTAGTTAATGATAGGTAGGATGCATGGGCAAGTAACCTTACCCGCTTTCCCTTCGAACACTTTAAATTTACTCTTCAGCCACAAGTACAGACGTATTGCTGTGCCCTATAAAAGGCTGTGAATATTTTCATGTGTCTTTCAGATTGAATTGGGGATTCCTGGCTTTGTTGAACATTATGAATACAAAGTAGGTTATACACAAATACCCAGGAAAGGATGACTAATGTAATGCCAATTTTGATCCCAAAGAAGCTATAGAGCTCTTTCATCTCTCCTTAGAGCTACTGAACTACTGAGCTTTATGCATATATGCCCCTGGATCAGTCCCTGGAGAGTAGTTTACATGTTGGTAGTCAGAAGACTTCAGAACTGTATCAAAGAGTCTCAGATCCTGTTGGTGTACCAAACTCCCTCAGTGCATGCTACATTCCAACATGCTCTATAGGCTCTCCAGTCACCTGCAGACTGTCGACAGTGAATGTGACCCTAAGAAAATGTGGCCTTGTACCAACCGTGTGTCACACAATTGTACATAATTATTTTGTATGTATTATGCTTGTATCTGCGCTCTTCCCTCGCACTAAAAAGAACCTGAATGATCATGTCTCCGGTTTTGCTCTGTAACATTGTCTGTCTCTAGAACAGGACATAACAGGTTCGAGAGACAGAAAATGTTACAGAGCAAAACCGGAGACATGATCATTCAGGTTCTTTTTAGTGCGAGGGAAGAGCGCAGATACAAGCATAATATATACAAAATAATTATGTACAATTGTGTGACACACGGTTGGTACATGACGGGCCGAGAGAGGGTTGTGAACTCAAAGGCAGGATGCAATCAACTGAGTTCACAACCCTCTCTCGGCCTGTCACAGCCTCCTTTAGGTCTTTCATGTAAGCCATCCATAGCTTTGTTGAGGGAGCGATTAGTGAAGATTATATTTTACCCGTTGTCCACAGTGGCTATAAGGTCTGTAAAAGTGTCCTCATTGGCTACCCTGTGACCATCCCTTTGCCTATTACTACAGGGCTTTTGGTTCCCTATACAAGTGAAGCCTTGCCAAAGGCCAGTGTTTGTGTTCAAAGCGCCAGAGTACATACCATTAGCTTAAGGGCAGTGGAACCCCTGTCTTTCCTTCTCCATGGGAACTTCATCATTAATGATCAATCAGACCTCGACTCCTTTGCACCCAGTGTCTGTGAAGAGGTCTTGTAAGGGGAAGAATCAAGTGTGCTTATTACCTTCTATTCCTCTCCTCCATTTCATTATGGCACTTCTCTCAAGAAGAAGCAAAAGAAGGCCAATTGTAAGAAGTCCCTTGATAATTCAAATGTTCCATCCTCTCTTACAGGAGAGAAAGTCGGTTCCAGGCCTGCACCCACCCTTATTCAGAAATCTGATATGGCCCAGGGGATAGCCCCAGCTACCCTATTAGTCAACTTGATCAGAGGTGCTTGGCACTGCACAGGTCCTCCCTCACCTTTCTTACCTGGATGATGGAGCACTAATCACTTCTCTTTATCTGGAGGTATTTCAAAAACTCGGATAAAGTATATGGCTCCTCTTATGTGTGTCTATGTGGATAAAGTAGGCTCAAGTCAGTCAGTGACTAATCCAAGCTCCAGGTTCACTGGCCCCAAGCTTGCCCAATCATAAATTTTTCTACTTCTGTCCCTGGCTTGATGTGCGTTAGAGACAGGTTTCCCTAGAATTCCTACCACAGCTTGGCACCGTTCAGTTCGTCATCGATCCCCGATTACTTTGTTGGTTCCGTCCATTGATTAGTCAGCTCGTACTCGAGGGGGAGAGAAAGATATCCTAAGTGAACTGCCAAGTGCTTCTCTCTTTTCAGGGATAAGGAGGCTCAGAGTTTCCAAGAACCATGTGTTGAAGCGTTTCTTTGCATTCTTGCATCCATATGTGAGTGAAATAAAGAAGGTAACCAAGGCACCTGTGATAAGGGAATCATCAGTCATTGATCAGCATTCGAAGCCCATCAAGAGTTAGACCTTGCTACTGTAACCTTAGACTGGGCAAATGAGAGTTCTATATACCAATGTCTTTTGTACCATCACATATTCTGATTAACCTGTTAGTGCTGGATCTGATAGAGAGCCTTTCCTAGGAGAGTCTAAGAATGGAAGTTATGTCCTTCTTGGCTTCTGAGTCAGCAGTAATGAAGGCTTTTCCCATGGCAACCGTCCAAGCAGTTTAATGACTTGGCCAGAGGCAGGTGCCATGACGTACTTTGCACAGACTCTGTAGCGAAGTACAGTAAACATTTTCTGTCTCATATGAAGGCAATGCCATGGTTTCCCGCTTCTTAAAACAAGTAGGATTTAAGGTTCATTTTGTGCTGAGAAATGCTTGGTGCTGTGTTCTATGCCATTATCTCTGAAGAGTAACATATAGGTAGCTGTAGAAAACGGGATGATTGCTTCACAGGATTCCTTGATCTACTTTGTAGTAACCTTCAAGGGTCACCCATGCCTTTGGGATTAGCAATGGAGTAGGCCACATATTTCAATAAGCTAAAATAAGGACCTACAGCAACTTTTCTCCAACGTGGCAGGTTCAGGAAAGAAGGAGGGAGATGGTGAAGCTGCCATGAGTTAGGGATGCCTTTTTTGTCATTGGTTAATTAGGCAGTGATATGTTGCTGAGCCTTGGGTAGTGAGTGTCATTCAAAACAGTTACTTGATGCCTTTACAGGACTGTCGGTTCATCCTATCTTGCCGACAGATATCTTTCTAATCTTACTCCCAAACATCACCAAAAGCAAGGACCTTGGTGACTAAGGCGAAAGGGATGTTGGAGAAGAATGCACTTGAAGTTTTTTGGAATGGGTCTCTGAGCTTCTACAGTCGACTCCTCATGGTGGCAAAATCGACTGGGGGTTGGAGTCCGGTCATCGACTTCTCTCCCTTTACAGTGAATCAGGTTCTGGGTTCAAATGGTACGGACTTTACTAACTTCCATCAGAGAAGGAGAGTTCATGCTTTCAGTAGATCTGAAGGACACACTTTCAAGTCCATCAATTCTCTTAGAAGCACCCTTTCTTATTCCCCAATGGAGTAGTGCTATATATTAGTCCAAGACCCGGTGTTTTGGACTGCACTACTCCCCAGGTGTTCACTGACATGTTTCTGCTGGCATTAGCTTGAGTCCAATAACATGGGATATGTCTGCTAACGTATCTCAATAACTGGTTGATCCTGTCCTTCTCCGAAAAACAGTTGCTACGTGATTAACATCATCTACTCTGTTTTTGTGATAAATTGAAAAAGTTGAATCTTATCTAGACAGAGTTGAAATATCTGGGAATGCTGATAGACATGGGGGCAATGAGAATCTTTCCTTTAGGAAAATTTCATTACCTAGAAAACTGAGAAGTAGTGTAACTGTTTCTATCCAATGCAGTACTCCCAACTCGACTTTGGCCATCTTCTTGACCACCTTCCATCGTTGGAGACACTCGTTACCCATGGGAGTCTCTGTCAGGGATATCTTCGTTGATGTTTTTAAGACCACTGGTTGGCCTCCAGAGATTCCCAGACCCATCCTGCACCAGTAGGACAGGTACCAGAATAGCAAAAACTTCACTCTCCTTCCAGAGATGCCACTACTCTCAGATGCATCAAATGAGGGGTCGGACAGGCACCTGGGTAACTAGGTTGCATCAGGTAGAACGAAACAGTGTCTGCACACCAATGACCTGAAAATGTAAGCAGCATCACCCACACTGTAAGAACCCAATAATGTATTATGAGGCACTCTGTAGTGCTGATGAGTAACAAGGCTATTGTAATGGCTTATGTCAACAAACAAGGAGGTTTGGTCTTGGCCTCCTTTGCAATTTGACAAAGCAGAACAGTTGGGTGTCTAGTGAAAACATGGAGTTGACAGCCATGTACATTCCTAGCAAGAGGAATATTCTGGTAGACACGTTCAATTGCCAGAATTAGGTTGTAGGGTTGGAATGTTCCCTAATTTTATGAGCAGCCTAAAGGCTTCTTGTCATATAGTAGTTAACAGGAATCTACATGTTTTCGCCACATACCTAAACAGGAAGCGGCCAGTGTTATATTCCCTCATTTCAAACCCATGAGTGGTGTTCAAAGACACCGTTCAACACTCATGGGACCATCTGTTCACTTAAACCTTTCCCCTGTTCAGCCTCATTTGCCAGCATATCAACTGGGTAGTGATCATCCCAGGTCTTGTGATGACCCTGATGGCTCCCAGAAGGCCGTAAGTGAGTGTTATCCCAATATGTTAACTATTTTAGTCGAGCTCCTAAGAGAATTGTTTGCACTTCATGGTTGGAAAATATTAAGGATCTCTGAGCGAACAGTTTTTTTGTGATGGACAACATGAAGAGATTTTTGGGTACCTGGAAAGGTCCTCAGCAGCTGTCTACATGGTAAAATGGATCATCTTTAGCGATTGGTGTAGCAGAAGGGGCACTTTTCAGGTTGGAAAATCTCTAGCACAGATCGTGGACTTCTTTGTCTCTCTTCACTGAGAAAAGCATCTTTTAGACATATCTGTAAAAGGCTACACCTCTGCCTTGAGCATAGTCATCCAACTGAGAGGCATGAATCTCTCCTCCTCATAAGTGTCAATGCTCACAAAAGGAGCTTCAAACAGTTTTACCCACCTTCAGAACTCAGGCCCCATATTGGGGCATGAGCCCCATTCCTTAGTATCTTACTTCAGCATACCCCATATGAGCCTTTGGGAAAATTATCAGTCACCAATCTGACTCTCGAGACTATCTTTTAGCTGGCGAGTAGGCAAGTTGTACTACCCCTTATGTAATCACACATGAAGAGGTTTGCAAGAGGATCCCCTTTAGATTTACCACCGATTTTGTGGTCAAAATGCAAGACCCATCAACTCATGACCTCAGCTTAGAGGCCTTTTCTATCCCCTTGTTAGAGGGAGCATCAGGAGGTGATCTAGAGGAGATGTTTTTGTGTCCTGTAAGGGTTTTGCAGTGATCTCTGAAGAGAACTCATCTTATGCCTGTGCCAATGGCTTTTCCTTTTCCTTGGCAAAAGGAAGAAAGAGGTGTTGAAGAACATGATCTCTTTCTGGCTTTGTGATATGATCACACATCAAATATCACAGTGAGGGTGTCTAGGTACCATCTCGGGCGCAAGGTCCTGAAGTTAGGGATATTGGTCTCACCTTGGCCTTCTGAAAGATTTTTGGAGTCAGCCAGGTGATGAAGGTAGGAGTTTGGATGCACCAAGCATCCTTCATCACTTTCTACTAAAGGTAGTGTACCCAAGTCTTTTAACACTTGTTCTTGGCCCTGTGGTGGCTGCTTAAGTAGTTGTGTGACTAGCCCAACTTCCACATGGAACAGAAAAGTATCTTGTCTTAGGTAACATTTATGATACAAGGCTGGAATTAAGATTAGAGAGACTGACTCTTCTACAGCTTTCCTTGCCCTCCCTAGGTGAAGCATTCATAGTATTACACACCTGATCTGATATTGATATTAGTAACCTATATTCCTGGACACTATTCTTATTAGACTAGATCTATAGAACATATTTCTTCTCTATCTTCCTTAATCAGGTGGAGGAAGGTGGAATAAATACCAAATAATTGGTCATCATATATCAGGTATGAAATGCCAAACAGCATCTTCTCTTCAGAGGAGTGAGATTCCTTCATTGACAGAATACCAAGTACTAGCCAGGCCCTATCAGTTTAATCATCGCTGATAGGACTAGGGAGACTAGCATAAAAAAAAAAAAACCTACCAGCTTTGTTCTAAGGAGAGTTCCTTTCACAAATAAGGAAGTCTCCCTATTTCAAAGGAAGGAAGATTGAAAGCAATTTGTATTTTTCTTAGCTGTACAAACCTAACCCCTTTTAAGATAAAGCTCACAGTCCAATTATCCATCTTAGTCCTGAGCTGAAGATCAAAAGTGATAAGTCCTTGTGAGGAAAGTGAGTTTAAGGGAGGGGATTAATTTGCTTGCATACCACCTTTTGTTAACAATTTCATTAACCAATTTAACGTCCATTCCAGCTCAGCTGAAGAAATTTTCTATTTGTTCCTACACACAAAAAAAAAAAAAATCATAATATTTAGGAAGCGGTAATAGCCATTAAAACTTATCAAAGTACTTATAACTGCCAACAGATGGTGTGGGGGAAAGCCACTCTCACACACCTGTCAGACATCAAGACTAACAATTTTGACTTCAGCCTCAAGCAATAGTAACGTACACTTACTACCTCTCAATTTTTTGGCTATTCGTTCTTTTTTCTCATTTAAGTATAAGAGGAGAAGTCTAAGTCTTGGCCTCCTCTGCAGTGGTGTTCAGCTGTGGCAGTACGACAATAATGATTAAGTAAACCTAAGGAAGTTGGCCTTTCTTGGGTATTAGTGGAACTCTGATGGCAGGGAAGTTACTGTCAGATCTTTACTCAGACAGCTTCTATAACGTTTAAAACGCTTCCTGAATACCAAAATTTGTGTCAGATCTTGGCTCAGACAGTATATATAACATTTAAAATGCTTCCAAGGTTTGGTCGCAACCAGGCACTGCAGGGCGTGACACCTGTTGGTGTAGTTTTAGCTGACTTTATTAAAAGCCCTTGTGGGCTCCTAATTTTGTAGGAGCATGGACCTTGGTCTCCAAGTCTTCGACTTTGAAGAAGGCTGGCAAGAGGAAGAAGAGGATGTGCTTCTACACTTCTTCCAGTTATTCTCTCGCCTCCCCTTCCTTATCTTTGTTATATTCTTAAGAGTGCTGCTTATAAGAAGAAGACGTTGTTGTTGATGTTCAGTTACACTGGTTGACAAGAGTTTCATTAGACCCCTGTTGATCTATATCCTCTTATGGGAGATGTGGCGAGATATAACAACAATAAACCCCATACACTGTAATCTTACTTGCTGACAAATATCTCTAAAACTCAAACTTTTCCCCTTCAGAAGGAACATTTAAACTAAACATAATCTTAAATAATACATTTTTTATAACTAAAACCATTCACCAGAAAAAAAGTAATAACACTTGGAACTAAAGCAATATAGATAACAATACTTTTCTCTGTCGCACCCGAAACCAAACAATAAATGTAATCACACACACACACACACACACACACACACACACACACACACACACACATATATATATATATATATATATATATATATATATATATATATAGGTTTGCATGTATGTAGACACTGCCACCGTCGTCACGCAAGACTAAACAATCTGTTATTATTTTTGTGGTCTAACAGTAAACTGAAGTTATTCACTCAACCAGGAAGTAAATGACATCATTTGTATTAGTTGCAAGCCATCATTATCATCTCTATAATATACATTTTTATCAATCAAAGAAGAAGTTAACTTGCTGTTTCCTTACTTAGCAGAGGTCATCATCGCAGATTATTATTATTATTATTATTATTATTATTATTATTATTATTATTATTATTATTATTATTAGCTGAGCTACAACCCTACTTGGAAAAGCAGGAGGCTATAAGCCTAAGGACTATAACAGGGAAAGCTAGCCCAGTGAGGGAAGAGAACAAGGAAATAGATAAACTATAAAGGAAGCAATGAACTATTTAAATACGATATTTTAAGAACAGTAACAACATTAAAATAGATCTCTTATATATAAACTATAAAAGCTTAAAAAAAAAACAAGAGGAAGATAAATAAGATAGAATAGCATACCTGAGTGTACACTTATACAAGAGAACTCAAATGAAAACAGTGGAAGACCAGGGTACAGAGGCCTTGGCACTACTCTAGATTAGAGAACAATGGTTGGATTTTGGAGTATCCTTCTCCTACAAGAGCTGCTTACCATAGCTAAAGAGTCTCTTCTACCCTTACCAAGAGGAAAATAGACACTGAACAATCACAGTGCAGTTATTAACCCATTATGCAAAGAAGAATTATTTGGCAATCTTAGTTTTGTTAGGTGTAAGAAGATGGAGGAGAATGTTGAAAGAATAAGCCAGACTATTCGGTGTATGTGTAGGCAAAGGAAAAATGAGCCGTAACTAGAGAGAAGGATCCAATGTAGTCCTAACTTAATCTAAGGTCGTCAACATTAATCTCAGGGGTGGAAATAAAACAAGGAAGTACGATCTGAAATAAATAACACTTCTGAACATTCTAGCTAGCTAAACTATAACACTATAATAAAAAAACTAATTAATAAAAGAATTTTATCATTTACCAACTACTCCAAGCAAAGATAGACAATATTGCTTGCTGTTAAATAGATAAATCACTTCCAATAATGATTCTCAAACAGGATAATGACTATAGAAACTCAACATTCAAAGGGAAACCACCCTCTGTTGTCAGAATAGAATAAAGCATTCACCCATGACATTTGCCACTGCTCTAACCTACCTAACAGGAAAAAAGTAAACAAAAAACCTTCTATTATCCCAACAGTTTTTCTCAGTACAAACAAGCATTACACTACCTCTCTCTCTCTCTCTCTCTCTCTCTCTCTCTCTCTCTCTCTCTCTCTCTCTCTCTCTGAAGGATTTGGCAAATAAAACAAATCCAAATGAGAATTTAAAAAAAAATCAGTCCTCCACATTCCTCCCCCTTTACGATGACAGATCCTTCCACATTCTCACACATGCACCTAATTTTCTTCATTACCCAGTCACAGTCAGGAACAGGATCTCTGATTTGAGTAACTAATCCTCCATATAAACTATCATTCACTTCTTCACTTCTTCCATATCGCTATCATGCATTGTACTATTACAACTCTCATTTATACTCCTTTGACAGGCCAGAAAGTACTACATTGGATTCTTCTCTCTGGTTACGGCTCAGTTTTCCTTTGCCCACACATACACCGAATAGTCTGGCCCATTCTTTCAACATTCTCCTCTATCCTCTTACACCTGACCACAATCAGATTACCAAACAATTCTTCTTTGCTCAAGGGATTAACTTCTGCACTGCAATTGCTCAGTGGGTACTTTCCCTTTGGTAAGAGTAGAAGAGACGCTTTAGCTATTTAACCAGGTCTTCTAGGAGAAGGACACTTCAAAATCAAATCATTATTCTCTAGTCTTGAGTGGTGCCATAGCCTCTGTACTATGGTCTTCCACTGTTTTGCAGTTGAGTTCTCTTGATATACAGTACACTCAGGCACACTATTCTATCATTTCTTCTTATGGTGTTTTGAAGTTTTTGTAGTTTATATATATTACAAAATACTTCAAAGTTATTGTTCTTAAAATATCTTATTCTAATTGTTAATTACTTCTCCTGTAGATTGTTTATTTCTATGTTTCCTTTCCTCTCTATGATATTTTCCCTGTAGGAGCTCTTGGGATTTTAGCATGCTGCTTTTCCAACTAGGGCTGTAGCTTGGCTATTAATAATGATAATAATATAATTTAACATATACAATATTCCATATACCTCATTATCGTCTGGTTAGAGACTTTCAATCATTTCTGTCAGCAATTCATCCATCGCATCTAAACCCTTTTGACTTTAACAAAGGAATCATTTCTGTAACTACTTATCATTCTCTTATCTCTGTTTCTATCATTTGCCCTTTTTTATTTACTTTATCTAACGGAAAACCACACACACTATAAGCATCTTTCATACTCAACCATGTTTCATCTGTATAAATACATTTATCTTCCTACTCTCTTGTCAAGCCTATTCTGACTCACACCTATATCTACAAATGCTTCCTGCGTTTTATCGTCACCAAATTCTTTCAAAAGGTTTTTCCTACACTCAACTATCGCCTATTGAATATCTTCTAGTCATTTATACCGGGTACATACCTATTAATTTTAAAACATTTATTCATTCCATTCTCACGAAAATTGTTCCTATTCACTCAATACACAAACATGAGAATTCCCCAGCTTAATCATGTTAGTAATTACTTTCTGGAAAATCCTGGCCGACTATAACCCTTCTTCCTACATAGTCATATAACATGCCCATCTACACCACATCTTGACATAATACCCATCCAAACTACTATTGCTACACAACATTTGAACGATTACATCCTCTTATTATATGCTACACAAAAAATACCTTAATCACTTTCTCTTTCCTACACTCACTAACATGATGCTCTATCTCACCATACCCGAAACAAGCACCTAATGCCCATCTACCCTCATTCTTTTTATGTCCTCTCCCATACCTATAACACTTCTCTTCACGTATAAAACTACCTGACCTACCTCACTGTGCACTAACACTCCTATCTCTCCAAAGCTGAATTCCTTGTGTGTACCCTCGATTCACCCTTACAGGTATTCCTACATTGCTTGCTCTAATACTTTAAAGGTTTAAAGGTAGCTCGTGAATGGCAGAGCCATAGGACAGTGACATTGCCCTATCAACCAGGTCAATGTCCTAGAGACTGACCACATATACATATGATCATATCAGCGCCAAAGCCCCTCTCTACCAAAGCTAGGACCAAAGAGGGCAGGCAATGGCTGCTGATGACTCACCAGATAGACCTATAGGCTCCCCCAAACCCCCTGTCCTTGCAGCAACTAAAGGAAATAACGAGTTTGATCAGGACTCGAACCACAGTGTGGTGATCACCAGTCAGGGGCATCACCGCATCAGCCACTATAACCCTATCTACTACACTACCAGCTATCCTCATTGTCCCTCCCAAAACAGCATTTCTAAAACTACAGAATTTTGACACACTTTCGTCCATCCTAGTTCTTACTTTCTTTTATACACCTGTCCAACTCGTCATCCTCAACTATCACTAAAATATCATACTATGTAAATCTCTCTCTCACCAACCTCTTTTTCTCCTTCCCTTTCAAGTTAATAGACTCAGAAACATTCTCAGGTGCAGTAGCTAGAAATTTTTTCATCAATTCCTTATTCTCATGTATGCCTTCGTCCCCATACTTCTTCCTAGCTGAAGTTTTTAAATGTTGTAGAGACATAGATATAGCTTTATCCAAATTTGTTCATAGCTCATCAAACTAATTTTTACGTCTGTACTCGACACTTCCTTTCATATAATTTACCTGTTTAATCATTCTACTTTTCACACTTCCATACTCGACATCCCCTACACTCATTATTTCCCCATACATAATTAACAATATCTTATCAAATTCTCTCCTAATTCTCTAACCCAAACTCTCTTGCTATCGCCATACTTAGCTTGACAATACCTTTTATACTCCCTGAAAAAGTCATATACATCCCTACTACCATGTTCATTAGATCTTTCACACAAGGGTGCTTTGCTCATAAACACTGTCTAACACACTTAAAGTTCATTCTCACTAGTATCTTCACTGCTAAATTCCCTCTTGTTTCCTTCTTCCTCATTCAAATACAACTGCAATTCTGCACTTAAATTCATATTCTTAATCGTGCTCTTCTTACCTTATTCTCATTTACCACTTTCACCCATTCATGATAATCCTCTCTCATCCTGACCCTTTTTCATTTCTTTGTTCACATCATTTTTACCTTTCCGCTCATCCTTCCTCTCGCCTTTTTGTTCATCATTACTATGGTTAATCCCTTTACCTTCAATATCACTAATAATTCATTAACCTTTATCACTTACCTTGGTCTTTTCTTCCACTATCAACCCTTTACTCGAGGCAGAGGCACTCCTCCAACTATACCTTCACCCATAAACTTTTTAATCATACTCATTACTTGACTTACCATAGCTCCTTAAGTTTTGTTCATATGTTCATCCATTCGTTTTTCATACTCCTTTTCCTTATTGCCACATCCTTTTCCACACTTTCTACAGCTCTCTTTAGCTCTCTCAGTTCCTTTCGTATCTCCTCATTCTCACAAATCAACCTCTTATCCTCTACTAAAAATTTCTCTTTCTCAACTAACATTTTATCTCTTGTTCCTTACACAACCGTAATTCCTCCCTTAATTCCACTATTTCCATTAATCTTAAGTCTAAATCTTAGTACTGCCCTCCGTCCAACAGTCAATCTTTCAATC
Organism: Palaemon carinicauda; assembly: GCF_036898095.1. NCBI lineage: Eukaryota > Metazoa > Arthropoda > Malacostraca > Decapoda > Palaemonidae > Palaemon > Palaemon carinicauda. The sequence goes on from NC_090730.1 coordinate 93,303,194, forward strand.
CCACCTCGGTTGTTCCTGTTTAGTAACCAAAATAATGTGGAGAGTTGTAACAATAACAAACCCAACACCTTTAAATGTTAATTTCTGACAAATATCTCTGCAACACAAACATTTCCCTTTCATTATCCATAACCAGACTCTTAGACAGGAGGGACATTTAAACTAAAATCTTTAGATATTATATTTCTTAAAACTGAAAATAATCACGAGAACTCAATTAAACAAAAATCGACCCTTCACAAACTGCTGTACTGAAAACCGACCAAACAAGGGAAAGTTACACTGAATAAGGTAAATGAGCGTACACTGCTGCTGCCTGTGCGCTGTCTCATACTAGACTGAGCGCACTCACTGTTGGTCAGGATAATAGGAATCACCCTTTGTTTCTTCCATCCCTTGGAGGCCAAGGAACACCTTGTTATCAAAGGAAGAAAGGTTGGCTCAGGGAGATGTTTTTCTTATGTAATTGTCATAGACTCAGGGGGAAGAGGAACAGCATTCGGTGTCCACACTTGTATGAGATTCTGCCCCATCTCTCTCTTTGTATGCAGAAGAGTGAGAATGTGGTAGCAAAACTCAACCCAACCAGGAACGGTAACTTGGTATAAGGTAAAGGACTGCATACTCCTACTACCAGTGCTCGGTCTCATACTGGACCGAGAACTGACATTATTGGTCAGGATGGAAGGCCCGGCTATTCTTCTTTTCCTCTCTAGAGATACATTTGTACTGAAGGGAGAAAAGTTGGTTCATAGTGAGGTTCAATCAGGTACAAACTATAGAGAACCATTGGTGAAAGAAGCCTACAATCATTCTTCTTATTTGTACGAGTGACAAGACATTCCCTTCCAGGAATATGATCCTCGGTGTCCTTGTAATCAGTCTCCTCAATATCAGTGCCCTAGTGATCTATTACTTCAGACTCGGTTACCTCAGGATTCGTTACGTTGTGACTTGTCATTCTTCTCAGGATATTTGGGCGATGATCCCACTCACTTGTGCAGTAGGGGATTAGGTCATATATCACCTATTCTTTCCCTACGTAACAATTTCATGTCCCGGAAACTTCCCTTGCATTTGGATGATCAGGAACAGCAGCAGTTGACTATTTCATGTGTGCAATTATTGGTGAGGTCCTTAACTACCTCTGACCGTATGTAAGTGACACGGATGCACAATAACTGAATATCTAGGACCACTCTCTTCCCATTGCACATGTGCAATTAGTGGTAAGGTCCTTCACTACCTGATGACTGGTATTTAAGCGACACGCCTGCACTGTGCCTGATACTGCACTCACTGGCACGCATCCTAGAGACTAAAGTATGCAATACTTCACCAGTCTCTGGTGTTCGAGTGCCAACGAGAATTCAATTTCAGGAAGGGAGGGTGATTGTACTCAATTTAGATACTTTTCAACCTCTTTGGGCTAGACTCCTGCTTCTGTTCCCAGTCATAAGTATTTTTCTCTGTTAGGAAAGAACTGTCTTCGGAGGAGATTATAGAGATCTCTTCCTTTGCTAGGGAGGAGTCTCATGTTTTGGACACTTCAAGGGTGCCTAACCTTAATCCGGCACTGGAGGATAACCCTGAGACTGGGTCTTTCTTTGGCGATAAGCTATCACTCAATCATGACTATAATGAAATTGGATAGGCTACTGTGGCTCATGTGACAGTGGGATCTATGGTCATTGATCATCGTTGTGGTGCTTCTCAAGGATCATGGACTTCACTGGCATTGCCATATTCAGAATTTTCTCATGTGGCCTTGGACAGAGTGAACTCGCAGATCACAGGAATTAAGAATTCAGTGTAGTCTAGCCGTTTGAATAGGATTCTCCCTCCAGCATTCTTTAGACCAGCAATTCCCAACCTTTTTTCTGTCATTTACCCCTGCACCCAATTCACCATTCCAGATTTCCCCATTCATATGTATGAGAGAAAGAACAGTTAAAACACAATGAGACTATTTACTAATGTATTTTTAAAATGCACTAACACAGCTAACATTAAATTGTATTGAATAAAAACACTAACACTAACACAGCATTTTAGTGGGACTTCTTGCATTGTTTGCTGTTCACGAGTCCTTCAATGTCTGGGGGAGTTATAGAGTGCACATCAAAGATCCGCCTCCATTTCCAACTTGTTGCATGCCTTTGTTTTGAGGTGTACCAGTGCCGAAAATCCTGTCTCACACAGGTAGGTGGAAAAAACTGAATCAATATCCGCAGAATATTGGTCGCAAGGAGTGGGTAAGCTCCTTAGCCTTGGGTCCAAAACTCTTCCAGTTCCATATTTTAAGAGGCATCCTTCACTGCAGAGACGTTTTTCAAGTCCAGGAACTCTTCCTGACACACTTCTGGCACATCATCAACCTGCCTCTGAAATTCGTCTCTGATAAGCTTGTTCTCGTTGCTCTCGTTTGTGATCCCCGTGAAATAATACTTGAATTCTTCCTCCAAGCCTTCGAGGTGTTGTTTGATATCCTCAGCTCTTGGATCAGGCAGACCATCCTCCATATCCTCCACACATTCATTCATAGCGAGGAATGAGGAAAAACTTTCACTCCCTGCTCTTTTCTTCCACAGTTCCAGTTTAGCCATGAAAGCTAAACTGAAAAAGAATGTTGGTTCCTTTGCCCTGTTGTTTCCTGTTGAGCTCGTTCAATTCACTGAAAATATTGAACAAGTAGGACAGCCGCAAATGGAAAAACTCACCCTCCAACACCTCCAGAAGCACAACATTTTCTTGGGCCTGAAGGAAGGGTACTACCTCATCAGACAATTCCAGGATTCACTGCAACATGTTTCTCTTTGAGAGCCACCTCACTTGAGTATGAAACAGCAACGGCTCCTCGTCGGCTTCTATGCCTTCACAGAGCCAACGGAACAGCCGAGTGTTCAGAGCAGAACCCTTGATAAAGATGACAACTTTGATGACAGTCTCGAGATGCTACTTGAAATTCTTGGGGAGAGTTCCCAAGGCAAGTACCTCCTTATGGATCAGACAGTGTGTCGATTCCACTGCTGGATTCTTTTGCTTGACGAGCATGGCTGGGGCACCATCCGTGCACTCCCCAACCATTACTCCCAGCTGATGTTGCTATCTTCGAAAACGTCATTGATAAGGTTCATCACATCCTGCAATTCCTTTTTCGGTGGTATAACGAACAAAGACCAACAGGTGGGATAGATTGGCAACATTTGTTGATTCGTTGAGTTAAATTGAAAAAAAATGTGACCCTCAAACCTTCTGAACAACTTGGTTCTTGATGCTCTCAGCCATATGACTGAATGGTGTTTTTTGAAAGGGAAATCTATATCATCTTGTTGTGGGCAGCCTCACGAAGGATAAACTTCATGTACTGCAGCATACAGTGCTTCACCAATGTTTCACTAATTATATCTGGTTTTTTCTCCCTCACAATCTCGTACGAGATTTCGTATGACGCTTTCATAATAGCATCCGTTTGCCTACAAAACGTTTCAGTTGAGTCCAGTTTTGTCTTTTTCAGATAATTTTGTTTCAGCTTGAAGTATTCCTAATCCTTGTTCTGTTATTCAGGATGGCATCCTTGAAGGTGCTGCTTCAGCTGGAATGGCACCATGCTACCATTCCCTAAGGTCTGTGTGCAGATGACACATTGTGGCATATGTTCCCCATTATTCACAACGAACGTAAAACCGAAGTCTAGATACGCTTCTGAATATGTTCGCTTTTTCAACATGATCACTTACAGACCTGAAAAGAACAAGAGAGATCATATTGAGACATGTAATAGAAAAGAGCAAACCAAAAAAGAAGAAAGAAATAAAACATAAGAATGAAAGTGGGTAAAGTTCAGGAAATGGGTACTCCTGAGAAGAGAAGAACAGAAGGCTATTACTGGAAATTATTTTCTAATTATTTTCTGATAATTTCCAGAATTTTAATTCCAGACTGGAATTTCCCGCTCTGAAACTCCCTAATTTCCCCCCTGGGACACAGAATGTCCCTTAAGGTGCACACAGAGTGTATTCTGAGGCAGTCGCTCAACACAAAAACCATAACTGCTGGTGTCAATTTTCCTTATAAAAGGTAGACCTGTACATCGCCCATCAAGCCAACTAGCACAACTAAGCACAAGACTTCGAATGGAGGTGTAGTTGCTCAACCTAAAGAGCATAACAGCCTGTACATATAATTGATAAATTTTTAAATCTGCATGAGTTCTTTTATACGTGGCATGACTCTTTGCAGTCTCTCCTCTATGACGAATGTTTTTTCACACTTATTCAAATGTAAATACTGACCCATGAGTCTCCCCGTTAACTTTCTAAGCCTGATAAGTACTACCTTACCCTAAAGAGCTTTGACTTGGTATTCCAGGAACTCCATAGGTCAGTGCTTTGCAGGCAACCCTTTTGCTCTCAGTGTGCCATTGTAGGGACATCTGTGCAGCATAGTGTGTAATGTCGTGCCAGTGTCAGTGAGGACTCTCAGGGCTCCTCATATGACAGTAACCCTTATTGTAGTTCTCGTATTCCTGATGAGAAAGCACCTGTAGCTTCCTCCTTCATATGCAGACAACTTTCCCGTTCCTGTAGTACAATGCCTTATCACTCTGCATTGCTCTTTGCCAGTATGGAGCTCATTCCTCACCCATTACTTTTATGATTGGTTAGCGATCATCAGCCTGGTGGAATAGCTACTACTGTTTCACCTATTTCACCTAGCCTGGTCAATCTAACAGTACCATACATCAGGTTGATAGGAATATAATTTACACTTCCTTCTTGCGCTAATACAGAGCCCACACATATACCTGCATGATATGACAGCAACGGTGGTTTATCACTTGCAGATGAATCCCTATCAATCTTCAACATCATATAGTAGGACAATAGGGTTAATGTCCATATCATTCTTCCAGAAGCTACATGTCAACTAAAATCAATATGGTCAGTTAGCAATCATGAGCCTTCTCTATCAGCTGCTGTTGATCAATTAGAGAATATACATAGTTTTCTGAATGAATGATACTTTTTGGGTCATTCAGTAAGGTTAAATTCGTGCAGCAGTGACCACTTTTTGCACCTACCAGGTGAATAATCCTTCTTGACTGAGCATAACTCCTAGGTATTTAAGGGTAAGGATATGCTGTTGTGTGAAGGGGGATATCTTCTTCATCTTCCTCTACGGATGATTCTTATCAGAAGTCAAAGTAGTCCAGGAAGGCTGATCGCAAGAAGTCCCTCAGGATTTCAAGTGATATCTCCCATGCAGATCATTACCCTTGTCACAGGTGATAACACCCATAATCAGAATGTGTCTTGCTTAACTGTTGATGATACACAAATACTGATGATGTCCATTTTAAAATACCAATTTAACATCAATTCATCCACAACGGTAATTGATAAAAACATGTGGGAGGAAATAAACAGAACTTCAAGTACTTTTGGCATGCTGATGACCAGGGTTTTTCTGAACCAACACTTGAATTTAACCAGTGCAAATCAGTTATATAAATCTTAATGTATCTCAACTCTCCTCTTTGCTGTCAAGGCCTGAACTTTATATCAATACCATCTATTTACACATTTCCTGTTTGCAGAAAATTATGGGCCTCACCTGAAAAATTTGGACACCACACAGAATCTGAAATGAACGTATCAAAGAGCATCTCACCTTAAAAAGTCTATGGCCATATGCCAGACAAGAAGTCCCCACACTACTGAAACCTCATCAGATGTTTTAAACATGTGACAAGGTATGCAAGTCTACCATCGGCCTGGTGAACCATAGACATGTACACGGATAGCAGTAATAATAACACATTCTGTTTCTACTTAGGAAATTTTAATGTCGGCATCGGTAATGAGAGTCTACTAATAACACACACACACACACACACACACATATATATATATATATATATGCACACACACACACACACATATATATATATATATATATATGCAGTAAATGTAGATATATAACTATATATATATATATATATATATATGTATATATATATATATATATATATTTATATATAAATAAATATATATATATATATATATATATGTATATATATATATATATATATATACATGTATGTATATATATACATATATATATACATATATATATATATATACATATATATATATACATATATTTATATATATATACATATATATATATACATATATATATATATATATATATACATATATTTATATATATACAAATATACATATATATATATATACATATATTTATATATATACAAATATACATATAGATATATATATATACATATATATATATATATATATATATGTATATTTGTATATATATATATATATATATATGTATGTATATTTGTATATATATATATATATATATATATATAAATATATGTACGTAAGTATATATGTATGTATGTGTATGTAGATGTATGCATGTATTACACCCACAAAAGAAAAAGTGAAAGGACTTGATTGGAGTGCTCCAGTCAAATCTTATTACAAACTTTATGTTCATCAGGTGACCATATCAGTGGGAACGTATATATATATATATATATATATATATATATATATAATGTGTGTGCGTGTGTGTGCGTGTATGTGTGCGTATGCAACATAAGTATATATAATCTATTTTTTCAATGGAAGACTTGACTGCTAAAACTTGGATCTCTCTCTCTCTCTCTCTCTCTCTCTCTCTCTCTCTCTCTCTCTCTCTCTCAATTTATTCTACCACATTTCAAATCTCGATTTGCCTGCTTGAAGGGTAGCTGGTTAGTGGTGTTGAAGAGGCATTATGGCCTCTCATGGACCGCAGTTTCACTTGCATTAACAGGTGAAGATATAAGGTCATTTTCTGTTTTCAGATCATTGAGTATGGCGTGGGACTTTGAGGTGGCTGGTGAATCAGGGGATGTAGCTTACAGTATGTGTCATTCGAAGAAAACCAACAGATTTATATGCCTGTGGTTCTGATGCAGAAGATCGGGCTGGTAGTTGATCTGGTGGTGATGGATTTGTATGCTGTGTGAGGGCAGGTCAAAAATAAAAACCAGGCCTATTCCGAAAGAAGACATGTTGTTCTTGAAAGCTAATAATGTTGCTCCTTTCAGTACAGTACAAAGGAGGGCAACCAAAGCATCAGTTATCTAATCTCTGTTATAAATGGGATAATCAGAAAACTTGATAAGAGCATTTATTGTATGCATTTCTTAGAAGTATGACAGAAATTGTATCATTCATGTGTTCCAATTCGTTGTCGTCATCATCAGTGTTTTGGTTAACAGTAGGAGCAGCAATGATTTTACCAGAAATAGTCATATATACAGGTTTACCATCATTCTCATCTAACCACGCATGTTTTTCATCATTTGACAATACTCCTAGACCTGCCTGAAACCTTATTAGAATTCCACTCCTCACTTGAGCGTTGTAGTAAAGCATCGTCTTGTCCTATAACACCACTATCGCTACATTCTGGAACCTCTGTTAGTAGTGCTTTTTAATCGCCATAATGGTACCTTGATCCGAATGGTGAAATATTTTCATTGTGTGATGAAGCTACACTCATCCTCTGCACCTAACTCTTGTCCATAAGAATATAAAGGTTTATTGTTGAGAAGCAAGATAGTCTTTACCTAACTGTAGGAACACTGAGCTCCTCCATTTTTTAATTGATAACATCATCACAGAAAAATTGAGAAATCCATCTTTAACAATATTTCTAATGAGCCAAGCCTTTGAAATTGTTTTAAATAAAAGCAGGCTTATACAAAGACACTTTACTTGCTTTGAGTGTGCAATTACTGTAAGTTTTACCCAGTGAGTACTGGGGCCTTTGTACAGCATAGCAGTAGAATGTCTTTTTTTTTTTTTTCATGTTTCTACGATGTAACTGCTTATATGACTTGTCAGCCATGGTTTTGATGAACACAAAGCGGTAAAGCGACCTAGTTTGATCTGTATTATTGATTTGGGTTCCAGTAATCAATTGTTCATTGACAAAACCCCAGCATATCTGTCAAAACTCATCAATACCTTCCTCTGAAGCATCCAAAACTTTGCCAATAACTTTTGAGGTCAATAAGTCAATACCAAAGATTGAAACAGAAGAACCATTGCTCAAAAGCCGTGGATTTAGATGCCATCTTCAGTTTGGGCCTATGAACCATCAACCTTGTCGACCATCATTGGTGATACCAAATCAGCATAGCCTTTCAAGCACTTCATAGCGAAACATACCATCCTCTCAGGCATCTCATGTGAATTTAAGGAATATTTAAGGTATACTATAGTACGCAAAGTGCGGTGAATTCAAGAAGAGTACAATAAATACTTTCTGGCTACTTTTGAATTTGCTTTCAAATGGTTATTGTTATTGAATATTAGTGTGCATACTATACATTCAAGTATACACAATATAATAAGAATTACAAAAGGAGTTATAAGAAACAAAGCATCACTAGATTATTTATATTTATAACTGGTGGGGACTGGGAACCGATCCCTGCACTGCACCACATTTGTCATTTCATTTGTCTTTAGCCACTGTCTGAAACAAAATATCAAGTTTAAAAGGTAAATTTACTTTGCCAAAATACACGTTAATATTTATACTCTCTGTAATTTCATATAATAATTTGCTCTGTACACTATTGAACGGAACTATAACTTTATTACAGGAAATAAACAACAGTGGCTATTGCACTGAAAATCTGTGCCTGGTGAAAGTTGTGAAAAGAATCAAGCAAAGCTTATTGATGGCATTTTGTTAATCTTATCCACACTTTTTCATAAAGTATTCATTATCATTTTACTATAGATGCACTGTAAATAGGTATCAACGCTGATGAGTTTACAAAGATCACTGACTTCAGTGAAAAGGTATCATAGAAATAAGCCTAATGCCATCCTGACACTTGCACGAATTTGTGGCACGCATTGGCACGATTCAAGTCGTGACAATGAGCAGACTAGTCGTAAACTGGCGTGAAGTGTACGTAAACCCGTCGTGACATCGTGGCATGTCGTGACGAGAATTTTGAAATGTTCAAAATTTTGGTCACGACAAAATTTCGCGACCGGGTCGTGAACTATGCGCAAACTGTTTGTGAATGCGTCGTGACCTCGTCGGGACGATGCAGGAGGATGCGTGCTACTACGTGGCAATGTGTGCCATGCCACGAATGTCACGAACTGCCACGAATAGTTCACAAACAGCTCACGTCGAGTTCACGAGTAGTTGATGACATGTTTACGAATATGCGCGCGTAGTAGCGTGGCCGTGCCTTCCCACTGATATGGTCACGTGTACTTCAAACATTGATGGCGCGAGCAGTTCACAACTAGTTTATGCACTTCATGAACAGTTTGTGCATGGCACGAGCAGTTCATGATCAGTTCACGAACAGTTCACGAGCCGTTCACAACTACTGTGCGACGGTGGTGCTCGCGTCGGTGTGGGGGTATATACAGAGGTTCCTGGACGCCTCTCTGGTTTTGTTAAAGTTTTTATAGTTTAAATAGGAAATATTTACTTTAATGTTGTTACTTTTAGAATATTTTATTTTTCCTTACTTCCTTTCCTCATTGGGCTATTTTCCTTGTTGGCGCCCCTGGGCTTACAGCATCCTGCTTTCCCTACTAGGGTTATAACTTAGGTAATAATAATAATAAAAATAATAATAATAATGATAATAATAATAATAATAATAATAACTGATGGAATCTCTCTCTCTCTCTTTTCTCAAAGTACTCACATTATTTGCACTTTCGATTTGAGGGTGATTTAATTTTACTCGCATTAATAGGGAAAACGTTTATATATTGTTGTGGTAGAAAATATGATATAATTATAATTAACTTTGATCAGCCCTTGTGCTAATTGTGTCTTTCTTCGAGGTGGGGTTGCCTTTTCTTGCTATTCTGCCTCTGCCAGCCTTTTCTGCTGCTCTTCAACAATGGCTAGAGCAGTTGCCAGGCATAGAAATCTTCTCCTCTTTGCAATGGTGCCTCTGACACTAAGCATGTTGTCTCTTCCAAAGCCAATCCAAAAATGACCAAGGGTTGGAGAGGCCCCGTTTTTATATGGCGTGGCCAAGTCGACACGACACCGTCCGAATTGCGCAAACTCGTCGTGCCAATGCGGGAAGTGCGCAAACTATGCGTGAACTCGTCGTGCCAGTTTATGTCAATGTGGATACGAACGGGCATGCATTCGTGAACTATTCTTGAACTTGTCGTGAACTCATCGTGAACTATGCGAGAGCTAGCCGTGAACAGTGCGGGAGCCTCCCAGTTCGTACCCCAAAATGGCACGAATTGCCCCGACAAATTCGTGGCCAAAAGTCGTGCAATTATCAGGGTGGCATAATTCTCACCCTTTGCATATACAGTACAAATGTAGGCTACCATACATGCTTGATAAGGCAGATAATAACTAAGAATAACTAAGGCATGAAGAAAAAAAAAATTTCTAGATTAAATGATGTTATTCTATTGCATCACCAAGATTTTGCAAGCTCTTTGGAAAGCTGAATAGAAAGAGTATCCCATATAACCCGGCATTGCTGTAGGATTATATGGTAAATGTATTAAAATCATTATTATTAAGATTATTAATAATATTGCTATTTCTAAAATTATTAGAATTTTAGATATACCAAAAACATTTGAATATGATTTGCAAAGCACTATTCCTTGAATGTTTACAGGTCAATGAACGGCAAGGGCAAGGGATGGGATAATGCATATAATCAGCGCACATTCACCCTCCCCATCCCTGTTAGGACTAGGCAATAACTGCCAATGACCCAGCAGATAACCACATGGGTTCCTAAAATCCCCATCCTTCGCTCACAAGTATGAATGGTGAGATTGCAGACACTGACGCAAACTAGTTGATTTGAATTCCTGGATTACAGATTACGAGACAGGGGCATTTACAGTACCTCATCTTCGTAACACTAATGCTTGCCTCTCCTTAATCAACAATAACAACCTGCCAGTTTTATTTCCAACAAGTACGTATAACTACAGCCCCTTCTTTAAGTAGACAACATCCTGTAATGTTACCTATAGAAATATATTAACTCGGATCACACAAGATGTAGATCACCCTGCACTGAGGGAGTCTCAACAGTAAATTGTATGAAAAACATTACTCGGTTTCTGAGAGAAATTACAGTATAAGTTTATATGATCGAATGGAAGTAAGGAAGTTCGAGTAATGTATGTCAACATGAATGGTGGAAGAATGAAAGTGGTTGATTCGTATAAAGTATCTGGGATTAAATGTAAAAGATTATGATAAGATCAGAATGATAGCATGACGAATGGAAAAATGGAAATGGCTGACTCCTATAAGTGGTAAGATGAGAAAAGATACTAGTCACAAAATAGGAGAAGATAAAAGGTGGCAGGATATGTGAAAAACGAAAAACATAAGTAATGATTAAAAACTTGAACTGTTCATGCGAGCTTTTTTTAAGTAAAGAATGGATATTCTATATGAATGAAAATAAAGAGGGTGAAGCTGTTGAGAGAGAGAGAGAGAGAGAGAGAGAGAGAGAGAGAGAGAGAGATTTAAGTTTTACTAAAACGCTCTTTGAGAGAGAGATTAATATTCATTCTCGCAAAACCGAAGGAGAGTCTATTACCCCACTATGAGATTTCTTATCTAAAAGGAAAGAAAAATTATCTTTTAGATTTCTTAATCCAATGAAAAATATCGTGAGTAGAGTTGTATGTATCTAATGTTACCCTTTTATTATAAGTCGAAGGATCTTTTTAAAAGAAAAAGAAAATAGTTTACCCTTGCCGAAATGAGTTGTCAAATATAGAATAAAATAAGAACAACCCCATTCTATAACTATCCACCTTTTTAGTGAAATGGAGATTTGATTTACGATATATAATAGGCCAGATTTTTGCTTGTGCAGGAGTTATTGATTGTCCAATTGTTAACCTGGTCAGCTGTGGGTCACTGGCCAAACTTGCGTGGAATATCCGGTTTTAGAAACTCATATATTTGGTTCTGGATCGGTTTAGGAAATAAGAACAAGAAATGTTTATTATAGTTGAATATATTCCATGTCGTTATGTTTTGACATCTTTAAAATCTCTTTCTTTATTTGAATTTAGATTTTTTTTCTAAATTGGCAAATAAGAAATTTATGGGATTTCTAAAATTCTAAATGAGTTCTAATTTTGTTGTCAACTGAAATAACACTTTATCTGAAAATAATTAGATAGAATCATAATATTTAAATTCCACAACTTTTAAAATTATTTCTTATATATATATATATATATATATATGCATACATATATATATATATATATATATATATATATATAATATAAAGCATATATCAGGTAAAGATATCATGGTTGCAGATTATTTATCTTGGGCTGAATCGATGGTCTAGTGTAGAGTAAATAAGTTATTCAGGTATTCTATTTATGTTTTCATATGAGTTCCTCTCATGTAGGTATAAAATTGTTATGTAAACTACGTAAGACTTTCGTCATTAATTTCATTGAATTTTCCATTCAAATCAGTATATGTAAATTTACGTTATTTGCAACTTTTATCTCATGTATATTGTTACAAGGTCTTAATTAAAAAAAGTGTTATATGATCCATAAAAGGTATGAACAACGGCCTATGTAAATGTTTTCTGTATTTTTTATGTGATATTGCGCCAGGTTTGTGAGAAAATGTGCAATTCTTATATTTGCCCTGTTTTTTTTTTTAAGGCTCTCGAAAACCCCAGTGTTATATTTTATCTTTTTTTATTATTTCGAGGACAAAGGTGGGAGGAACTAGCTGAGAGAGATTAAACTCACTGTTGCATCAGTACGCATCAGAGAGAGTAATCGTTGGCAACCGTTCACGCTTAGGCCAACCCCCAGCTTCCAGATCTCATACCTAGAATATTCTGGAAGTAGCCAAGTCCATATATAGGAGCCCCGGGGCGGCATAGCAGCAGGAAAGAAACAGCAGTCCTGTAAAAGAGCCAAAATTCCCCCTCTCTCTCTCTCTAGTATGTATAGTGTGTCCTCTCCAAAGTAGTTTTGTGCTCCAGCGTATATCAAGTGTAGTGAGTTAAAACGATGCTCTAGAAATTGCGAGAAATTTTAGATTTATTGGGTTGTGATGAGTGTTGGTATCATGTAAATCTTTGTAACTGGCCTACAGAGATTTATGAAAATACATGAAGTTACAAAGTTTATCAGTTACTCTATGCAAGTTCTTTAAGAGTTTAAGCATTAGACTGTGATTATTTCTTTTATCCTTGTATAAAGTTTTATTAAGATTTAATATTTCAAGTCAGGTGATTATATAATTTTCAGAGCGTAACTTTTAGTTCTTAATCTAAGTTTAGTTCAGACTCAATATTTTGAGTGATTTTTTTTTATGTAATTTCTTCCAAAGTGTTGTAATTTTTATAGAAAATGAAAATATATTCTATAAAAATTACAACTCTTTGGAAGAAATTACATAAAAAAAAATTGAAATATATTCAATAAAAACTACAACACTTTGGAAGAAATTACGTATTTTCTCACAAACACAACGCAATACTTCATATCTCATATGAATCATATAACACTCATACCAGATTATGTATGACTTCGTAGCAAAATACGTGTAATAAAATGTTAACTCTTAGAAACAACGAAAATTTAAATATACTCACTTGAATGAAAAATACAATGAAACTAACGACGAAAGTCTTAAGTAATTTAAATAACAAACTTATACCTAATTGAGAGGAACTTATCTTAAGAGCTCGCTATGCACCCCTTCAATGCATATATGAAAACGAATAAATTTCCTGAATAACGTATTTACTCTACACTAGACCACTTTTGTAAGATATCTCCCCCCCCAAAAAAATTCAGCGATTTACCCCGAGATAAATAATCTGCAACCAGTTATCTTTACCTGATATATGCTTTATATTAGTACAAAATGGTAGCAAACATAATGACCACCTAGTTAACCTTTGATGATTATTTTTCCTCTTATCAACAAAAGTTAAAGGATTATAATCCGAATACACTGTAATCTCTTCATTTTGTGGCTGATTTACGTATGTTCCAACCTTTCTTGTCCCTGTGACTAAATCTAGCGGTTCCTTTTCAACTGTATAGTAGGATTGTTGCTGCTTCCTCAGCTTCAACAACATAAAATAAAGAGGGTAAAGAATTCCTTCCTTATCTTCTTGTAATAAAACAGCTCCAATCCGATTATCCGATGCATCCTCTTGGATAAGGGATTTCTTGTTTAAATCAGGGGCTTGAAGTATCGGTTTCAGGGTAAATATGGTCTTCCTCAGATTTTTCCCTTTTCATGGTATCTCGATAACGTAGGTCAAGTCACTGCTCTTCTGCAAAATCTGGAATGGTTCTTGGAACTCGTTGGCGATAGGGAATCTCCTTACCGATGAGTAGACCAACACATACCGTCCTACCTCATTCATACTCTTCATGATAAATCTTTTCTTGGTTCACCCTTCACTTGTTTTCACGCCTTTTAAGGAAAATATCCTTATCTTGCCGATCCTTTTTCTCCAATCCTTGACATTTTCTCCACCTATTTCCTCTCGATCCTTCCCTTTTTTTGCTAACATTTTCCTTTGTGAAGGATTCTTCTCGTACTTCCATCGGGTGCAAGGGAGGTTCCTTGATGCACTCGTTGAGCTTCTCAGCCATCGGACAAACGTGATATGCACGGCAAAAGTAGCTTACGTCCATATGCATGTGAGGCAAGAAAAAGTGTTTCATAATCTTCTCCGTCGTCTTCATTATCCCCATATGTCCCGTCCCGTGGGCTACGGCGATTACATGTCTTCTCAACAGTGCAGTAATCAATATTCGACGGTATACCCACCATTCGGCATTCACAGGGATATCAGAGGGTCAATGCTTTCTCATATGCATCCCATCCTTAAGATACTAACAGATGGAAGACTGCTGTGACTCAGTCTCGTCCACCACACAGTACAATAACTCTGTTAACGTTGCACCCTTCCGTTACAATCCTATCAGCCTTTTCCTACTCACTTTTCCTACTTTTAACGCCGAGAATTCTATTTCTTCTAGGTGCATTATTTTTTTGCCTTCCTATCCTCTCATCTGTCGCTCCTCTTAACTTGAGCTTACTCGGGAGTCCTCCTCTTGCGTACCATCAAGGGAATTCTCTTCTTCGGAAAACAAATCCTCCAAATTCACCGCTCCTTCAATTTCTTTTTCTTCTTCAGCAACCACTTTCTTCTTCATACTCCTAGTTTTCACACAACTAGGATACAGATACAGGCAGTCCTTTTCGAGTTCAGCTGTAGGATTATACTACAATGGTTTCTCTGTTACAATGGGACATGGCACAAACGGCACTCCCCCAACCTCATTACCTAGGAGGAGGTCTATTCCTTCGATAGCAAATGAGTCTTTTACCGCAAAATCAAAATTACCTGTCACCATCTCCCATGAAAGTTTCAAATGGCAAATAAGGGTAACCTCATATTCCCTTCAAAATGACCGAGTCTCCTGTGAGAGACTGTTCCACCAACGGATGTACTTCTTGTATCACCACACTATGGTTGCAACCTGTGTCACGCAATATCTTTACCTGGGTTCACTTACTCCCGTCAATTGCTGCTAATATACCCTCATAGATATATGGTTTAAAGGTATCCACGCTGTTTGGATTTGTCCTTCTCATCGTGTAAATGTTGGCAGATTTTTTTTCCTCTTCATTCTTTCCCAATTCTTTCTTCGTCTTGGCATTCTGTGAAGTCGAATTATCCTTAACCACTTAGGCGACTGCTTTCGGTTGATTCGACCAACATTTCTTACTGAAATGGCCTCTCTTGGCACACTTAAAACAGACAATATTAACCTTCTGCGCATCTTTTACTATACTTAAAGGGGGATGATTTGACGATTGTTGCTCTGGTACTATCTCATTCTGCTTAGAAACTGTACCAGTGCTACTTCCGTTGTAACTATTGAGCTTGTTTGCATAGTTATTATTGAACTGGTTCCCATAGTTCGGCGTATACATGACACTTGGCCGGAACGACGGTGTAAACTTCATACTAGAGGGTTTATGACTGATAATATTTTAATCTTCACTCAGCGAAACGGCTTTTTCAAGTTTCTTCACCTCTCTCTCTCTCTCTCTCTCTCTCTCTCTCTCTCTCTCTCTCTCACGCAAGTACGCTCAAATATGTTCAGGAATTCCTCGTAAATATTGTTCTAGTACTATCAGTTCTTCTAAATCAGCCATCTTCCTTTCGTTAGCAGCCTCTGTCCATCTCTTAAAACATTATCGTACCTTATAAGTGTAATCCAAGGAAGTAATTTTCTCTTCCTACCTCAAGCTTTTGAACCTTTCATTATAATATTCAGGGTCATCTGATATACTTGCACCACACTCCTCTACTCTTCTTGATACTCCTTGCTCTGGTCCTGAGATAAGGACAAGTAAGCACTGCGTCCTTTCCCAAAGACTAAACTCCGCAATAACATTTATCTTCGGGCCACTGTTTCAGTGTGATCGAAAAATTTATCAGGAGATTCTTCTGTGAACCTTAGAATTAACCTTAACGTTAAACATGGTATTGTGCATAGCAGGGATTGCCTCACTCTGCATTGCTGACTGTGCATGACCATTCACCAGTTCCGACTCCCTCGTATGTCGTGCTATTTCACTTACATCTTCCTTCTCTTTTTCTTCTAGTTCTGTCTCTCTTTCTTCCCACCTTGCTTCCATTTTCCTCCTATGTCGTGCTTCTTCTCTCTCTCTTGATCAATGCTGCAATCGTCGAATCTCAGCCTCTACACACCTTTCTGCTTTCATACCTTCAGTTTGTGGGTCATCTGATCCTTGCTTTACTACAAATTCCTCTTTAGCTCCCTCGAACAGTTCACAAGCTGCTACAATATTTTCTTCCATCAACTTTCCCGATTTTATCAACACTTCTAAGGCTAGACACTTGATTTGGGCTTTAATCATTCCACTCTTTGCATGGCCAACACATACCATTAAAACAGAGAGCCACTATGCTTTAATTACATTAGCTTATGAAAATTCCTGAACATTTGAGTTATTCAAAAACTCTTAGATATTAAACTGTGCCATCTTGTACTTTAACAAATAATTTGATACCTCTCCAAAAAATATATCCTAATGATACACAAAATCCTATCAACACTGTACTGTTCAAACCTTTAATCAAAACACGGCCCTGTTATCACCAATGTTTAAAACAGACGCGCTCGATTCCAAGGGTCTGGGCATCAAAAATATATTATATAATGGTCCCGTGGTCTTGGAACCAGAACATAATATTATATATATTACGGCTGGTAAGCTAAACAACCCTCTTGAGTTCCAAACTCACATGTTTGTTTTTACATTAAATCTGTTACACTTGCAAATATCAATAGCTTAGCTCTGAGACAGTTATATAACTCCCATACAGCAATATATAAAAACCATGAATATCCAAACAACTCTTTAAGTACACTGAAAACAAAACTGGGTAATCATTCTTAAGAATTATACAAAACCACCTCTTACCTCTATTCATTAACAGGATACTAGATAGTATTAAATAAACACTGGTGATTGAAATACTACACTCTTTATAAAAACAAATATATTCTACAAAAATCACATCACTTTGCAAGAATTTACATAAAAAAATATCACTTGAAATATTAAGTCTGAATAAAACTTAGATCAATGCAAACATGTTACCCTCTGAAAATTATATAATCACTTGACTTTAAATATTAAATCCAAATAAAACCCTAGACTAAGACTAATGCTTAAAATCTTAAAGAACTTACATGAGGTACGGGATAAACTAACTAACTTCACATATTTTCATAAGTTTCCCTGGGCCAGTTACAAAGATTTACACAATACCAACACTCACCACAACCCGATAAAATTTAAATTTCTGACAATTTTTAGAGCAACGTTTTAACACACGACACACGATATACAATGGGTCACAAAATCAGTATGGAGAGGACACACTATAGGTACTAGAAAGAGAGAGGGAATTTTGCCAATTTCACAGAATGGCTGTATCATTTCTGCTGTTATGCAGCCTTGGGGCATCTATATGTGGACTTAGCTACTCCCAGAATATTCTAGATCCGAGATCTGGAAGCTGAGGGTTGGCCTAAGGGCATAAAGTTGCAAATGATTACTCTCTAGGACATGTACCCATGCAACAGTGAGACAACTCTCTCTCTCATCTAGCCCCGCCCACTTTTGTCCTCTAAATAATAAAAAATATAAAATCTACCTAAACACATGGCAAATATAAGAATTGCATATTTTCTCACAAACATGAGGCAATACCTCAAAAATATATAAACAAAATTTACATAAGCCCTTACTCATATCTCGTATGGATCATATCGCACTCCTAAACAGGTTACGTAAGACTTCGCAACAAAATATGTGAAATAAAGTTAATTCTTAAAAATTATTTAAATTTACATACTGACCTGAAGAAAAAATACAATGAAATTAATGATGAAAGTCTTAAATAGTTTACATAACAAACTTATATCTACATGAATCTACATGAGAGGAACTCATCGTAAGAGCTGGCTATTAACCTCTTCAATGTGCATATGATAACATAAATAAAATACCTCAACAAATTATTTACTCAACACTAAACCTGCTTTGTAAGAATATATATATACATATTTATATATATATATATATGTATATACATATATATATATATATATATACACACACATATATATATATATATATATATATTTATATATACTTTATATATACATATATTTATATATATATATATATATATATGTATATATATGTATATATGTATATATATGTATGTATATAAATATGTATGTATATATATACATATATATATATATATATATATAATGTATATCTATATATATGTACATATATATATATATATATATACGTCTGTATATATATATATATATATGTGTATATATATACATATATATATATATATATATATGTATATATATAAATATATACATATATTTATATATATACTTTATATATATATATATATATATACATATATATATGTATATATATATATATATATATATTCTTACGAAGCTGGTCTAGTGTAAAGTAAATAAATCATTCATGTATTTTATTCATGTATTTCATATGTGTATTTAGGAGGGGAAGAGCCAGCTCATAAAGTGAGTTCCCCTTATGTAGATATAAGTTTGGTATGTAAATTAAGTAAGACTTTCGTCGTTTATTTCATTGTATTTTTCATTCAAGTCAGTAAATGTAAATTTATGTTATTTTCAAGAATTAATTTTCTATTTCACGTGCCATTCTTACAAAGTCTTACGTAATTTGTTTATGAGTGCTATATCTCCCTACGAGGTATTAATAAGGGCTTATGTAAATTTTTTTATGTTCCTGTAAAACTCAGAGTTAGTTTTTATCTCTTTGTTGATGTTTGAGAACGGGGGTAGGCAGAGCTGCAGAGAGAGAGGGTTGCCTTGGAAGCAAGGTTTGTTCCCTGGTATTTTTATCTAGTTGGTATCCGTGGCGTCGCTAAGCCAGCTCTCAAGCTTCTAGATCTCTGACCTAGAAAAATCTAGAAGTTACTAAATTAATATATATGTGCCCCTAGTGTTGTGTATGGCAGAATAGAACCAGACTATCCTGCAAAAGAGCCAAGATCCCCTCTCTTAAGTACCTCGCGTATGTCCTCTCCAAAGTGATTAAGCTTGTGCCCAAATCCTATTAAATGCTTGAGGATTAGCTTCCCCATTCATTGTCTCATACAATAGCCTTCCGTAAACACCATGGAGTCATGGAGAGTTCCCTGCATCGTGTTCTTCACCCAGAAGGAAGAGAAATGGCATTCAGTGTCAATCAGTTTCTTTAAATGGGAAAAGGATAATGAGACTGTTAAATTTGGAGTTGACCAAGCAATCAAACGTGTCACAGATGCAACCAAGATATCAAAAACTATTTTGTTTCAGATTTGCAAGAAAGCAAAGGAAACAGAGGAAGAAAACCATACAAATGTGGACTATTTTGATCGAAGAGTTATAATACAAACTGTGCTAGAATTTTATGCAAAAAACGAAATTCCAACTGGAAAAAGTTTTACAACAAGTTAAAGGAAAATATGGGCTTTGGTATATGCAAAGAATCCTTTCGAAAATTGCGGCTGAGCAAACATGGTGTAAACATTCTGGATTACTTTACATGAAATTATAAAATCAAGGAAAAACTCATGAGAACCAAAATATGTAATCAATGACATAGCAATTCAAAATGGTCACCAGATTTTATGCTTACCTCCTTACCATTGCCATTATAACCATATTGAGTTGATATGGGCTCAGGTGAAGAAATATGTTGCGTCGGGAAACAATTTCAGAATGAGACTTGAAGAAAATTTTGCGGGAAGCTTTGAAATTCACCTCTACTGGAAATGGCGTCAAGGCTATTAAGCATACCGATATCATTATAAAGGAAAACATGAAAAATTACGTCTGTATCAACGATTTCATTGAATCTTTTGTGATAGAACTAACTTCATGTGACGAAGAGTCATCATAACCACGTTTGATAATTGAACCTTTGTTGTAAAAAAGTTTTGTCCATTGATCAAATAAATCCCAAAACGATGCCATCACCAATGTAAATATACTTAATTAAACTTAGTTGATTAAATCCATTGTATAGAATCCTGTCTGTTATTAATCAATCAGAATTGAGAAATTAATCTATTTGATATCAAAAGTAAGATTATTTTTGTTAGTGTAATAATGTTTTTATAACAATTTCGCTTTCTGTTATGTCTAAGAGTTTTAACTTTATTGTCACCATGTGGTTGAAAACAAAAATAGCAAAGGAAGCAATTTAAAGAGAGTATCAAATTGAAGGAATATATTCTTAGACAGTTCAAATCAGGGTGAATGACTTCTTAGCTGACCCTTTTCTCCTTTTCTTGGCTCGCCAATAGATTAAAGCTGTCAAACCAGGTGTGCTTTAAAAATTACCTAAGAGAACTGGCAATGCCACTAATGGGTTCCGAGTTCGCTCCCAAAATGGTTTGACTATAACTTCTAAATGCTTATGTAATACTGATTATTGCTTTGTAGGGTAATTTAAAGCGGATTTTGAAATTGCCATATAACATCATTCAAATGCCTTTCAGTATCCAATTAATTAGGAATTTATCCATAGTCACATTATTTTTGGCAGTTCATTGCTTTTCTGCTGTAATGCTGCACTCCCTTCGTGACAGTATTCTCAACAGCTCATTGTATGTTCTTATTGAATAGCCTCTTAACGAGAGAATCCCATGACGTAGTCAAGTTACTTGGCTTCACCATGGAAGGTTTATTTTACACATTGAAGCCTTTTGACAGGCAAAGGGGTTCTGGAAGTGGAGAATACTTTTTCCCTCAGTTTGCTTTGGAATTTCTCTTTTTATATTGCTTATTGTCAATTCAACCTCCATATTTCAAAAAAGTATCTCCCACATTGCTATCCAACCTTTCTTAAATCAATCATTGTTTGGATTGTAGATTTTTATAAACCAATTGTGAGAGCTGTCGTGGTTTTCCCAATGACCCGATAATTTTTTCATTAAAGGAGTGTCAATATATCCATATTGACTTGTGGAACTATCTTGTGGAGAAATTTCACCCTCGGATTCTAAAGGGGGTTTGTTTTTTATACATAGTATTTTCAGCATTCTGTCTGGTTTACCTACCACTAATATTAAAGTGGGAATGATTGTATTCTTGAAATGCTCAGAGTCCAACTAAACTTACACTTGAGCGACTTTAATCTTAGTAGTACCTTAACATCATTGTAGGGTAGGGAGTGGACATTTGGGCGTCACCGCTCACTGGTGTCACTGGTGAAGGAATGAATTCCATGTAAGGCTAGAGGGGTGGTTTTTTTTTTTTTTTTTTTTTTTTTTTTCAGTCTTGAATTTTGAATTTTCTATCACTTAAACTTATTTTTTCCATATTTTCTAATATTTTTTTTATTATTCTCACCACGCCCCATACCTGCGTCCATGAAAAAAAATAATGAATAAAGTTTGTTTCCCATACCACAGGATTAAATGGTGAACCCCAGACACTGTTAATGGCCTCCTATAATTCGAACAAGGAAAATTCCGGTAACGCCCCCAGTGCAGCCAGGTAAAAAACTATTGGGTAATAAATAAGCCCACAGATCGACTTACTCAAGCTCCCAAAAACTGTCTATATTTCCTCTTGTCCTAATTTACTGATTAATGACCAATCCACCTCCAGCAAGGGCGTAGGAACGCCTCTTGATAGCAGGGTACCCTATTTTACATGTGTGTCATTTTTATGGGGCAGGCCATGTACTGCACGTTTTTTCCACACGCTCGTATACTGTAACGGAATTTTCTTTTTTTGATGTATATCTCGTTCTACACCTCTCTGTTAACATAACCCGTTTAAGCCTGATTTTTCATAAATTGATGTGTTTGAATTTTTGTGATCTTATTGCTCTGAAACTCTTGTACATAAGCTCACTGTTGGTTAAAATAAAGTTGGTTTCATTCACCTCGCCTCTCAGTTGCAACTTCATGGATTACTCCCACACATCATATGCTAACAAAATAATGAAACAGAAAATAATATCTTACAACAAATAAAACGAATTGTCTTTCCAGAAGAATAAAAGAATAAAAGTAATTTTAACAAGATTGTAAATTGGTCATACAAGATTACCCCATGGATTTTTGATGAGCACATCTCACGAGTGAGTCCCAAAGCGCAGTGAATGTAACACAATTTCAACCATCTAGGGTGTATTTTCCGAATGTAATTTTTAAAACATATAAGGAAATATGTTTTGGACGGAAAACATTACCTGACATTTTATGTGATTCTGGGTATGTATACATATATATATATATATATATATATATATATATATCAAAATTTTAATGTTTATAGGAAAAACAGATTTATTAGATGAAATTTAAATTTTTACTCATCACAGGATTTACTCTGTAACTTATTTTCTAATCAATTATGTATATATATTTATATATATATATATATATATATATATATATATATATATATATATATATATATATATATATATATATATATATATACATAATCCCCCAAATTCATTCGGGCCAGCTCTGAGGGAGTCAAGTTCGACTCATTGACCTGGTAAATCCCCCCCCATTGATATTGATAATCCTACTGAATAATGCTTTTACTATAGGCCAGGGTTTTATGAAGATGTGATTCGGATATTGGTAAACTACATCATTATGCTTAGTGAAAATGCAAAATAACCAGCAAAAGATGGCGGTTTCTATGCATTCTTCCCGCAAAGATAAACAATGGTATGCAGGTAATAGGTTGGCCGGGGCACCAGCCACCTGTTAAGATACTACCGCTTGAGATTTATTGGATCCCTCAACTGGTCTGACAGCACTACATTGGATCCCTCTCTCTGGTTACAACTAATTATTTCTTTGCCTACACATACACCGAATAGTCTGGCCTATTATTTTCCCATTCTACTGTCTTCATACACCTGACAACACTGAGATGACCAAAGAAAAATCTTCTTTGCTCAAGGGGTTAACTTCTGCAATGTAATTGTTCAGGGGCTACTTTCCTCGTGGTAATGGTAGAAGAGCCTCTTTAACTATGGTAAGCAGCTCTTCTGGGATAAGGATACTTCAAAATGAAGTCTTGGGTAGTGACATAGCCTCTGCACCATGGTCTTCCACTGTCTTAGGTTAGAGTTCTCTTGTTTAAGGGTGCAACCGGGCAGGCTATTTTATCTTGTGTCTCCTCTGGTTTTTATGAAGTTTTATAGGTTATATATGATAGATCTATATTGATGTTGTTAATGATCTTAAAATAATTTATTTTGATTGTTATTACTTCTCTTGTGGTTTATTTATTTCCATTTTTCCTTTCCTGAGTTGGCTATTTTCCCCTGTTGGAGCCCTGGCCTTATAACATCATGCTTTGCCAACTAGGTTTGTAGATTAGCTAATAATAATAATAATAATAATAATAATAATAATAATAATAATAATAATAATAATAATAATAATAATAATAATGCCTTATGTCTCTCTCTTTTTTGCCCAACTTACTGAGGGGTATGGATTTGTTTGAGAATTGGTCCATTTGTTAGATGAGCAATTCTCCAACTGATTAATTGATTATTTTTTTATAATATAACAATCATATATTATATGCCTGATTGTTTTTGTTATTTTCTTTAATGTTGGCGAGATTCTATTTCTTTTTAGCCAGAAAATGGGTTAGGTAAGACATTCAATGATTGTTCAGTGATATATACAAGTAAACAACCACCATACTACAAGTATGCTACAGTGTTTTATTTTTTATTGAAATATTCATTTGATATACTGTGTGTAAATATAATATGATACAGTACAGTGTATCATAAGAGGACATATCCTAAATAGTCACATGTTTCATCGTCGTGAAACCTCATTAAGTTTAACCAAAAATACCAACCAGATATCTCTTTTAAACCAACAATTTCTTTTCGCAAATTTTTTGATAGGATTTATGTTACAAAGAGCTATTCTAGTTAACACAATTATGATAACAGTCTGAGACAGTTTCTTGTCGGCTTTGTTTTTCACTAGTTACACTTCAATAAGTAATTTGTAGTTCCTAATAATTAGGGGAGGAAAGCTGTACACACTTGGCTATATTATAAAATATTTATATATGCTTGTGAGTGCGAGGAAGAAAAGGCAAAATACGGTCTTTCTATCCACAATAGGATTTATCATTTCAGTTTTATATAGATCTACCTATTAATGGCCAAATCTATACAAAAACTAAACTGATTTGAAACTAAAGTGACTTACGATTACTGTGCAGTATGCTTAAACGAATTCAAGAAAACAGGTCTTGGCATAAAGTTAGTAATAAAATTATAAAAGCCAAAGTAAAAACTAAAACATAAGTCAGGATGGGAATAACGATGTAGGATGTAATTGAGTGATAAGGGACTCTCCTCCCCCCAACAGAGGGAAAAGTGCTATCCTGGACCATTGTCATCCCAGACTTCTGAAACGTTCAATTGATAACCTGTGGGCTCATTCACGGCAACATATACTTGCAAAGACATATTTCAAGGTCCTCAATTCCATTGTGTCCACTGAAAAATGCCTGAGAGATTTAGTCTTAATTTTTGGAGCCAAGTGGTATTTTAAGTGGCTTAAAAGTCAGATTGGTAAACTGAAAATCCAGGCTGTGTTAATCTTAACTAATGAGAGAGAGAGAGAGACAGAGAGAGAGAGAGAGAGAGAGAGAGAGAGAGAGAGATTTGCTTTAAATATTATGACATATACTTATATAGTGTGCAGTTTAACATCCATACACTACAGATACTGAACTAAAGCATTCATTATGTAATATCTCTCTCTCTCTCTCTCTCTCTCTCTCTCTCTCTCTCTCTCTCTCTCTCTCTCTCTCTAGTATTGTAAACATGTATAATTACTTTTATATTTACCAGAGAAGTATATATTAGTTTTCTTACATGAAGGGCAAGTGGCTGTTGGTGTTATAGTCATTATACCTGCTACAGTACACTGTACCTCCTTAATTCTTTAAACAACCCATGGTCTTGGAACAGGTGCACAGTAGGTATGATTTATTTTTTGTTATCTGGAGGATGAGTTATAAGCCTTACCTTAGAAGACTCAAGATTGAGGCTGGGTGACTGGCATCAAGGTTTCATCAGCAATTGTACCTGATTGTAGTTTCGATGTAGATGATGCTACTAGATGACATGATGAGGATGAACTTTGATGCTTTTTAGTCATAAAGTATGGTACGCCATTCTTTTATCACTATGTTTTACATTACATCCTCTTTACTATATAGAGTTGTCTAGTATTTTACGTGTAGACCCAAGAACTTTTAGTGACTATACTGTATATTTCTATATATTAGTTTGCACTATATTCTTAGCTGTACAGAATCATTCTGAGTATCTTTGGTGATTATCTGAAACAAATGTCTTTGAAAATTTTTTTTGTGTAAATTAGAAAACAATTTTGATCAAATACTCCTTATTTTGTTTTTCTATGAGGCATTATACCTGTATTACATGTTATAACAATGAAAGTTATGCCAGTTCATTTTGAATTAAAAAAAAAAGTTTATATTATAGCAATATACATGACTTAATAAGTAAACACCACTATAAACAACTTGTAATGTTCATTTTTCAGATCAGATTTTCTACTCTACAGCATCATTGCGTTTTTGTTTGACAAGTATATACTGTAAATTATAGATATTACATGAAGTTTGTATCTAATAGGAAAAACCCGGATAGCCTACAAAAGAAAGTAGCTTCTTTGATCATCCCTCAACCGGTATATTGCGTATTATTGTAGGCTATACAATTATAACTGAAACATGAAAAATATATTCAGCCATTAAATTACACCTATATGTAGCTCTTGTGATGTTGTGAAGCATAACAATGCCTAATTTGATTTTTGTAATTAATTCAGTTCCTGGTATAATCGCTATTAGTGATTTTTCGCAGTACCTGTATTTACTTTAAAGGAAAGTGTAGAAGAAACCAGAACAGTTTCATTCTTAGCACACAAATTCAATCATACAGTATGGTGTTGAGTAAAGAAGAAAAAGATGTGATAAGGAAAATATGCTTGATTTACAAGATATAGTAAATTTTGCTTTTTTCATTTTTACGGAGGAGATTTAGTTAGTGGATTATGAAGAAAACACAGCCAGCAGATTCCTGACAGCCTGACAATAATGTATGGGTGATATTGTCATTATTATCATCAATAGCCAATCTACAACCATGATTGGAAAAATGGAATAAAAACCCAGGTGAGGAAAGGAAATAAGGGAATATTAGATAAAATATATATATAAGTAATGATTATAAAACATAAGATATCCTAATGTCAGTAACATAATTAAAATAGATCAGTCATATGTATACTATAAAACAACACTTATGCCAACCTGTTACACAGCAAAACATTTACTAAAAGTTTGAGCTTTTGAAGTTCCACTGATTCAACTGCCCGATTAGGAAGATCATTCCACAATCTTGTCACAACTGGAATAAAACTTCTAGAGTACTGTGTAGTATTATTCCTTATGATGGAGAAGATATGACTGTTAGAACTCACTGTATACTTAATACTACATACAGTTTGGGAAGATCTGAGTTCAATAAAGGTTTTTCAATATGAAAAATTTTACGTAACATACATAAATACCTAAATTAACGACGTTACCGGAGATTAACATCAAGATCAGGAAAAAAAATTGATAGACTGAAAGTCACTATCTAATAAATTAAAATGAGAATCAGCATCTAAAGACCAAACAAGTGAACAATACTTGAAACAAGGGAGAATTACAGAATTAAAACATTTCTGAAGGATAGTCTGGCTATCCAAAATCTTAAAAGACTTTCTCAATAAGACAATATTTCTGCAATTGAAGAAAAGCAGACTGAATGTACTTCTAGAAAGTACACTTGTAGTCATTAATGACACCTAGAATTTTAAGTAAGTTGTATATAGTGAAAGAGACAAAGTCAATGCAAAGATCTCATGCTGAGGAGCCACTGTCCTCAACCTACGTACAATCGTACTTAGAGTTATATCCCGACTCAACTTTATACCTCATAATATGCACCATGCACTTATTTTAGCTAAATCCTTACTAATGGATTTTGCAACCATAGGTCGACATTTTGGAGACGTAATTAAGTTACAGAGAGTAACATCATCTGCATATGCAACAAGCTTGTTTTCTGGGTCAGACCACATATCATGTGTATAAAATAAAAAAAGTTGTGTGCCGTGAATACTACCACGAGGTACACGAGATATTACAGTCCTTTGAACACTAAGGTGCTCATTAACTGCAACTCTCTACAATCAATTGCTTAAAATTTCAATAATGATGTTAAGAAAAGATCCACCCATTGCCCTATTTTTAAGTTTTAAAACATGGCTCTCATGATTAATACGGTTAAAGGACACAGTAAAATCAAGGCTAACTTCCTGACTACAACCAAAGGAATTCTGTACAGCATTGGAGATTATGAAAAGGTTATCACATGCTTCAAGGTCTTTATGAAAGCCAGACTAAAATCAAGGAAAAGATTATTACCTTCAGCACATTTATTTAGAAGTTTTCCAAAAGATATAAAACAAATTTAGATAACATAATGGATATTGGGCAGTAATCAGCAGAGCTGGAGCAAAAACATTTTCCTAATGAAATAACATAACAAATTCTCCAAGAACTGCAAACAGAGCACCGTGCAAACTTTTGAAAAATAACAGGCAACTTAGGAGCTAAGTAATCACCTGTATTTATAAAAAGGGGAAATACTGCTTGGGTCTACTCATCCATAAGCATCAAGATCCAGTAAGAGCATTCTAATTTCACAGGACAGAAAACCTAGAATAGTTAGAGTAGCCTCAGGAAAACAGGAATGAAAAAGATTGAGTTTCCCATTGCTTTGCTCACTGTCAAGCGCAACAGCCAAAAGGGTTGTTTTTTCCTTTGGACAAAGCGTGTCAAAGTCATGTCGTATAAGTAGAGGAGGATATGTTAATACTACATAGAAGAATGTAGATTTGAAGTTAGTCCACCATAATTGCTCCTATGTTGTACCAGATTTTTTTTCTTACATTCAAATTATATTCTTTTTCAATTGAAGCATAAACTCTCTGAGCAACAGTTCTTAACTGAGTATAGTTATTCCAAGTCAAATGTAATCTGGTACATATCCGAAAATGATAACCCTCTTGTTTCTACAAATAAGCACATTTACAATCATCATTGAACAGGGCTTTCTTTCACTCGGTATTTTAACACACAAGAAGGGATTATGTTGACTTACCATCTATTTCAAGGCCCATAACACCCTCCTTTTTTTAATATAACTAATGAACTAGGCTTCTGATTAATGTGAAACCGGAACCACCAGAGTTTGAGACACCGGCCTAATTAGGAAAAATTGATTCAAGCATCTACTCCGCATTATTGTGTTACTTTACATCGAGAAATATCCTCTCAATTTTGTGGGCATGGTGAGAACGGTAAGTAAGACCTTGTAACTAAGCGCAAAATGACGTGAGTCGACAATGACGTTGGGTCCCATTTCTGTATGGTTATCAAATAATATATAAGTTGTAATAAAAAGGCAATTCTTACAAAAAAAAAAAAAAAAAAAAATCTCGGAAGGCGGTCAAAGAGGTGATCATGCTAGGGAAGGTACACGTGTGTTAGATACAGGCATTAACAGGGGCCCCTGCTGACACCTTGCTTACTGCATACTATTGACATTTTATATCATGTCTAAAATGTTTCACCGTTGTCCACAAGGTTGTCGTAATGCTTTTGTGTTCCGACTCTTAACATGCTACAAGAGGGAAGGAGACAACAATAAAATAGAGATTGGATTGAAAAAGTTGGTATCATGTTGTTATGGCTAGTGGTGTACCCTTACAGACTCGTATAGTTGAATATTATGCATTATCAGATTCTCTCTCTCTCTCTCTCTCTCTCTCTCTCTCTCTCTCTCTATATATATATATATATATATAGATATATGTATATATAAATATATATATATATATATATATGTATATATATATATATATATATATGTATGTATATATTTATATATACATATATATATACATATATATATATATATATATATATTTATATATATACATACACACGCATATATATATACATATGTATATATATATATATATATATATGTATATATATATATATATATATATATATATACACACACACATATATATATATATATATACGTATATATATGTATATATATATATATATATATATGTATATATATATATATATATATACTACTTCAGTCTTGTAACTCTATTCAGTAAAATGTTAGCTGCTATACTACTATCTATATACAATATACTGACTGTTAATAAAGTATTACTATCCTTTCACCTCCATCCAATCCTCAGCCATATTAAATATTTATAATGATCATATTATGTGCGTACCCTCACCAATCATTCCATAACTTCAACCCACTATTCACTGCATACCTGTATTGGAAATTAAAACAGGCTATCTCTATCATAGGTATATAAATATATAAAATTTCTTGTACAGATATTATGATATCCATACAGAGAGGGGGGCATGACAGGAGTAAACGTCACGGGGCCCCACGACATCGTCGACCCGTCATTCTGCGCCTAATTGTCAGGTCTTAATTTCCGTTTTCACCATACCCACAAAATTGAGATGACATTTCTCGATATAAAGTAAGACAATAATGCGGAGCAGATGCTTGAATCTATTTTTCCTAATTAGGTCAGTGTCTCAAACTCTGGTAGTTTCGGTTTCACGTTAATCAGAGCCTACTTCAGAATCATATAAAAAAAGAAGGGTGTTATGGGATTTGAAATAGATAGCAATTTCCATTCAAGAAAACAACAGGATCTACCCTTTTATACAATTATCATAATTTTGAATATAAAAAAAAATCACTAAATGCCATTTCAGTGTGCTTGAGATTTTGTATATATCTTCAAAGAGTATGACATTTTGGAGACAGATTCCTCAGCCTTAAATATACTAACAAAACCAAAGCATGATCAGACATCCCAACTGGAGGACTAACCTTGAGGCTTATAACCCCAGGACAGTCATTGTATATCAGGTCCAAGCAAATCCAGACGTGTGAATAAACTCACTAATGATTTGCTCAAAACCTGATTAAGAGGCAAAATACAAAGCTTTTAAGTTATGGTGATTAGTAGGTGATAAATAATTTATCGGTTCACTATTGTGAGTATTGTAAGCACAAAAGATGTTTTTTCTATCGTCTTCTTGTATCTTGGCCATAGTAGTAAGAAGACAATCGAAGAACGCATCAACCAAGTCTGGATTCCAATAGAAGGAATACAAATAAAAATACTTATGCTCTCCTACAAACTTTAATGACCTAAATCTCATGTCATCCACATTCATAGCAGGACTTATGAGAGGCAGGGTACTTAGTCCTAATATAAACTGCCATACACCTTGACCTTGGAATGGCCTCATGTTGCAAAAGCAAAATTATTGGCCTCTTTAAACCTAGAACAAGGAACTCAGATGAGAAACCAAAGTTTCTGATCATAATAGAATATCATACTGTCTGCAGGAAACTGTAAGTCCATAAATATTGCAACACACGAAACGAGACTAGCAAAGTCTAGGACGCACTGGTCCTTTATCTTGTTTGATATCTCCAGACAGTATAAGAACTAAAAACAATAAAAAAAAAAGGTAAATAGTAATTGAATGAAAAACCATAAAGGTTCATAGTGGTTGATCCACAACTATTTTTTTTCTCAAACTTTATTTTATGTAACTATTTGAATCTTATTCCTTGTATTTCGTTACAACTTCATGCACATATGATCAAAGCATCTCCCTGAAGTGCACGATATCCAGGAAAATGTTGTTCACATCTCCTATTCGATAATCACCCAAAGATGTAAACCATGAATCAGGGTTGTTTAAGATATCCATCTTCATTGGTATAGGTAAAACAAACACGATTACTTGCAGAACTTAGGAACACTGAAATTTGCAACCTATTTCACTAAAGTTTGCAATCCGCAGCATGTTACGACAGTTTAGGGTACACGCCATTTTCGTTTGTGGGAATTCCCTTCCACTCACACTGGTCACATAATTACCGTATAACTTTTTCATAGAGCAGATCAGAATATGCACATTCCTGTCCCAATGGTTCGATCTTCGCTTCACACACCGAACCTCACAATTAGCTCTAATGTTTTTCCTTTGTCATTTAATTCAATTAATTCGCACTAAAACAAGTGTTATTTGGGTATAGTGTCGATGGGGAAATAATGTTAAACCAGGGATTACTATACTTATAAATTCTGAAATGTTTGTAGAACCGGCGCTAAGAAGCAGTTGATTTCTAGTAAAATCAGTTCCCTCATGACTAGATGCATGTCATTGTATTGATACGTTATCCTAGTGTATCTTTTTCTAGAATACCTATCCACTTCACTATCTTGTCTCCTCTACTATATTTTTAGTATTTGCTGATTTGCAGTTTATACTTGATATGCCTTGTTTTCAATGCACTTCTAGTCATTTTATCTATTTTATATCTCTCTACCTTGCTTAAAAACATATAATACCGAATATATAGGAAGAGACATTTAACTTGTATTTGTATGCTACATTATGTAATTATTCATTTCAGGTTTTATGCCTAAGACGCTATTGATATTGTGAGCCAAGATAGTTTTGGAATTGAGTTGCTGAGATTTTTCAGAATAGAAATAACAACCGACGTGAAAAATTTATAACAAGGCATTGCCTAGATTACTTTATCGTCGGTTGCCTCTTTCTGGATGCCAGCTACTGAGTACAGTAAGAAAACTTATCTTGCCTCATATAGGTGCTGTGCAACGGCTCTTTCTTTTCTGTGTGCAAATTTGTTTTTTGTTTTTGTTATTTTGCTATGTCCTTTTGCATACCCCTGATACACTTTTAACTAGAGGTGCAATCAGTAGAGAGCAGACCTCTGTCGCGGTTGCTTATTGCTTGACCTTTTGCTTGACCTTGATCTTGACCTTTGACCTGAACATATATTAATTGGCATGTATTTTTATGCACTCAAATATGAATCAAGTTTGAAGACTCTGTGACAAGGATGTCCAAACTTATGGCTGATTACATGTTATGGACGTTTTGCTCGTCCGTGACCTTGACCATTGACCTTCCAAAATTTAATAATTTCTATCTCTTCACATACCAGTTTGAAATCCCTGCAAGTTTCATTACTTTATGATTAAAATTGTGGCCGTATTGTTGATGACTGGAATTTGACCTTTTGCTTGACCGTGGCCTTAGACTCGACCTTAAAATATATTAATTGGTGTTGATTTTCTTACACTCAAATATGAACCAACTTTGAAGTGTCTAGGACAACGATGTCCA
The DNA here is from genome assembly GCF_036898095.1 of Palaemon carinicauda. NCBI lineage: Eukaryota > Metazoa > Arthropoda > Malacostraca > Decapoda > Palaemonidae > Palaemon > Palaemon carinicauda. The sequence goes on from NC_090730.1 coordinate 93,336,355, forward strand.
AACCTCTGGCTAATTATGGGAATTGGACATTTTGTGTGGAAGTGACCTTGACCTTTGACCTTGACTTTCTAAAATAGAATAATTTCCAGCTTTTGCACAACAGTTAATCTCTGGAAGTTTCATTACTCTACGATTAAAATTGTGGCCAGGAAGCTATTAAAAAATAAACATACACACAAACAAACACACAAACATACGAACAGTGAGCAAAAAATAAGCTCCTTCCGACTTCGTTGTGAAGATAAGCTGCCTACTTTAGATTTTTTATGTGAAATACTATTCTTAACTTTCTTGTGTACTGTTAAATGAAAGTACATTATATAACTATGTAAGATAAAATGCAATATACTAATAATAACGTGATGACATATGAAAGTATCATCTCAATAATACTGAAAATTTGGATATTGGCTCGGGTGCTTTTTACATCGGATGCGTTATCAGATTTGTAGCTACCAAAAAGAATATGATTTTTTTTTTTATTTCCTAATCTTTGCAAATATTTAAAATAACCCTATTTCTGACGAAGAGAATTACTTGGAACTTTCTTTTAGATATTCACACAATCCAAGGAATGATGAAGGTAAGAATATTTTTTCTTATACAGTTAAATCAGATTTCTTTTCAATTTTTCCATATTGGCGGTCAACCGAAAGTTGTACGATGCCTTAATAATACTTGATTGCCCTAATAAGTTCAGTTTTTATTAGTAAATGCGATTCTAGAATAAAGTAACTTCAGGGAATTGCTAGAAAGAGTAACGTGGACTGGCTTAAATATCAGCATTTCCAGAAATGCAAAGAGCATGAAGTCCTCTCGGCATCAAACTTTGCACTGTTCACCTTTCATAGTAATGAGGAACATTTATCCGTTCAGCTCTCTCTTGAAACTAATATTTTTTGTGCATTGTTTTGGGGTTAGTTGCTAGGATGCAAAGAGCATTTATTTACAATAATAGAAATTATATACAAGCTACTCTTAGAAAGAAATAAATGGATGTATTTTTTTATAAAGTAGCTGACAAGGGCTATCTGATCAACACCTTATTTCGTGGTAGGGGTGTAATTGTAGGAATAAAAGAGAGACTATTTTGATTTTTATATCTTATTTTGGTGGTAAAAACAGGCTTTATGTGTTTTCTGCTAACTTTACGTTACCGTCCTGATAATTTATTTCACTTTCTAATTTCCCAACAATTACAAAAAAAAAAGTACAAATCTAGCCTCGATATCACTATCATACCATAGAAATAACATATTAGCTAGCTATAATAAGGAAATGATATCTTAGGTAAATAATATAGTGAGCCAAAAGTATATGTGTATTGCCCTGGATGAGGCTTTACAAGGAAGAAAGTATAGCATTTTGAAACAAAATAGATAGAAAGAGACTATGGTAAATGAAGAAACTGAAGTACAAGTATTATGTAAAGAAAATACGAAATTCTAGTCAAGATCTCGGAATCAGTAAAAAGTTTCGCTGGACAGCGGGAATAAAAATTGAGTAAATCTGGGTAAGAATTTTAGGAAGGAAGTGCAAAAAGAAACTTTAATGAACTACTAGATATAGACATATGGAGAGATGCTCTTTGAAAGTTTGCAGTTAAGTGTCTGAATGGTGTAAGAATGTAGGGTTATGTTTAAGATTTAGAATCTTTGTGGACGTTACCAGTGCATATTTTTGGGAGGTTATGGAATGGAAATTCTGTGGTAGACGGCATCATGAGTTATATGTAGCAGTGCATATGTAGCAGATATGTTTAGAGGGATAAAAAATAGGTAATAATTATAATTATTCCTTTGTATAAAGTTGAAAGAATATAAGGTAATCCTAGAAATTATATGTTTATGATATTGTCTGAAATACTGAAGTAGGTGTAGAGTAAAATTTTGATTAAGACAAACAAATAGGGAAAGAGAAGTTTGGGTCAGCAAGGAAGAATGCGTGAATATCAAAATTTTCATTATGAATAAATTTTGGAGTTGTTTAAAATAAAGAACTGCATTGGGTATGCATGGACTTGAAAATTAGTTATGCTACAATTAATAGGTCCTAATATTATAGTAGAGAGGGACAGGTATGGTATAAACGTAGTTCTAAGCTATGCTTCGATATATCACAACAAATTTAAAGTTTTCGAATTGGGATGGATTTTGAGGAGTCATAAAATGTACAAAGATAGTTTGGAGTATGGTGTGGCAGATGTTTGCAGATGATGCTATGCTTATTGAAAATAGTGAAGATAAACTAAAAGGGTTGGTCCAAAGAAGGGTACAGTGTTTGTTAAAGTAGGATACTGGATGCTGTATGAGGATAAATAAAAACGGTGAAGATGGAGCATTGATTGTTAACATCTATTGTTTTAGTTTTTTATATTTGGTAAACAATATAACGCAATACGTTAGACTGACTATAGTATATGAATGGTGAATGAAGGAATAGATTAACCCTAAAAAAAGTATCAGGGTGTATGCAGAAGATTTCGAAGAGAATAGGAAGTGCGTAGAATCCGATATGAAATTATGAAGAATTGTTAAGCCCATTCTCTCGTATGGAAATGAAGTATGAATATTAGATATGAATCTGTATAGAAACTGAAGATGTGGGTTTAGTTATGGAGATAATTGTAAGTGAGAAGCATAGGAATAAGGAAAATTCTGAAGATGAAAGGTGAAAATAAGTTTATCGTAAGTAAAAAAATATCATTTCAGCTTACTGGTTTGTAGCAAATATTGTTTCACCAGCTAATAACAAGCAATCCTTGATGGATTCTTAAAGGAGTGATTAGGTGTTTTGTTATTTTTTATGGAACGATACCAATAAAGTTACAAGTAGAAATTGTTGATATATTAAAGTTATGTCAATTTGATAAGTCTGCGTTTGCTCGTGTCTTTGGCAAGGTCAGTTTGCCAGAATACTTCGTCAATGTCTATACAATGTTCGCACTGAGAAAGAAAGATATCGACACATTTAACTCTCTCTCTCTCTCTCTCTCTCTCTCTCTCTCTCTCTCTCTCTCTCTCTCTCTCTCTCTCTCTCTCTCTCATATATATATATATATATATATATATAATATATATATATATATTATATATATATATATATATATATATAATATATATATATATATATATATATATATATATGTATATATATATATATATATATATATATATATATTTAACATCCTTTTAAATGCATTTACCGACGGATATTAAGCTACTCCTCCCATGTTATAATTTGATTCGCTTTACTGTTCATGTTACAGCCCTTCAAAAAAGTAGGAGCAGTCTTGACCAGTGAAAGCTTTGGGTGTTTAATCAAATTTATGAAAGCAACTGGACAAGCATTTCAACCATGGACCAAGAACGGATTAATAGCCCATATTGCTTTCATATCTATCATGTATTTGTGTGCGTGTGTGTAGAGATAACTGAGTCATGATAGGGAGAAGCGGATTCAGGAAGTAATTCGATTGAGATAAAAACTGATAATCGAAGAAGAGTTAGTGACTTCATATGCATGCGCTCATATCGGCTTTGCTTATTCTTTTCTAAAGAAGTATTATTGATTTTCTTAGTGACGAAAGCATTATTTCAAGTTCCCTTGAAATAATCCGACACTAATGCATATTATTACGTCATTCATTCCACTTAGCGTTTGGGGTTTTTTTATGGTTTGCGTTATTTACTTTTACTTATTTGTGTGTATTTCATTATCGTGCAGGTCCATGCAATTATTAATCAAACGCGCGCATAAGGTATTTAGTGTTTTTATTGCACTAATTACCAAGTAATGTGAATCAAAACTTATTTACTAACCTATATTTCTCCTTCAGATATATGTTTTGTCAATAAACAATGTGAAAGGATAAATATATTATAAAGTATCATCATGGTAAGTCTAAATTTAATAACACAATTCGCCAAAGTAACGACAGCAGCTTATTTTCGGATGCACGCTTTGTAATTTTGTAATTTTTGTGATTTTATAGTTTGTACCTTACGTCAGTAAATATGTAAATAATAATAACATAAATTTTTTGCTGTGTAGCAAGTATAGCCTATACTGTAAACCTGTTCAGTAGCTCACATTATATCAAATTAAATTAAGCATAGTATTTCTTTTTATTCCCGCCTCTACACTATTTTAATGAGACTAGCACGCGCTTCCCTTTAAGCCAACACTTTCCACAGAGGATAAGAAATAAGGAATCGTAGCGCGGATATCTCATATATGAAAGAAGGGATATCGGGGAAAATAGATAGATATTAAGTGAGGAACAGGAATGTGGGAAAATACTAAGCAAAATATTACGAAGAGAGACAATGCAGGACTATTTAAACTGAAAGGAATAGTCCGAACTATATTACAAAAAAAAAAAAAAAAAAAAAAAAACTGCGTCTATGACAGTCAGAAGGGATTGTTTTCCAGCCAGGCCGCTACAGGCGGTTCTTTTACCTCCCCATAAGTTTTCACAAATATCGGGTTTTATTGATTCCATGTTTTTGGTAAATTTTGGTAATCAAAGAAAGTTTATAATAACATGTTTAACTTATGCTGAGTGTAATTTATCCCAATTTGTGTTAAAATGTGTGAAAAATTACAAAATCACAAAGCGTGCATCTGAAAATAAGCTGCTGTTGTTGGCTTCGGCGGAAGGCGTTATTAAATTTAGACTTACCATGATGATACTTTACAATATATTTACTCTTTTACATTGTTTATTGACAAAACATATATCTGATGGAGAATTGTAGGTTAGTAAATAAGTCTTGATTCACATTACTTGGTAATTATTTGAGAACAATGGAGGTGTTCGGACAAAAATACTATAGTATCGAAAACTCTATTTAGTTGGCCACTGCTAGCGAGAAGGTCTGACCGAATATGGCCACAATGTTCGTCTCCTCAGGCTATTAAATTAGGTTTGCTTGTAAGACTTCCTTCATTAAGATTATGAAACAGTAATTTCCAGTGTATTGTTATAAACATTATTATTGCAATTTTAATGTTACTTTCATGGAATAAGCTAAAGCAGGTTCCATAGAATAGAATGCCTTAATGTAAAAAGAAAATTGTAGACAAGAGATTATGCCAAAAAGCGTATGAAAGTAGAAAATAGTAATCAAGAGATTGCGTATATAGTGTATATAGCGTATTTAAACAGAGGCTAAAAATCATAATGTAACGTAATATGGATATTTGGAATGTGCGTCAGAATAAGATGTTGCTAGATAAAAAAGATACAATTATTATAGCTACTATTTGTTCTTGCTAAATACTAAATAAAGTGTCTGTGAGCCTTGAGATACAATGATATACTGTAGAGCGAACTGGTATCTAGTGTAGTCTCCGTTTGTGGGATACAAGGAACTCGAGCAATGCCAATACACTCTATAAGGAACCAGTAGTTACTGTATCATCAGTTGATAGTAATTTGATTATAGTTTTATTACCGTAATTAAAAAGAATTAATAAAAATGTGAAAACCAACACCAATTTTTACTCTCACACAGTCCTCCAAATATTCCATAAAAATAACTTACACTTAAGTATATCATATTCCTATAATGATACCTCCAATTTTGAATGTATCTATCTATCCATATATAAAAAGGATTTAAAAGGAAGGCCACAGCTTAGTTTCATTTTCCTCACTGTATGCAAATAACACATAAGAAAATAAATAATGCAACTAGAAATGTCTTCCCTGGTGAAACAAAAATAGACTTTAGGAACTTGTTAAAAGAAATATATAGGTAGCTAAGACCTGGTGATCCACTAATAATTTGGATCTGAAAAGTACGTGGGTAGATAGCCACTACTGAAAGGTACTGTAGCCGTAGGCTTTATATGTAACTCCATCCCTTGTCTATAATATGCTGCGGTGCGTCAAAAGGAAAAATGGATTATTGTATAAAAAGGATATTAAATGCACAATCATATTTTTGAATTCTTTACATTTGCCTATTATCATACAATTATATATACTATGAATTGGAAACATTTCATCCCCAGTTACTTACCAGTTAGAAAATCAAATAACAAATAAGCTGAAAGTAATCTGTCTTCAAAATTATTTTTTCTTTATGACGTAAAAGAAAATAGCATTTTTACGGTTGGTTTAGGACTCAATAAATAAGAACACATTATTCTAAACTTATAAGAATTAATAAACCCATAGCTTTGACACTTCCAGAGAAAATAAAGAGAAATTGTGCTTCAGGAGACTAGCTAAATTATGCATTTACTCTAACCCCCCCCCAAAAAAAAAAATCTAAACTTCGAAATAACCGCGCTAAAGTTATACTGACATTCATTTTCATCGGTCATGAATCAAAGGACAAAGTAATCCAGGTTAATTAGTTCGGTAAAAAAAAAAAAAATAGATAGAAAATAAATAAAATAGAAAAAAATATCAGGGTATCGAAATAACTGTTTTCGTATGCTTTCCAAATCCGTTATCCATTTTACTCCTCATCAATTAAAAATCTTTTCCTACGGCAGATCATTAAAATGAGCGTTCGTTCCGAGAGATAATGAGCTTAATAAATAAAATCTCCAATTAATATTGACGCCGTTGACACCAAGAGAATATAAATAATAAAACTTTTGCTACCTCCCCCTTCTCTCTCCCCTCCCTGTTTCTGGTAGACGGTTTCGGGTTTTGCCTTAAAAATGCCATTTTTCATTCTAATGAAGCCACTTATAAATCGGCATTGGTAAGTAGAAGTAACTAGGTATATGGATGGGTTGTAGATGGAAGCTCTCATCATTTTTTCCCTTGCTGTATGTACTAATTTTCAAGACGAATCTGAATAGGTTTGGACAGGGTTATTTTCACGCAGAGAAAAGGAGAAATTAAGAGTGGGAAGATTTTATTATTATTATCATTATTATTGTTATTATTATTATTATTGTCATTTGTAGTAGTAGTAGTAGTAGTAGTAGTAGTAGTAATAATAATAATAATAATAATAATGTTGCTGTTGCTGTTGTTGTTAGTTACTATTATTATCATTATTATTGTTATTATTATTATTGTCATTAATAATAATAATAATAATAATAATAATAATAATAATAATAATAATAATAATAATAATAATAATAATAATGTTGCTGTTGCTGTTGTTGTTAGTTACGGATTCCACGTTAAAATTTGTTTAACGGATTAGTTAAAATTATGCTAATGTTATAGTTTTATTATTGTTATTATTTTTATTATTATTATTATTATTATTATTATTATTATTATTATTATTATTATTATCCCTAATTAAAAAGTCGAACGGCAATTATACATGTGTCGGTACGAGTGATTTCTGCATCAGTCAAATTTTATCTATATAGAATATATGTGATAAATTTTATGCAGTTAGTTAACACAAGGAAAAATTTCACAAGTTGTTATAGAAAGATGAGAAATATATGACATGGCCGTTCAAAACACTTTGTCAGAGTCAGTATAAAGAAAATAGATCTGTATAATTCTGATATTGTTGTTTAGTTTAAACGATGTGTTGGAGAAACATAAGGATCTTCTAGTTGTTACCACTGATTGGCTGGTGTCCTTCCTACATAAGCCATAGGTAACTAACTAATTGCTTTCCTCCTGGTTCTCAAGTATAATCTCGTTGACGAAATAATCTTTCTTAACATTTCTCTGGATAACTCAACGATTAGTGTTTGAGCGACTGTCTTGTCCTGAGGTGGGTTCATTATCGAGGGTTTTATTATCTTGAGTAGTTGCTGGTGAAAGGTTTTCATTACATTATGAAGAGCTTCATATTGCTTGTGAATGTCGGCTCTTAGACAAGTTTTTAACATTGTTTATATCTCAACTTAGGTGGCATTCACATTCATCCCAAGGCACAAAGAAAAGCGCATTTTCTTCCCTAGCAGAATCAGCACAGTCCATATATATGTATATATATATATATATATATATATATATATATATATATATATATATATATATATATATATATATATATATATATATATATATATATATATATATATATATATATATTTATATATATATATATATATATATATATATATATATATATATATATATGTGTGTGTGTGTGTGTGTATATAAATGCAAAATAACCTCACAAAAATAAGATACATGATTGAGTCTTGACTAGTTTCGTCTCCCTTCTTCAGAGGACTGAATTATGTAAAGATTATTAAATATAGCACAGTAAAAGTATGAACATACAAATATTTGCATAACAATACTCAAGACAAAATAAATTACCGCTGTGGGCCACACATTTTCAGGTGTTTATGTCAGATGTTAGACAGGGTCATTTCGGATAGCGGGTATTATTCATTGAGGCCTTCCGATACCGTTCCTTTACATTAATCAGCTTTTAAAAACCTTATCCATATAAATGTAGAAACATGATCATACATATACCCCTACAAACATGTAAATCCATATACAAAGATGCGTGCATCTCCCATATACAGTAGGCTACGTCCGTGATTAACATGCATATCTATATTCATGCATATATAATCCTATCCCCATAACATACAATTACATATATATTTGTATGTTTTATATATCAATGCGTATGTATACACACATGCACACACACATACACACATATACTCACACACATATATATACATATAAACAAATATATATATATATATATATGTGTGTGTGTGTATATGACAAATATGTTGCAGGAAAGCATACACACACACACACACACACACATATATATATATATATATATATATATATATATATATATATATATATATATATATATATATCTATATATATATATACATACATACATATATATATATATATATATATATATATATATATATATATATATATATATATAGAATTGCACATATGTAGTTATTATCTGAGGTACATGATTTTAAGCGAAAAATCATGTGCCACTCCAGTCAGGTCTATATTAAGAATTTCCACTAATCATTACAGTACTAACTGATGATGTGTTGAAATTTATATCTGGAGCCTTAGATATTAGGTAATTGAATTTACCATTACCTGACAGTATCGTAATAGAATTAATTAAACTTTGTTTATAAGACTAAATATGAGTTAATAGTAAATTTTATGCACAAACGAATCTATGGCCATGGGAAACCCTTTGTCTCCAGTACTAAGGAATCTATATTCGGAATTTTTTAAAAGTAGAATTATAAGTAACCTTATACTTAATAATGTAAAATGGTTCCTTTCTTTATATCAACTAAGTAATATACTGTATGGGGGCCAGGAAAAAAAAATTTACATAAATTCTTATAGACTGATTGGCTCAGTCCCTTTAATAGATTTTGATATCGTTGGAAAATAATTGTAGTTTACCTTTTTTAGTTTAATATATACACAGGTGTAACGATGGATTCTAGTTTAATGTATATAGAAGGTCATCGAATATCTCTGCATATGGGTATCACTTCTCAAATCAAAGTGACAAAGATAAATCTGTATTCACATTTATGTTTTTAACAAAATTGAGTTTGCTGTCCTGAATATTTTGGTGATGAAATAACTAAGATGAAAGCCAACTACGGTCGACTACAACATAATCTAAAATATACAAAGCTTGCTTGTATTTTCATGGAGTATTTTTTTCAAAGAAATTCCTCTACTACTTTTTTGAAAACATCGGTAATATATCATTTAAGAGCAACAACACAATAAAAACTGCCATCATAAGGAATTCTCTTGACATTACCAAGGGATTTGTAAATCATTCATGTGAAAATAACGAAATTATATTGGTCAAACGTAAATCCCTCGAGAAGAGAATTGATCAACATAAGAATAGTTTCAGATATGCTCAAGCTAACACTGCAATTGTTTGTCAATGTTAAAGATAAAAACCACACTATTAACTGGCCATATGCAAAAAAAATTGTTCATTTAAACAACTTATTGGAAAGAAACATCATAGAGTCCAGTTTTATAAAAGAAAGTTTTGATAACAACTTGAATATACAACATAGAATGTATAAACTCGGTGCATTCATATGCAAAGAGATTTGCAAGCTTTATAAAAAAAACTTTGATTACTTAATGTATAACTGACTGATTGCAACTGGTTTCTTGCTTAAACATAAGGTGCTCAAGATACTAACTGACTAGGTGAAATTATTCTTTCGGATCCAAACTACCATTCACATGTATGTGGAATCATTACTTATAGATATGCATATATGCTTTGCCATTACTTATTTGTGCGTCTTTTATATATATGCATTGATACATAAAATATGTACACACATGTATGCATTTCATTTATCGTTACGATAGGGTGATATCTGCATGTGTCCTAAGCCTTGCATGAAAAATATGTAGAAGTATGTGCTTTATGCAGTGAGATTAATGACCCTTTTAAGAGTACTATGACTTTCATAAATTGTTGTGCGCGTTCACTGAACTCGGTTATAGGTGACATGTGTTAAGTCTGATAGGTGACGTGTTGTAAGCCTAATGGTGAGTATTTCCATCGAAGTGAAAATTTCCACAAAATCTAACAATTTACCAACAATGTATGAATTGTTCAGGAGTGGCAGTACCACTCGAGCGATCAGAAGAACAAGTTACAGGCTGTGTAAAGTGTATTCACAAACCTTTTTATAACAAAGTGAAAAAACTTATGTTTAGATGACTCATTATCCGTCGACATGGGACATAACTGGTGTCAGGTGAAAAAATACGTCTGTTTGTGTATGCTGTGAGCGAGGATGTTCTTTAAGCCAGTAAAATAAAATAAGATGCGTAGATATACGAGGACTAACATAGCAGACACTGCTGCTGCAGGAGATGAAAACGAAGAAGCAGTTGGTCATAGTGATGTCAATGAAGAATATAGACGAGAGCAACGAACGCAGGACTTAGAAAAGGGGTTAGATAACCTGGCCGAGTTAATAAACAGAATATTAGTTGAACAAGAAGAAGAGTAGTGTGCATCCACAGCATCTCCAACGTACATGAACCATGTTCAAATGCACACGAGTGAAAACACACATGTACGGCCCGAGTGAAGATACTCAAAACGTCATAGATCAAAAATTGCCAGAACTCCAAGGATGTGTTAGGCCTTTTGACGATCAACGGCCTAATGAAGGGTGTCAATCGATCGAAGTGTTTTAGAGAGACTTTGAAGTAGCCACATATGGGTGTTCAGAAAGCAAAAAAGTAATTCAAGTAATTAGATTGCTGAAAGATGCTCTGGCAATGGAGATAATGTTTTGGCCACAAGACATTTTAAGAAGTTATACTGAAATAAAATGACGTTTTATTGAGAATTATGCCTTATCCGAAGCAAGAAAAGGGGATATGAAAGAAAATTACAAACCAAAAATTAGAGAGGTTGAGTCAGATCTCAGTTTTGCAACTCGTATTTTTGGAGATTGTGATTCGTTTGCTACACGGAGTGCCAATCTTCCAGAGGGTTATTAAAAAAGCAATTACCTGTAAACATATTCACAGATTAATGAACCAGTATTTATTTGGGCATTTGTTTGATGGCAATCGCCCGTTAGCAAATGTAGTGATGGCCAACAAAACATTCTAGACAGTTTGCCAGAAGAAAAAAAGGACGGAGAATAACTGCCCCAATTCTGAAAAGGCGGCAGCGATGAAAACATATGCAATGAGGGGCAACCACCATCCCCCAAACCGAGAGACGGAGGAACGAAGTCAGCAGGCAAGGAGAGTCTTCAGATGTTGGTAGTGTGGGGGAGAGGGGCACCAACGAAATGGAGTGCCCCACCCAAGGATTCCCCCACTGTTACATTTGTCAGGCCTACAGTCATCTATCTTGAGAGTACCCAGCAAAAAACGTGAGGGAAGGCGGGTTGTGGCACACGCGCACCACCCCCGCCCAACATCCAAGGAAAAGGAAACAGAAGAAAAGGGAGACGAAGGAGACCTATGCACCCACCCCCACCCGTATGACAGATGAAGCAACAACCGAGGACGCGGTGAGAGGGACTACGATGGAGCAGGTACTGGGACCTCCCTCGGTAGCCCAAACCTTACCCCCGCAGCACTAAAGACAGGAGCAGGGGCAAGCGGTATGGCCAGAGAGGTCGTTAGCACCTGCCGCACATATCCTAATGGCCAGCTTGGAATTTTAGCAATCAGGATTGATATACCAGATAAGTCCATTTGAGCGTGATTGACACAGGAGCCAGCGTTTTGCTTATTGAACAGGGAATCTCCTCAAACACACCACAGTCAGTGGCATTCATCATCCTCAAAATACCAGGAGGAAATAAACTACAGGCAAGGCATGAAATGATTGCCTACCTTAAGGCGGGATTATTGAAGTTTACACATGATTTTTTTGGTCTTGCCTATCTTGGGAATTTCAGGAATTGAGGCTATACTTGGTTTGGATTTTATAATGAGTAATCAAATATACATTTGGGGGGAAAAGATAAAATAACAGTAAAAGCTGGAGGGTGCATCTTGTCAATAGAAAATCATACGAGAGTAAGTGCTTGTATGGGAAGGGAGAGACAAGTAAGTAAGTTAACAGCTGTACCTGAAAGAGGAGAAGTATTGCCTCCCCAGACACTTACGAGGATATCAGTGATAGACTCTCCCAGAGGGAACAAAGGTCGTAGTTAAAGCCCATGACAAAGGGGCACATGTATTCTCAGAGAACTTGTCAGAAATAAAAGAGAACAGAGCAGATATTACAATAGTTAATTTGTCAAATAAAAGAGTTATGTTAGGAAATGATTCTGTGTGTGAATTAGAATTATGTGAAATTTCTAATAGTGCAATCTTGGGAGCCAAAACTTCCGCCTGAACTGACGAACGCACTCTGAACTTTATTTTGCAAATGTGAAAGCTATGTCTGCCAGAATATCAACCTGTAGTTAGTGACATTGTTGATAATTATTCCGATGTAATTGCAATTGGAGACAAGCCACCCGAGAGGAATAATCGATTTCCTTTTAGCATTGAAAGGCCTTATAAGGTACTTATTAATTTCCAGGGAGAGAGAGAAAGAGAAATGATTAGATTAAGGGAACAAGGGATTATTGAGGAGAGAGAATCCCCATGGGCTTCTGCAATTGTAGCTGTTAGGGAAAAGGATGGCTCGGTAAGATTGTGCATTCCTTATAGGAAGTTCAATGCAGTCACTATGGACAATTCATTTCCATTGCCCTCGATCGAAGAATTACTCATGAAGGTACGGGATAGTAAATATTTCAAAGCTATCAATTCAAAATCTGGATGCTATCAAATACCCATTCAAACAGGCAGTAAATGCGAAACGGTATTTATATCCAACGATCAACTATTTCAGTATAATTTTCTTCCTTTCGTTGTTGAAAATGCTCCAAGTGATTTTTCCAGAGTAATGATGGCGGTGTTGTCTCCCGTAATTGGCCATAATGTTCTTGTTTATTTAGATGATATCATAATTACAGGGAAACCGGCCGACCAACATGATTGCAATATTCGTAAAGTTTTGGAAGCATTGCGACGTAATGGTATGAAAATAAATTTGTCAAAGTGCAAATTTTTCTGTAAACAGGTTGAATTTTTAGGTCATATAATAACCCTAAAAGGTATTCAACCCTGTCCCAGTAGAGTAGAAGCTATTAGAGATTTTCCCAGGCCACCTACCCCTAAGGAAATAGCTGTGTTCCTTGGGCTCGCTGTGTATTACCGTAAATTCATAAGAGGTTTTGGAGAGATGGCAAGACCCTTAGATGCTTTAAAGAAACAAAAAGTAATAAATTGAGGAGTAGAAGAAAAAAGGGCCTTTAACCATTTAAAAGCTGTCTTAACTAGCAATGAGTTACTCCCGTATCCTAGATTTGATCGCTAGTTTTTAGTGACAATGGATGCGAGTAGCATAGCTATTGGTGGCATAATTTCTCAACGAGATGATAAAGGTAGAGAGCAAACAATTTGTTTTGCTTCCAGGGCATTAAAAAGAGCAGAAAAGAATTATAGTACATTCGATCGAGAGGCATTGGCTATTCTTTGGGTTCTAGAGAGCCATCTGTTCTTTTTATTAGGTCACCCAATTGAGTTTCAAATTGATCATCGCCCCTTATATAATTTATTTCATAAAGGAGACTTGACGTCTAGACAAGCCAGGTGGATTGAAAGATTGTTAGAGTTTAACATAAAAGGGTTTGACCACATAGAAGTTGAAGCTAATAAGGTAGCTGATGCCCTCTCTAGAAGTGCAGTAATAGGAGTAACAACTCGGTCACAAAGGAGGAACGAAGAACGAACCCAAAATATTGAAGGTCCCCATCAAAATAGAAAAGGGGATGTGAATTCACTCGAGGAGCAATCAGAAAATGAAATCCACGAGTGAGAGAGAGGGAGGGTTGGTGGATATGTTGGCAATAGAGAGAGAGACAGAGAGAGAGGGAAGTAGTGAACATGAATGTGTGTGCGTGGCCGAGGACATGACCAGGGGTGTCCGGAATGAGTGCCCTGATGATGCAGGTGTGATTGACTTAGGAGGCTGGGACATAAAGGAAATCCGAGAAGGACACAAAAAAGAGGAATGGATGGAAAGAGTGGGAGTAGTAATTAAAGGAAAATCAAAGAGTTATCCATCATTTCTGAATGTGCCTCGTGAGATTATTTTTATAGAGAATGATATCTTATATTGTGCTTACGAGAAGAGGGGAGGAGAATTCGGTGCACGGCTAGTTCTTCCTCCCTCTCTAATTAATCGAGCCATCCACTTTGTATATGAAAGTCTGTATGCAGGGCATTTTGGGGATGGATAGAACATTAAGGAGAGCACGTAAATCCTTCTTTTGGTTAGGAATGGAAAAACCCATAGAAAATTATATAAAATGTTGCCATGCTTGTAACTGTTTTAAAGAACATAAAACACTGTACTGGAAGCCAGAAAGTGGCCTGTGATTCCTATAGAATATTATAGGGTACATATGGATGTGGTAGGATCATTCTCTACTACTATGAGATTCAGGGCCTCTGTAACACGGTTTTTTCGCAATAATTTTTTATCTATGAATTTCACAAATATAACGCTTCTTCAGAATGCACATTATATCTACACATAAATTTTGACTATATTCTGCATTACGTAGGTTGAATAAATTTGGTACTTATAATAGTAAAAGTGACGTTTTTTGAAGACGGGCCAACTTACTCAGAGAAAAGGTTTCGAACGCATTCGTTACGTAACTTATGACGGCCTTCCTTCCCTCTTTCTCGATCGATGATTGGCTATACGTAACGAAGGCTATACCTCTGCCAACAATGACACAAAAGTTTAAATAAAAGCAAAGCAGTACACCTTTATGAACTCTGAAACCTCTCCACTGATAATTGTCATAATGAATAAACCAACAAAATATGTTAATAAATACAAAAACACTTCGATTATTAGTCTAACTCCCAAAATAAGTTTCCTAAGAAATTACAGTATACTTTATAGGTCACAATCAGATTGACAAGGTGTAGGGAATAGTTGGTAATTTTCAAAAACGTAGTAGACAAGCTTGATTTGATAACTGCTATATCCAATGTCAAGCAATTTTTATTTAGTCAAGCAATTTTTATTTAGTCAAGCAATTTTTATTTATTGTCTATCTACCTACCTACCTATTTACTGAAAAAAAGAAAAAAAAAATAGCCGGTACCGTATTTCGGCTTTAAACCTTCACCAATAATTATCGTCAGAATGATGACTTCATCAGGCTCCACCCACTTTGGCCTCGTTATAATTCAGGATAACACTGAAGGCTATCATGGGCCTTGTTGGATCAGCAAATTTAAATTCTGGCTATAAAAACTCATTTCTCGAGTAGTTGTCAGAAGTGCTAAATGATCCTCAAGGATCCCAGCAGTTGGCCTAAACGTTTAATTCATGTATACTACTGTTGCGGCACTACTGCTACAGTAGTATTACTACGCTAGCACAGATACCCCACCCACATTTATGTATCGTTCCGCCATTCATAAAGTCTTTGTCATGTTTTTTCACTGTGCAATAAGCCATGGCCTCCTCAGAAATTAAGTTTAACATTAGATGATAGGTTATTTCATTAAGCTGACAAATTATGGCAACTGGGAATGTTATTGCTGTTGTTGAAACTAAAGATAAAGTATGGTATCATGCCTTCATTGCATTATCATCTTTACTACTATTTGTTTTGCTACATGTAGTAATTATTTTAAAGGATAAATGAATTATGTTCACTTTACTTCTATAAATTCCCATTAGATGTACAAATAAAACTCCTAAAACTATTCATGATTTATTTACAAAATGCAGTCATGCCCAAAACATAGCCAACACGGTCGTACGGTCTAAGAATAAGAAAAAAAAATATATCGGATGATCCGTTGGTCTGATGGAAAGTTTAGCACAAAATTCTTATTTTAACAAAAATAGTCATATAAAGACTGTTTACATACAATCTCTCTCTCTCTCTCTCTCTCTCTCTCTCTCTCTCTCTCTCTCTCTCTCTCTCTCTCTCTCTCTCTCTCTGGTGGCATAGTGAATAGTTAATGGAAATGTTCAAAAGTCTGAATGACATTACAAGTATTATAATCATGTTACGCTAAATACAAATCAGACCATAGACATTGGATTTTAACTAGAAACTGAATGATTATCTATTCAGGCTATAGTAAATATGGCCGCGGACTTTCTCTTGACTGTATAAAGTTGCAAGTCATTAGGTAAATGCAGTTTTGCAACCACGGGGGCAATTCCAAATCCTGCTAGCCATTCTTGACTGTTATGGGTTCCAGAGCCGATGGAACAAGGTGAATGGGTGTCTGGTGGATGGGCGGGGTAAAATTTTGTCAAAAGGTGTTTACATTGCTTACGTAATGAATGTTTTCGACTCTTGGCTCGTTATCACTGGCCATGGCGTCGGCTAGATCATTTTTACTCTATAAAAATTAAAACTATCGGGTTTAGGTTTTTGATAATGCTGACAAAATTTGTGTGTGGTTGTAAAATATACATATGTTAACTTTCAGCTACATCCGATGAATTGATAAGGAGCAAAGTCCAAAAACCCGTGTTACAGAGGCCCTGAATCTCATAGTAGTATAACACAACATAAGTATGTATGTGTATTTGTGGATGCATTTACTTGTTGCACTCATACTTACGCATTGTTGGATAACTTAGCAAATTCATTAGCCCAGGCGCTGTGCTCTTTCATTATTAGGTTTGGTTTGCCGAAAATTTTGATAAGTGATAATGGTCTCGAGTTTATAAATAAGTTGGTAAAATTGGTCATGGACTTGATGAAAAGTGAACACTTCGGTGACCACATTTAGGCCTTCAGCTAATGACTTTGTGGAATCGCATAACAGGGAAGTGGTGCAAATTTTACGTTACTTTAGCAGCTGATGACCTGCTTCATTGGCACGCTATGCTTCCTACAGCTGAGGTAACTTTGAACATTGCGTATAATGCCTCGCTTAGGGACATGCCTTTGTTTTTAGTGTCTGGACAGGATCCTGTGTTACCGTGTACGGTCCTGATTAATACGCAACAGTTTCCAAATTATTTAACTGAGCAAATACCTATCTATTAACTAAATCTTTTATGAAGAGTAATGAACACCACTGGAAGGTTTCTGAAAAGGGCTAATAAAAAACACAGCTCCTAGTATGATGGTCGGTTCAAAATCACGCCGGTAAAAGGATTTGGAACAATTACAACCTAGGAAACACAATCTAGAGCCAGCGAATTTTGGTTCGTACCGAGTAAAGATGGTTAAATCTGACAAAGTTATAATACAAAATATTATTAATAGAGCAGCATCTAAACATCATCAGGCCCACATATGTGTAATGACGGGAGAGGTAGTTTTCAAAAGTGTCAATCAGAGTGTACCTCCTTACCCCTGCATACGTGGTATTCCTCGCATTAATGAGCAGGCATTTTTTTGGTGTTATTGTTTGAGCAGACCTCACTTCTTGTTTTGATGTGTTCTGAATATACTTAATGATAACATTGTGTTCTTATGTGGGTGCTTAATGTAGAAGTAAATTGTTGTGATAATTTTCCTGAGTGTAGCAATACATATGATATACTGCTGGGTGAACCTAAAAACAAACAGAGTTAAATAGGTCAGGTGTGATCCGTAAAACGGATGCTGAATTATTGATGTATTTATATGATTCCAAGTTGCTAGAACCAGGGCGGTTCCCGAAGGGCAAGTGGCTTCAGGATAAAAGTTCAGCCTCGATGAAAGGCAGTGTTAGAGTATGTGTAGATGTAAATACCTTATACTTAGAGATATAAGAGAAGGGCGGGAAGCTGAAGGATTTTCTAAGCAAAACGGCTAGTGGCCACCGATTGATTGTTAAAAATGTAATAAAGTAGTGATTTTAAAAATAGTGAAACGGTGGTGGTTAGTTGTGTTGCGAAATTGTGCCGTACCCGGACTAGTAAAATCGAGGGATGAAGGAATATCTATTCCTACCACTATCCCGCCTGAAAGGCCCGCATTTCCCGCAACCAGGGGGAGGTTATTGATGAGGTTCTGTAATACCGATATTGATATAGTTTTTTTTACTTTTGGTATTCTGTATCATAGTTGCAGAGGTCATAAGAAAAAATGAGTGAAATTATACTGTGTACATTTTTACATGCAATATTTAATTTTTTTATTTATATATTTTTTTTTTTTTGTGGAAGATGTCTACTGTTTTGGGTAATTTCTACGTATATATTTTATGTTGCATATCTGTCTAGTACATGAAATGCCTTATTCTGGGGCCAAGTGTCCTCCATATATCATAGACTAGAAAGGGCAATTGTGCACCTCGTCTACCTCCCGGATTGAGGAACAATGGTGGGGGGGGGGGGGGAAGTGATGTCCTAAACCTTGTATTAAAAATATGTAGATGTATGTGTTTCATGCAGTGAGATTAAGGACCTTTTTAAGAGTAATATCACCATCATAAATTGTTGTTCGCATTCATTGAACTCAGTTATAGGTGATGTTTGTTAAATCTGTTAAATATTGGAGATTTCTACAAAATCTAACAATTCAGCATATTTCTAGTCCAACAATGTAGGAATTGCACAGGAATGGCCTATATCACAAGAACAAGAAGGTACTCATCTGAAGAGTATTGGGCTGTGTAAAGTGTATTCACGAACCTTTTCTTAATAAAGTGAGAAAGCCCATGTTCCGACGTCTCATTTTCCGTCGACATGGGACACATATATGTGAATAAGCATGTAAGTATGTACAACTATGCATATGGGAGGTGTATGCATCTATGCATATGGATTTCCATGTTTGCAGGTGTATATGTATGAGCATGTTTTATCAGTTTTTAAAAGCTGATAAAGATAAACGCTTATAACTGTAAAAGTACTGTATCGGAAGGCCTCAATATATAATACCTGCGATCCGAAATGACCCCATCGGACACCTGGCTAATAGGATAAGAGCTCTACCCACATAAACACTAGAAAATGTTTGGCCAACGGAGGTAGTTTATTTTGTCTGGAGTATTGTTATGCAAATATTTGTATGTTCATACTTTTACTATGCAATATATAATTTCAATAATCTCTCAATAATTCAGTCCTATGAAGAAGGAAGATGAAACTAGTCAAGGCTCAATTTTATATTTTCACTTTTAAACTCAGGTTCTTTTGCTTCTATACATCACGTTTCCCTGTGAGTTCACATACACACACAAACACACACATACACACACAAACACACACATACACACACACAAACACACACATACTCACACACACACACACACACACACACACACACACATATATATATATATATATATATATATATATATATATATATACCGTGTGCCGACGATTCCGCGAAAGACAGTTCAGCGCCGACAGTTCAGCGCTGCCAATTCAGCGAATGACAATTCAGCTTAGAATCAATTCAGCGCATGACAATTTAGCACAACGATAAATCAGCACAAGGACAATTCAGTGCAAAAATGCACACACATTCACCCTTATCTTATTATTAGCATATAAAGATTATTTTTCTTATTATTATCATTGTCATTATTATTATTATTATTATTGTTATTATTATTATTATTATTATTATTA
This sequence comes from Palaemon carinicauda, assembly GCF_036898095.1. Taxonomy (NCBI): domain Eukaryota; kingdom Metazoa; phylum Arthropoda; class Malacostraca; order Decapoda; family Palaemonidae; genus Palaemon; species Palaemon carinicauda. The sequence continues at coordinate 93,356,469 of NC_090730.1, forward strand.
CTGTTGTAATTCATGGTTGTTAACAATAACAACCTCTGAATAAATAAAGAAAGTTATAGTACAAGCTTAGGACGGTATATATTTCCTTTTCTGGAATACAGTTGTTTATAAACATTTGCTTAGTTAAAACTGAAAAGCCAGCCTTATGGAGCGGATTTTATCGGAGAAAGGACGCGAGCATATTCTATTAAACGGAATTTGCTATCGTTTGGATAGAAAACTTCGGAATGGAAAAGTGTCTTGGCGTTGTACACAAGACAGATGCAAAGGTCAAATCCATGTCAACGGAAACTTGCGGGAAGATGTAAAGGCCCATACTCATGTGCCTCAGCCAGCAGTATCAGCAATGAAGAAGATGGTTTCTGACCTACGTGAACGAGCCAGTGCAACTAATGATGTCCCAAGAAGAATAATTCAAGAAACTCAAGTCTCTTTGCCAGATGAAGCTACGGTTTTACTCTCTAAGTATACTTCATTACAACGGACTGTTCAGCGCCAACGAAAAAGAGATGGTGAGCCAATACCAGCACCTAATGATGTCAGTGTTTTTGATCGAGTGCAGGGCGACCTACCTAAGACCAATAATTCATTAGAAGGGTGGCACCGAAGTCTTCAGTTAACATTGGGTCATAACCATCCAACCTTTTATAAGTTTGTCGAGTTTCTTAAACTAGAGCAAGATGGCATAGAGAAAAGGATACTGAGAAAAAGAGCTGGACACGACGATGGTAGAAAAAACCCAAAATACCAAAGGACAGCTAAGGCAATAAAAACGCTTGTTAATGAGTATGGAAGTCGATTTGATAAGTTGGAATACTTACAAAATATAAGCTACCTCATTGAATTGCAGAAATAAATTAATTCATTTCTTTTTACAGATACTATATGTATTATTTTTGATATGTAAATTTTTTAAATCTTTTATATCCCTTTTTATATATTATCAATAAAGTGTTAAAACTTTTTGCTGAATTTCCTTGTAGTTGCTTCCTTATGCTGACTTGTTACTGTGCTGAATTGTTCTTATGCTGAATTGTCATTCACTAAACCGTGTGTGCCTTTTGGCGCCGAATTGTCCTTGTGCGGATTTGTCCTAGTGTTGAATTGTCATGCGCTGAATTGATTCTAAGCTGAATTGTCATTCGATCAATTGGCAGCGCTGAATTGTCTGCGCTGAATTATCCAGTGCGGAATTGTCGGTGTACCATACACACACACACACACACACACACACACACATATATATATATATATATATATATATATATATATATATATATATATATATATATGTATATATATATATATATATATATATATATATATATATATATATATATATATATATATATATATATATATATATTCAGGTATATATATATATATATATATATATATATATATATATATATATATATATATACATAAATATATATATATATATATATATATATATATATTTATATATATATATATATATATATATATATATATATATATATATTTGTATATATATATTTATATATATATATATATATATATATATATATATATATATATATATATATATACATATATATATATATATATATATATATATATATATATATATATATATATATATATATATAAGCGCCATAACAGAATGTGACACTAGACCATGCTAAGCAATGCTTGGAAAGCATTGCATGGATAAACATTTATGTATGTCTTGTAAACAAGTCACAACGCCTCCCGTGGGAAGCAGTTGACCTATTGAGCCCTACCAGAATCACCTGACTTCCGGCCATAAGGCTACGTGATCATTTCACTTTGTATTTATATAAAACGTTGAGATAGGTAGTGTTACGTTATCGACGCGAGCCTATTGTGAATCAGTTCTATTCATCTTTTCATACTCAATGGTCATCCGACCAAACCATCCATTACTCCAGTGATGGAGCTATTAATAAATTGTTTAAAGTTAACCTAAAACTTTGGACTTATTAAAAGAAGAAACCTACAAGTCTAATATTTCTATATCACATTGAAGAGACATGAGGATGGAACCATAATGTGTACGTATAACATTCGTACACTGACAATTGGTGGCAGCAGTTACAACTGTAACAATCAGCGGTTTTACAACAGTAATGAATCTACAATTACAACGAAGTATCTACGTCTACCGAAGTAATGAAATCATCGAATATCAGCTATAAATCAGATTTAAACTGAGGAAACAGGATCTTCAATCAACAAGCATCAGTAAACATCCTAAGAATACGAAGAAATGTCCTTCATCGAGACGAATTCTGATATCTATATCAACGTTTAGTGAAAGACTTTCATCATATATATTCAAGAATCACATCGGGAAGTGAAACAACGCACGACAAGAAGCCAAGTCGCAGGTCATCACGCCAGCTACACTCTTCCTGCAAACGAGAGAGAGAGAGGACGTGACGTCATCAGATCAAAACAATCTTCACACATATATACTGAGCTAAGTACATCCTTTATTCATTCAGGTTTTTTTCAGTGAAGTGTTTTATGTCACAAGTCGATCGTCCATTATTGCTGGGGTGAGTTATATGTAATCATAATCTTCCTTCATTACAGGAATCTATATTCAACTACGAATTCTCGTCTGCTGAATTTTTTTTCTCTTTGTTTTAATTCCATTTTCTTTCAGAAGTTCTCGGGAAATATCTTTATCACATTAACTGTCTTAATATCATCCTTTTAGGGGACTTTGTTATAATCTGCAACACATCTTTATTGTATAGTGCACATGCGTTTACGCAGTGGACGTGTGTATTCATGTAGATATTTTAATAGGATCGCAAGGAATCGTAGCGATAGGAAAAAAGTTAAAGTTAACATGACGCCACCTGTGCATCCCGGACCCAGTACCCCCACTCCCGGACCCAGTAACCCCACTCCCATGGTTACTCTAGTAAGTGCAAGATCAGCTATTGTTCCTTTTCAAGGTCGGGTCAATGGGTTCCTGCCTCAGAACGTCGAGTCATGGATCTCGTCAGTAGATGCTCATTTAACCGCAAAACGCATCACAGACCCATCTGTACAATTACAAGAAGATAAAAGTTTCATAGACTTTGTTAAATGAGATGCCAGCGCGTATCTTAGAGGAGTCTCTTTCCAAGAGGTAGTTACATGGGATGATTTCAAAGTTAGGCTATGTGCAATATATTGCGGTGAAGAAGCTTTAGACGTAGTTTTGGCGTTAAGAAACATACTTAATCGAGCCTCTATGAATCAGCTTAATGTTATAGAACGGGCGGCACTCATTGCCGACCGGCTGAATGAATATCAAGATAATTTACGTAGTTCCACATAGGTTACAGGGGATAACATCGCCGTGAAAGATTTCTTACGGCTAATGTACTTAACTTGCATGACAGTTATGTTGCCTGAAGCTTTAGTGCGGTGTTTTGATAAAAAGCTAACGCCTGAAAGTACGGAATTAGATGTGTATAAACAGATATAAAAACACATGTCTAAGTGTATTGACCTTGATCCCTTGCTTACTCAAGTTTTTGCAAAAAATGAAACTAAGCCACAACAAGTAAACGTAGTTAATAATAATCAAGCTACAGGGATGACTTGTTACAATTGCAAACATCAAGGTCACATGATTGCAGACTGTAGGATGCGATTTTGTTCAATTCATAACAGTTCAAATCATTCATATAATCGATGCTTCTCGTGCAATCAACAGCAGAATCCTAGAAATACGCAAACAGTTCCCTATGGAAATAAAAAAAAGAATCCTCAGTTTAATAAGAAGAAACAAAGAAACGGCAATGCTGTTCAAAATAAAAAACAAACATATAGTGCTTCAAGTAACTCGGTTCTTGGGCAGTCTAGCCAGAACTCGCAAGGTCAGACGAATTTTCCGAATGTGTAAAGCAAAGCAAATACCACGTAGTTAACTCCATTGGGGGAGAGAATGATGTTGGGTCATTCATATCAACATCTTTTGTATCAAATAATCCATTTAATAATTTACCAGATCATTATGAGGCAATAGATTTTCCTATGAAACACACGGCCGAATCCAATAAATCAGTGCAGAGTCCCGTAGATTTGCAACAAATTCACGCAATAATAAGCCAAAATGAGTTACGGCCAACATTATATGCTGTAGATTTAGAACAACGATCCTTCACATTATTTTTTGATTCTGGTAGTCCACGCAATATCATGGATTTGAGGACTCACCACTTGTTATTTTCGAACTTCCCTATAGAGAAGTCCGGAGTAAGGCTCCCGGGTATAGGAAATAATGAATTAAATGTAATAGGAGTAACTCATGTTTAGTACCAGGTCGGTAAGCGCACGTTTGCCGATATCTTTATCGTTTTATAAAACATTGATATGTATCCAGCTGTAATTATAGGATACCCGTCTATGGGCACTCAAAACATTACCTTAGCCCCTGCCAAACACGGCATGTATATCAAAGGAAAATTCTATAAGTCTTCTAATACCTTAAAATCATTTTTGGATAAAAAGGATATGACAAATAAAACAGTAATGTACGTTGAAGAACCAATCAATTGTCTCATGAATCAAGAAATAATATATGTGACCCAACAGAATTCTCGTTCACCTGTAATATCAGCTTGCACGCAATTTATCGACCCGAACGTAACTTCGAATATATTAGTGCGAGTAAAGAAAACTTTGCCGGGATCTGAAATATTAATCCTTTCCGACACTCTGAAAACTAACGGATTGTCCGTCACACAAGCTATTTATACAGTCGGCTCACAACAACAATGTAATATTGAAGTCTGTAATCATTTGAATATCACTTTAGTAATTCACAAAAATCAACATGTGTTGGATGTGGAAGTTTATAAACATCGCATTCTTACCGTCGCTGAGATCAATCACGCTCAATCAGTTGTGGATGAATCCCTTTTGCAATCTATAAAAAATAAAATCAATAAAGACATTCAAGAAGAGGAAATTCAGCAGAAATTTGTTGATCTTTTAACTAAATATCATGATGTTTTTTCCATCACAGATGGATCCTTAGGTAAAACGGATGTCATAGAACACCAAATAAGGTTAAAAGACAAGCAGAAAGTTATCTATGTACCCTCGTACAGACTCCCTATGAAATTCCAGAATGAGATAAATGATGAAGTAGGTAAAATGCTAGAAGAAGGAGTCATTAGGAAATCGAACAGCCCTTATAATTTTCCTTTAATAGTTGTACCGAAAAAAGATTGAACATGGCGTATCTGCGTAGAATTCCCTCGCTTGAATAAGGAAACGATCCCTGATTGATTCCCAGTGCCATGTACTGACGATATTTTATCTTTGCTAGGTCAGAACAAATATTTTATCACTTTGGACTTACTTAAAGGCTTTCACCAGATACCATTAGAAGAAGATAGTATCCCATTCACTGCCTACAGCACAGCCAAGGGAAATTATGAATTTTTGGTTATTCCTTTTGGTTTACGTTGTGCTCCCATAACATTCACTAGAATGATCAACATAGTGTTTGAAGACTTGTTAGGGGACATATTGCATGCCTATATGGACGACCTTGTAATCTTTTCCAATACCTTAGAAGAACATCTACATAAACTGGAGGTAGTGCTACAGAGACTAAAGCGGGGTTTACACGGGCGAACAGCTCGTCGAGCCTGGCTCGACAACCCTGTGTTTGAATTGATGTTCGAGCGTGTAAACGGGGTATTTGGTTGTCGAGCGCGCTCGCCGATCGACTCGATGAAAGTCAGGCTCATCTTGACTTTTGTGGGCGGAGCTACATTGTTTGACAAACGGTGTGAACGTGTGTCGAGTAACGAACCTCAGTTGTTATTCAAACCTGCTAGAGGAAACATCATTAAAGAAATGAATTATGGCTGCCATTAATGAAAGCAAGAATGAGAAGGAAGTCGTACTTGATTTCATACATGCATATCAGGCTCATCCAGCTTTAGGGAAAGTTAAATCAAAAGACTATTCCAATAAAGTAACCAGAAACAAAGGAATAGCGGCTCTGCATGAAATATTGAAAGAACTCAAGCCTGACTGCACACGAGATGCCGTGATGAAGAAAATAAATTCTTCCTGATGCTAAATAGCGTAAAGTGACACTTGGTCTTTCATGTGGAGTTATGGCCTTCCTCATAGTTGTATCTTCATAAGTAATCAATATACGTGTCTTCATCCATACGCAAGGAATTGCGCCAGTCATCTGGCCCTAATTTTTGACGTTGTTACTGTTTTTATAATGATTTATTGTTAATTTATTCTCATCATTTATTTATTTCCTTATTTCCTTTCCTCACTGGAACCCTTGGCCTTATAGCATCTTGCTTTTCCGAGTAGGGTTGTAGCTTGGCTAGTAATATTAATAATAATAATTATAATAAAATAACAAGCAAGTTGGTGTTTGAAAATTTCTCTCTTTTCAGTAGCCAGTCCTTCGTCCACTTTGATCTTTTTTTTTCTTCTTAGTGCCACTGCTAAAGCAATGGCTATCAAATCGTCCTGGTCGAGAGACATGTTGACGTTGTTTTAGCACGAGGCACACTGAGGTTCGATGTACTGTCTAAAAGCTCTTCGAGCCGTTCTACAAGTAGGTTTGACAACCGGGCTCGGCGAGCTGCTCGGCCGTGTAAACCTGCCTTTAGACAGCATAATTTAAGGGTAAAGATTAGTAAGTGTGAATTCTTCAAAACAGAATTAGTCTATTTAGGTTTTACAGTGTCTAGTCAAGGTCTTAAAGTAGTCTACGATAAGGTGTCGGCTATCCGTAACTTTTTGATACCTACTAATGTCATGGGAATACAGCAATTTCTGGGGTGTAATGGGTATTACAGGTGTTTTATACGCAATTATTCAATAATAGCCGCTTGCCTAACTGATCTTACGAAGAAGGGCGTAAATTTCATATGGTCTGAGCAGCATCAACAGGCGTTTGATACCTTGAAAGATGAACTGTGTAGTTCTCCTATCTTAAAATTTCCTGACTTCGGTAAGGAATTCTTCATTGCAACAGACACCTCAGACCTAGGAGTATGACAATATGACAAACAGTTTTTCCCAATAGCTTTTTACTCACGTAAACTGAGACCTTCTGAAAGTAAATATGCAGTAATAGACAAGGAAGGGCTAGCTATTGTTAATTCACTAGTACATTTTAAGTTCATAATATACGGTTATCCCATCAATGTTCTTACTGATCATAAGCCCCTAACCGACTTCTTTAAAGGCTTTAGTCACAGCCCCAAACGAACTCGGTGGCATTTGATCATCTAAGACTTTGCCGCGAGGATCGGGTATTTACCTGGGAAAGCAAATATCATTGCTGACGCATTATCACGCAGTTGAACGGAAATCCTAAGGAAAAGGAATATATAAAGTATACGCAGCAAAACCCGCAGTACACCACAGGTGACTAACGACCAGGTAGTGGTACCAATCTCACTTATACCCACTGTCCTAAAATGGTTGCATGCAAATCCATTGCATGGCCACCCTGTGTTCTCCATAATGTCACAGAAAGCCAAATCATTGTTTTATTGGCATACGATGCTTACAGATATAAATAAACACATAGCTAATTGTCGCACTTGTCAGGAAAACAAAGGGCACACGAAGACACCTGTCAGCCTAGGGGCTTATCCCGTGCCCATCAACCCTCTGAAAGAGTACACTTAGATTTATTAACAGGGTTTTACGAGTCAGACAGAGGAAATAGCACCTCTTGGTAATTATAGATGCTTTGACTCGATATACAGAACTGATAGCGCTTAAAACTAAAACTGTGATCGAATGCGCTAGGAAGTTTTATGAGGGCTACATTTGTAAACATGGAATTCCACACATGATAATCTCTGACTCGGGTGGAAAATTCCATAATCATTTCCTGAACTCGTTGTGTGAATTCCTTGGCATAAAGAAAATCAATACCATGATCTATCACCCAGAGTCGAATAGGCTAGTGGAAAGAGCGAATAGGAAGGTTTTAAACATATCAAGAGTTACACTAGGGGGATCAGATCCCAACTGGGATATTGCCATACCTGGGGTACTAAGTACTCTGAATAACTCATATCATGTATCTATTAAAATGTCGCCGCACGAGGAACTGTATGGTACCCCAGCTAGAACGCCTTTCCATGTATTAATGCCTACAATAGATTTATCAAATCCTCTAAAGGATGCTATGAATGCAAGCATAAACCGTTATAATGTCCTTCGAAAGAATCTAGAAGAATCACAAATCATAATGAAAAGGAATCATGATAAAATAGCGAAGCCAACTAAAACATATACCGTGGGTGATAAGGTATACATACAAGTATATGTACGCAAAGGACTCAATTACACCTAAGTTTGAAGGTCCGTTTAACATTTTAGAAACATTAACGGCCAACAGATTTAGAAACGTATCCCAACCCACTGATGACAGAATCGTATCACTGGCTCACATAAGAAATTAAAAGAATGGAGAAGGAAGTGAGGGAAATTTTTGTATCTATAAAACTTGTATAATATTTGTTTGTAAACATTTTTTTTTCTCAAAACAGGAGTAATTACATATATTTTTACTCATTGCAGGTTTCCAAAATAAAGTTTTTATTGTTAGGAGTGATATTGTTCGTTCAGACATTTTTTTTGTGTGGGAAGAGCCCTAAAACTAAAATTATAGATTTTAAATATGGCACTATTGTAGAGAGAACAGAAGACGTGTTCATTACAGCAAGCAATATTGTTATAGAAGTAGATATGCAAGCGATTCTCCTCCCAGAGGATGACGTCATTAACCTAAAGAGCGACCTGTCGAGGTTCACTGTTTCGTTAAATGAAATGCACCTACGTCATTTTCCTTTTAATACAGAGAGTTTGCTTGCACCAACATTAAGCGTTGCAGAAATGTTATCATACGACTTGCAAAATAAAACTGACGAGGCAGAAGTTCTGGCTTGAGATCTACTGATGTGGACTGTGCGACACAATAACCTTGAAAGAAGTAACCCATTTATTTTTGCTGCACTAAACATCTTTGAATCTGTTGAAAGTTTAGGCTTAGGAATTTCAAATCGTCTTAAAATCAGTGATCAAAATAAGAGAATTGAGTTTTTAGAACATGAAAACGAACTAGTTTTATCAGAAGTGCAGAATCAATTAACATCAATTAATCAAATAATAAGCTTGGTGAACGAACATTCTAGTAATATCGGTCAGATTATGGAAGTACAAAACTTGCTGGCAACGTTAACGTATTATAATTTAAAAATAGATCATATCCATAGTAAAATTTCACATTTTATTAAGAAATCAAAAGACTATGTGGAAGCTATTTCCTTAGCAACTAAGGGTGTTTTATCACCACATCTTTTGCCTATTAAAGACCTAACGTTAACTTTGGAGAACGGAGGGGAGAAAATGGGTTATGTTCCTTTGTTAGACGCCCATAAGATAGAATTTTATTATAGTTTAATATCAGTAAGCATTGAAAACTACAGGATCATGATTACAATTCCCTTTGATTCTTCTGATGCCTGGTAAGCATACAAAATAACACCATTCCCAAATTTCATGACGAATAACTCAAGTCCAGTAATATCTAGTTTGACAGGACACGTATTGATTTCCCCTGATAAGGAAACATATACGGTCATTAGAGACTTAGATAAATTATCTCACTGTTCAGAAGCCATGAATAATAAAGTATGTACAGCTGACTCCTTTGAATTCCATCATATATCAATGGATTCATGCGAGTTAGGTATAGTGCTAAACGGTTCTCTTTCCTATACACACGATGACTGTCTGAAAAAACTTTATCCTTTTGACAATAATAAGTTCAATTACAGATTGAACAACGGCTCGTGGATGCGATACAACAAGGCCGGCTTCAATGTATCATGCCCGGACGGATCCACGACCCACTCCCAGGTCTTCGTTGCAGCTGACGGTTGCAACGGGACGTCCACGAACTACACGGTCCAAGGAGTTAACACTATCATCAGGGAACGGGCCTACTTCGCGAATTTCACGTGGACCACTACAATCCCATCCTTACCTCTCCTATACAACACACAGGTGGCTAGTCGGATACCGCAACTAGCTGAGATAGACCCCGTCACCGACTTATGCAGGGGGGAATCTTCGTTTCTACGTAGCGCTGGCATCATTCAGTGTTACGGTGGTGATTCTTATCACAGTTAACATCCTTGCTTGGCGTAGATTGAGGCAAAAACAGGTGGATCTCCGGAGGAACGTTTTGCCACGTCCGGACAACACTCCTATTTCTTTGAATGCATTTACATTTCGAGCCATTTGAAAATGGCCATTTCACATGACTCGGGGGGGGGGGGGGGGGAGGGGAGGAATTGTCTGGAATTGAGAAGTGTGGTAAAAGCAGTCAGCACGCTGGTAATATGTAGTTGAAGAGACACCAGGATATTGCATTTGTATTATATATATGAACAGTTAAAAAGTATCTTTTGGGAACCTAATGAAATATTGTAGCCCTATATATTAAAAAAGTATCTTTTGGGCAACTAATAAAATATCTAAGTCATATATATATATATATATATATATATATATATATATATATATATATATATATGAAACCTTGGTGCATGTACGTACCAGGAATCTATATCTTGTGGACAATCATATCAATTTTAATGCATATATATCTTTACCAAGGTAACAAATATTCTTAATCGGTTACTAATGAACAATCATATCAATTTTAATGTATCTATATCTTTACCAAGGTAACACATATTCTTAAACAGTTACTAATGAACAATCATATCAATATTAATGTATCTATATCTTTACCAAGGTAACAAAATATTCTTAGTCAGTTACTAATGAACTATAATATCAATTATAATATATCTGTATTTTTAACAAAAGTAACAACTATTCTTTAACAAGTTACCAATTATAAATGTTCGTAATTTTTTTATGGTACCTCATAATCATTTGCTAGCATTATGCCATATATAGCCTACATGGATCTGTATTTCCATGCATTTTTCTTTATTTATGACTATGTCTGTTAAGTATGTATTTTTTTTTTTTACATATACTTTTTTGCATATTCATCCTTAATCACTTGTTTATGGCTATGACTAAATATATATCCAGTCACACTCCTAGGAAACATATTTTAACATAACTTTTAATGTTCAATGCTTGAATGGTAGCTGTCCGAGCTAATGTAATGTATACATTAATAAACCCATGACCCAAGGGGTCATTGGCGAGTGTAACATAAGCGCCATAACAGGATGTGAAACTAGACCATGCTAAGCAATGCTTGGAAAGCATTGCATGGATAAACATTTATGTATGTCTTATAAACAAGTCACAACGCCTCCCGTGGGAAGCAGTTGACCTATTGAGCCTTACCGGAATCACCTGACTTCCTGCCATAAGGCTACGTGATCATTTCACTTTGTATTTATATAAAACGCTGAGATAGCTAGTGTTACGTTAACGACGCGAGCCTATTGTAAATCAGTTCTATTCATCTTTTCATACTGAATGGTCATCCAACCAAACCATCCATTACTCCAGTGATGGAGCGATCAATAAATTGTTTAAAGTTAACCTAAAACTTTGGACTTATTAAAAGAAGAAACCTACAAGTCTAATATTTCTTTATCACATTGTAGAGACATGAGGATGGAACCACAATGTGTACGTTTAACAATTGTACACTAACATATATACTGTATATACACACACACACATATACATGTATATATATATATATATATATATATATATATATATATATATATATATATATATATATATATATATATATATATATATATATATATATATATATGTATATATATACATATATATATATATATATATATATATATATATATATATATATATATATATATATATATATATATGTATATATATATATATATATATTATACGGTACCGGGCTCCAAAGCAATGTTAGGCAGGACAGCCAATAGGGACTATGGTTAATTCCATAGCCAAAGCAACTACTTCATGCTTATCCAAATAAAAATGGAAAAAAGTGCGTTGATAGAGATTGAATATATGTGTGTGTATATATATATATATATATATATATATATATATATATATATATATATATATACACATATATTCTATCTCTATATATACACACACATACATATCATGAACAATGTTGATGGGTTACAAGGAAGTGTTACTGGTATAGGAGCTTAGTGGAAGTATTATTATAGTTTGGGTTTGATGTTTCGGTTAACTCAGTTGAAGAAAATAAGAGAAAAGAAAGAAATTGATACTGTTGTTAACGTAAGTGACAATTGCACACTTTATTATTATTATTATTATTATTATTATTATTATTATTATTATTGGCACCAACCTTAGTTGGTAAACCAAGATGCAATATGCCCAAGAGTTCCAACAGGGAAAAATAGCCCAGTGGGGAAAGGAAACATGGAAATAAATAAACCATAAGATATCCAATGAACAATCAAAATAAGATATTGTATTACAGTAACAACATTAAAATAGATCTTTCATATATAAATTAACAAAACGGAATGAAATAATATAAAACAGTGTGACTGAGTGTATCATCAAGTAAGGAAACTCTACCCCAAGAGAATGGAAGCCCATGGTAAAGAGGCTATGCCAGTACCTGAGACTGGAGAACAGTGGTTTGAGTTTTACATGTCAATCTCCTAGAAGAGGTGTTTACCATAGCTAAAGTCTCTTCTATCCTTACCAAGAAGAAAGTAGCCACTGAATAATTACAGTGCTGTAGTTAAGCACTTAAGCGAAGAAGAATTATTACGAAATCTCGGTATTGGCAAGCATAAGAGGACAGGAAATATGGAAAGAATAGGCAACACTACTTGCTGTATATGTAGGCAAATGAAAAAATGAGGCATAAACAGAGAGAGGGATCCAATGTAGTACTGACTGGCCAGTCAAAAGACCCAATACTTCTCTAGCGGTAGTATCTAAACGGGATGAATTAGGTGATATTGATAAAAGTTTAATGTAAAGCTGAGGTAGTGCTTCAGTAAATCAAAGCTCAAGCTCAAGTATATATATGTAGAATGCTTAATGAACAAATCGGTCTGAAAATACAAGAAGCATATGAAGATATTGTGTTTGAAGATTGTGTATTGCTGTGAAGATGAAGTGAATATCCTGAGAATTTGTGTAATGTGACGGACCTACTGTAAATGAAGTAAATGGAGTGGTCTGCTTATGAGATTGCGTGTTCTGACTGAAGTGGTTAGAGATAACTTAAAGAGATCCAATTAGGATGGCGAACAATGATAATATTCCAGTTAATAGCATTGTTAGTGGGGTGCTTTAGTATGATGGTAATAGTCTTACTGAGTAACTGACCTCTGTATCAGATGATTTAGAGTCGAGAAAGGTTTCGAAGGAATAGTTGTCCTGAATAATAGTTATTTTGTTAAATGAGGAAGGTATTATCGGTGAGAACCTGAATCATTAGTGAACAAATATAATAAGTATATCCTGGAAGGTGCATGGTAGAGTTTTGATTAAGAATGTAAGCAAAATTGATAAGAGGAGCAATGATGGCTTAAACAAGAAGCTTTGGATCATGCGTTCTTAATTAAACAGTGTAGTTGGAAGCTTAAGATTACAGGGAATGGACAAAGATAATGATTATTACAAAATTGATAGGATATGATGTGACAGGTAAGCTTAGGTTCAATTACTGGTAGCAGTACTTAATTCAAGTACAAGGATTCAATTACACATCAAGTACAAGTACTGAAAAGTTGACAAATACAGTAGGCAAGATACAAAGATACATACAATTATTTGATATTGTGCATAAGTACAAGTATTGGTAATTATCTAATGAGCAGACATATAGTATTAGAGACAACGATCTTATCAAATTGGAAAGTTCTCAGGTTTTAAGCTATGAATTCAGGCCTGCACATCTTCAAGTATGAGAGAATGTTCCAATAACATAGTAACATTTGCTGGTGTAAGTTTGAAGTATGTTTTACCAAAGCCATATGGCTTGAAGACTGCCTTGACTTTTCGGTAGCATACTCTGCTATTTTGAAGTGGTTCCATATATCAAAATTATTATAAAAACCTATGATGCCACTGCGAGTACTGTAGATAATACCTTAATCAAACCTACTAGTGTATTGAAGTAACAGGTTGAAAATAGGATAAAATTAAACATGCTGGTTGCATTTAAAGCTTAGTGTGTGCACTAGAGTAGCGGTATATGACTAGTATTAGCTAGGTTTTTATACTGTCATGCTGTAAACCCAGTTATCATTATTATCATTATATTATTACTAGCTAAGCTACACTACTTTGAAAAGCAAGATGCTATAAGCCCAAGGGTTCCAACAGGTAAAAATAGCCCATTGAAGAAAGGAAATAAGGAAATAAGTAAACAATAAGATAAATAATGAACAATATATATAAAATATTCCAAAAACAACAACAACATCATAACAGATATTTCATATATAAACTATAAAAAGACTTATGTCACCCAGTTCAACCTAAAAACATTTGCTGCAAGTTGAACTATTGAAGTTCTACTGATTCAACTACCTAATTAGGAAGATAATTCCACAACTTGGTCACACCTGGAATAAAACTTCTAGAATACTGTGTAGTATTGAGGTTCATGATGGAGAAGGTCTAACTATTAGAATTAATTACAGTCATAGTATGACAAACAGGATGGAAATGACCGGGAAGATCTGAATGTAAAAGATCATCAGAATTATGAAAATTCCTATGATAACATGCATAACGAACTAATTGAACGACGGTGCCAGAGATTAATATCTAGATCAGGAATAAAAAATTTGATAGCCCTTAAGTTCCTGTCCAACAAATTAAGATGAGAATCAGCAATTTAATACCAGACAGGAGAACAAGCCCGAAACAAGGTAGAATGAACGAGTTAAAACACTTCTTCAGAATAGATTGATCACATAATATCTTAAAATGCTTTCTCAATAAGCCATTTTTTATGCAATTGAAGAAGACATAGACCTAATGTGTTTCTCAAAAGTTAATTTGCTGTCGAAAATCACACCTAAAATTTCAAAAGAGTCATACAGAGTTGAAGAAACATTATCAATGCTGAGATCTGGATGTTTAGGAGCCACTGTCCTTGACCTATTTACAATCATACTTTGAGTTCTCTAAGGATTTAACTTCATACCCCATGATTTGCACCATGTACTAATTTTTGCTAGATCTACATTCGGGAGATGGAATTGATGCAGTGATTGAAGGAAGAGTTCTTGCAAGTACAGTTCTTGAAAATTACTTAGAAGTACTGTATTTTATCAGGTATATTTGACTCAATTACTAGTTCATTTCTTTTCAAAATATAAAGATCAGTACAATTTGTTTAGAATTGTTAAAAGTGATACTATTGAATAAAGTTAGTGTAGGGTAATTTGTGGGTGAAATTATGTCTGGAGGAGAAATGACAAAAATATAGCTGTATAGGAAGGTATAATTTCTTCCAGAAAGGAGATAACACTGACTCAAGAGTCCAGTCCATGTTTTTAGGGTCACAAGCAGCAAGGTAAAAGATTAATGCATAAATAGCCAAGCTGTCAACTGAACGTGCTACAAGCAGAGTTAACCTCATAGAAAGTCAGGGATGTGCGCATGTATGTCTGTTAAGATTATATCCTTACTTTGCAATTTTCCATTGAGGTCTTTTAGCGCATAGGGATGTATGCGAGAAGGGGCAAGGGAAATAATTGGCCATGGAAGTTCTTTTGACAGAGGAACTTGGAGATATCCTGTTGCAAGTTGCAGCATAGCCACATGATTCAGCCAGTGAACTTTAGATACTATGTTGCAGAATTCATTTTTAAGTGGGGCTGTGATTTTATTCGATGGATCGCAATGTTCATGAAGAGAACGTTAGCGGGGCGGACACTAAACTATTGGGAACTGGATCTGCCCTGCGTGCCTTCCCTAGAGTTAAAGAATTAACGTGTCTGTTGTACTGATCAACCCATGAACCTCCGCTCACTTGGGAAAAAAATATCTATATCTATATATATATATATATATATATATGTATATATATATATACATATATATATATATATATATATACATATATTAATATATATATATATATATATATATATATATATATATATATATATAAATATATATATATATATATATATATATATTATATATATATATACATTATATATATATATATATGTATAAATTATATATATTTATATATATATATATATATATATGTATATATATATATATATATATACATATATATATATATACATATATATATATATATATATATATACGTCAATTAGCGTAGGAGGAGGATGATATACTATATATATATATATATATATATATATATATATATATATATATGGCTACAATTACATTTCATTGTTTTTCAAATATTTACCGAAAATTAAGTTAATGATAAACCATTAGAGTGGATGATGTTTTTCCTAAGGTATTGAGGGTTCGAATTCCAGCTGAAAAGAAAATTACATCATCCTTCTCTTTTCTTACAGATTACTTAAAAAGCGAAATTTGTGTGATATGAGCTAGGTGTGCTTTTTATGTAGAACTATAAGAAAAATGAAGGAAAGAAGTTTGTACTCTTTTGTAAAATAAAATGCAACATAAAATGCCTAATAATATTTGCAGATTGTCATTTTTCACGCTCGACAGAACAGGTGTTTTATGTGAAAAGGGGCAATCGTTCCTGATTCACTCAATAGGAATAAAACAAGGGTTTTATTTCTTTTGAGAAGGGCAAAATAAAATCTCCATCACCTTCAACCTTCGTCGTCGTCTCTTTCGTCTCTCTGTTGTTACCTTTCAATACTGCTACCGCCACCACCACCACCTCCCTCCCTTGGAACTTCGCTAAGAAGAGAGATTGAGTTGACGGTGACCTCTTTACAACACTTGCTACTTATAAAACTTATATTGATATATCGTCAATCTTCTCTCAATACATCTTTTCCTTTCTTATTGTTTGAAGTAATGGAGTATTCTAAGCTTATATATTATTAATAATTGAATTTGATGCCTATTACTTCTTTGTAAACAGGTTCTCTGTAGTGCCGCTGGCGGGGAAGTTAACAAAGGCTCCCACGTACTCAATACGCTGAAATAAGTTTCGGAAATCTGCTTATTTTTCTTCCCATAAAGAATGCTATTTTCAGCCATAATAAGACTTCTTATAAAGGTTCTTGTTTAGGCGGCTGGGCATGAAAAGAAGCCCATCAAATCATATTATTTTTCTTCGCAAAGTGAATATTTGAGAAGGTTATTCAACGAGTGAGGTATATTTTGAAAGAAACCCTATTATTCGTGTTTCATTTGTTGTTTATCTCCGAGTTAATATCTGAAGATTGAAAAATAGTTGTTAAAGCTGCTTTATTTCTCGTTGATTTCGGTATTACATTTTGCAGTGAAATAATTTTATTTGCTAATGGTGGAAATGGATCATTGCTTGGCTTCAACAACTTACCTTTTGGGTTCGGTGGTCGAGAATTAAGCTTAAGAAGTTGGAAACTTTTATTTCTAGTTACAGAAATATTATTCCTTTTCACTACGTTTAGAATTTCTGACTGTTTTCGTGGTCGTATTGTTTAATATTTGAAATATTTCATTCTATATCAGCTAGTTTAAATCAGGTAAATTCCTTCCCAACGGTAAGAAAGTTGGATTTAATATATTTTTGCGACCTGATAAGTCATCGACTTCATTCAAAAGGGGTATTTTTTGTGGCTTTGGATCACACAAGGATTGTTAAAAAAAAAAAAAAAGAAAAAAAAAAAAAAAAAAAAAAAAAAAGAAACCACCCTTTAGTTTCTTCCTGATAGTTTTGCCTCAAGCAAACAGTAATTCGTTCAAGAATAGCTGCCGGAGTGGTTTAGTCAACAAGAAAATTTTATTTTTGAGCTCAGGCCATGTCATCCTGATGGAAGTTCCTTCATTAGTAGCTTCCCAGGTTATATTTGACTACAGTGATATATCCCATAGAATTTACCAAAGTTATCCAGAATTCTAACTCCTGGAGCGAATATCCCTTAAAATTGGATATCGCGTAATCAGAGGACATATTCTTGACACGTCTCATAGCTATCTACACCCCTAATAGCGTTTCCCCTTCGAGGGGAAAAAGTGGCAATAATATAGGAGTCGTTAAAGAGGCAACGCCCTCAACACTCCTACTGTACTGTAAATAGTGCGCCGAATCGCCACCGCAAGGCGCCACCAAGCCATTCTTTCTCTTGTAGCTTCGTTGACCGGTGTTATCCCATGTTATCTCTCGCTATTTTGGAGTTATTTGTCGCTATGATGTCTTCACCAGCCTCATCACCTTCTGGAAAGTTAAGTAATATCTTTGAATTGTGTAAATGTAAGCTCTTCCCAGTTTTACTCTTCGATTGAGATCGTAATTAACGTAACAAGAGCTGTTGCCAGCCGGATGGCGTCATGAACGCAGTCGTTCTTCCTGCACATCTAGTTAGCCAGAACGACTTTCCCGGCATTATTTGCTTTAATAACTTTAGCTATTTAGTATTTTAGCTAGGGATTTTTATATTATGTCATTGTTGTCGTGGATTTGGATATTTATGTTCGAGCCTCACGAGTGCTAGGCTTCCTAGCCTAGGCACCTACACACTTCATGCATGATATAACCTTCCTGGTAAAGTTTTATTGAAGCTCAGGCAATATTTTATACAATTAATATATCATTGCATAATTTTCCTCTTCCAAGGTTGTATACAAGAGAGTTTCGGTGAACGATTCTCCATGCTCCTAGACTTACTAGCCTAGGGGCTTTAGTATACTTTCATTTATGTCCCCAATTGCTCTTGTATTGTCTTCTAAGGCGAGGTTGATGCCTCCTATACCTTCTAAGTCGATACCAATCTCTTGGTGAGATTTAAGAGCAATTCCCCTTCCCTCTAATAAGCCTAGGCTACCCTCAGTTAGCTTTGCTGTGAACTGAGTTCTGGCAAAGTTTACTGGGGTGTTTCGTTTCTTTTTCTTAACCACTGAGTCGGTTTTTGAGTTAGAACGGGACATCAGAGTAAAGTCTGTGTTAGGCATCTTACTGTCTCGGTGAAATGATTTCCCAAGTCAGGTTAAGTTGTCTATACAGGAGGCTAGGCCTCCCTAGACCATACGTGGAGGTATTTGTTTACAATTCCTCCTTCCTCGGTCTAGCAGACAGTCCTGTGCTAGTGGATCTTAGACCGAAGAAATGATTTCTTCATTGTCTAAGATACCTAGTTCGAGATTCTGTTCTCTTGCGAGATTGTGTCCTATGGCCGCTTTCTCACTTGACTAACCCAACCGGGGGAAATGATTTCCCCTACTTGAGGTTACCTTGAGATCAGAATCCTTTAAGTTGGGTAATGCCTTCGCGTATTACCTTACTTATAGGACTTTTTTCCCCCTTCTCCGCTGTCTCTTTTGTGTTGGATGAACCATCACCCTCCCTGGCCGTCATTCTATATTTGACCCTAAGGGTAATCTATAGAACTGGCCTGAGGTTCCCTGTCTGCTGCCGGCAGGTACCCTCATAATCATTAGTGTTCTGCAGTCCTCCCTTGGACTGCCTTCCATAGCCCATATGGATGGGATATGGTTGGGTGGAAGCCCGAATATAATTCCCTCTTCCACTTGAACCCTCATTCGGGATGTAGGCCGACAAGGCTGAGCCTTTGCCTTCCTCCATCCTCTCTCTTTTTCTCTACCTTTCCTTATACTGGGCCGGCCCCCGGCAGCTTATAGCTGTCGGCGGCCATGTTGGTTGTCTGTCGGCCGGCAGTTACTCTGCCACCACTTGCCGGGTGTGTCGCTGAGCGATAACCCAACGACAATAAACATACTATGACCAGTGGCCGGCAACTAAGTAGTCGGCCGGCAATCGGCCACCCAAAGTATAGATCTGAAGACAGTAACTGCTTTCAATAGCCCAGAATAGGCCGGCATATGTCGGCAAGGCAGGCATATACCGGCAGGCCCGGCATATGTCAGCAGGCCTGGCATGTGCCGGCAGGTCCAGCATATAACGGCAGGCCCGGCAGGTCTGGCGGCATACCGCCACCAGTCAGTGCTGTAGCCCAAAAAAGTTTTTTTCAACCTACAAGGTGCTTCATGGGCAGCCTATTGTGAGACCATCACATATAAGAGACTGATCCTCTCCACCACTTAATGGTTATCAACCATTAATTTACTCCCAATATTGAACCTGGGACATTGTGTTAAGAAGACACTTTATATCAAAGGATATTATCTTCCCATACAAAATTCATTAAGAATTTATTGTTCAATATTAGAGGTCATAGCAATGGGCTGGACAGGAAACACAAGTAGGTGTCTTTCATTTTTTTCTAGCTACACTATCCAAGCTAATATTAAAATAAAAGAAAAAAAAATATGTATGCAGAAATCTGAGAATTTCACCAAATACTTATATGCTTTCTTTCTTTACAGGAGGAGCATCTTGAGTGCGGGAACAGTTTTTGCTGGGTCCATAGCAAGAACGTCATGTGTGCAGGGCCCATGCTCACTGCGCAGTCACCCAAGGGGCTCTCAAATACTGGGACCCACAGGTATGTACCGTTTGTGAGAAACTGGTAAAAGAGGCTTTTGATGATCAAAAGTCTACTGAGTCAAGGGATGCAGCAAGGGATACGCTGCGAAAATGGGTCACGGGTTTTCAGAAGAACACCTCTGGCCCATACCTTCCTAATGAGAGGATGAGGGACTGTCTTTGCCCTAGGGCATCTGCGGATGCAATCATTCCCCAGGCTCAACCTGAGATTCCCCTAGTACAGATTCCGATGGAATCTGTTGTTTCGGATGCCTTGAAGGGCATCCATTTAGATGACAACATGTCGGTTGTCTCAGAGTAGACTGAGGACAATCTCCTACTAGAAGAACTGGAGCAGGAGGATGACGTACCTCCTGAGGCTGAAGTCGATAAGACCGAAACGATTTCGGTATCTTCAGCCACGGTGACTGAGCCGGTGCCTTCGACTTCATCTACTGCGCCCCAGCTAGATTCCATCACGAGTACGTCGCACTCGCTGCTGTCTATGGTGCAGGACATTCAGAAGAAATCGTCCGAGAAAGAAGCTTCTTTTCGGACGGAAATGCATCAGCTGGTTGCAACATGTTTAGCCCCGAAGAAGCTAAACGTCAAGGATCTCCCCGCTTTCTCTGACGTTAACCTTGGAGATATGCAGAGCATATGCCAATGTCGGGGGGGGGGGGGGGGGGGAAGATCTTCCTCTCGGAGAAACTGGGCACTGTCCCAGTAGAGGAAATTGAGTTTTGGCCCAGCAAAGGGGCCAACCCGGATTGCTATGTCCGTCTAAGGACGGAACCTGCATCCAAGGAGGAAACAGAGCCGAAGGAGAGGATTGTCCTCGAACTGTCTAAGGCTCAGGCCTTATATACAACCACCTTAAAAGAGAGGGCCTTTACTAGTTCCAAGGTGCCGGCTCTCAGCAAAAAGCACCCGTCCTTTATTGCTGACCCCAAACGTGCCTTCCCCTTTATGGACAAAGGGTTTAAGGCAGCCTTAAAGGCAGTTGAAGCAGGGGAACCTTGCCCTACACTGGAGGAATGTAGACCCTTTTCCCTTGCTTTTCCATCAGATGATAAAGACTGGAAGGATGTTCATAACACCTTCACAGTTGGGAAGCTGGAGGCAGATATTGCTGGACGACAGTTCGGCGAAAACCTCCCGAAGCTGTCAGAGTCTCTCCTGCGCAGGGAACAAGAGACTAAAAAACGTCTTGCTGCTTCCATGTTTCTGCAGACTGGCTTAGAGACTATGGCAAGCATCCCGGACACCCCAGATATGTACATGGTCTTCAACAAATCTCATTTGGCGACAGTCACTAAGGACTTGTACAACTTTTTCAAAGCCTGAAGGACTTGTAGAGAGTTTGTGCTCACCTCGGCTGCAGTGAGACACAAACCAAGGAAGCCCATAGCCTCCAATATCTGGGGAAAAGACCTCTTCCCAAGTGAAGTGGTCAAAGAGGTAGTGGACAAAGCCGCTACGGAGAACAGGAATCTCCTCTCCAAGTGGGGCTTTTCCTCAAAAAGAAAATCTTCCGCTCACGAGGGTCCCCAGCCGAAGAATAAATCAAAACTACCAAGAGTGCCCTCTCGGCCTAGAAAACAGCAACAGCTTCACATGGCCACGGTGCCCCAGACGGTGGCACATCCAATCACCACCTTCCAACTGGTGCCCCAAACCCTGGCGACCCAATCGCCGGTGTTCACCCCAGTCTTTGAAAGCCAATCGACGACTTTTAGGCCAAAGTCTCGAGGTTCCTTTCAAGAGTCCTCTAGACGCCCCTTCAGAGGTAGGGGTAACAAAGGTGGACTTGGCCAAGGAGGCAAGTCCTCCAACCACCACTCCAAGTGAGATGCTACCGGTAGGAGGGAGACTTCTCCTCTTCCGGGATCGTTGGACCTTCGATCCCTGGTCCCACAGCCTAATCAAGAACGGACTAGGGTGGAGTTGGAGCTCAACTCCACCAAACTTTCTTCAATTCTTCCAGCACTCAACCCCCATTCGTGAAGAATATGTTCAGGAACTCCTGAACAAAAGAGTTATATGGAAGGCAAAGTCCATCAGATGCCAAGGAAGGCTATTTTGTGTTCCGAAGAAGGATTCGGAAAAGCTCAGAGTCATTCTGGATTTATCACCACTCAACAAGTTCATAGTGAACCACAAATTCAGAATGCTGACGCTTCAACACATAAGGACCCTTTTGCCCAAATGGGCATACACAGTCTCCATAGACATGACAAATGCGTACTGGCATGTTCCAATCAACCGTCAAGTTTCTCCATACCTAGGGTTCAAACTACAGAAAAGAAAGTACGTTTTCAGAGCCATACCCTTCGGTCTAAACATAGCCCCAAGGGTATTCACCAAGCTTGTGAATGCAGTCATTCATCAACTACGCCTAAAGGGGATCTAGGTAGTAGCTTACCTGGACGACTGGTTGGTGTGGGCAGCAACCGAGGAAGAGTGCAGGCAAGCCTCCAGTGGCTCGGCGTCCACTGGGATTTGCAGTCACACTGCCTTTCCATTCCATCAAAGAAGAGGAAAGAGATAGCAGGATCTGTCAAGAGTCTTCTTCAATCCGACAGGATATCAAGAAGGCAACAGGAGAGAGTGTTGGGGTCCCTCCAGTTTGCCTCAGTGACAGATCCAATATTGAAAGCACAATTAAAAGAAGCATCAGGAGTTTGGAGAAACTACGCATAAAACGCTCGAAGAGATCTACAAAGACCAATTCCAAATCGTCTGCGATCACTACTCAAACCATGGTCGGAAGCCAAGAACCTGAAGAGCAAGGCACCTCTGAAATCACCTCCACCAGCAGTCACCGTTCACACGGACGCCTCAAAAGAGGGGTGGGAGGTCACTCTCATCATCGGAGAGTCCAGGGATCCTGGTCTCCCCTCTTCAAGACATTCCACATCAATTTTCTGAAAGCCATGGCGGTTCTTCTTTCTCTGAAGAAACTGGAACTTCGCTGCTCAATCCACATCCGTCTGGTTCTAGACAGCGAAGTTGTAATGAGATGCCTAAATCGACAAGGCTCGAGATTGCCTCACATAAATCAAGTGATACTGGCCATCCTCCGTCTAGCGAAGAAGAAGAGATGGCACTTGTCAGCAGTCCACCTTCAAGGGTTCCGCAATGTGACAGCGGACGCTCTATCCAGGGTCAACCCGATAGAGTCAGAATGGTCTCTAGCTGCAAAATCATTCTCCATATTACGCAAAGTCCCAGGAATGCAGATAGATTTCTTCGCAACGAGCGACAACAAGAAGCTACTCCGGCATGTAGCCCCGTACGAGGATTCTCTAGCGGAAGCGACAAACGCGTTGTCAATAATGGAACAGGTGGCCCAAGATCTACCTGTTCCCTCCAACCAACCTTCTGCTGAAAGTCCTCGACAAACTGAGATCCTTTCGAGGGATAGTAGCAATAGTGGCCCACAAGTGGCCCAACAGTGTTTGGTTCCCTTTGATAACGGAACTACACCTGAAGCTGATCCCGTTGCCGGACCCAGTTCTGACTCAGCAAGTGCAGAAATTGACTGTCTCAGCTTCATCAGAGAAAACTCAGAACCTTCATCTCATGATTTTCTCGCCCTAGCAGTCAAGAAACGGTTCGGAATTTCTAGGGACAGTATTAACTTCTTAGAAGAATGCAAGTCAAAGTCAACAGGAAGACAATATGAGTCTTCCTGGAAGAAATGGGTGACCCTTGTCAAGGCGAAGAAACCTAAGGAGATTTCTACGGATTTCTGCTTGTCCTTCTTCATCCATCTTCATGAACAAGGTTTAGCAGCCAACACGATTACTACATGTAAATCTGCCCTAGCCAGACCAATACTATATGCGTTCCAGGTAGACTTTTCTAATAAAATCTTCTACAAGATTCCATAAGCCTGCGCTAAACTTCGGCCCGCAGCTCCTCCAAAGCCCACTTCATGGTCTTTGGATAAGGATCTTCCCTTAGCATCAACTCTGAACAATGAGGATTGCTCGCTGAAAGACTTGACTCAAAAGGTGATATTCTTATTTGCACTAGCCTCAGGAGCCAGAGTTAGCGAAATAGTGGCCCTCTCGAGGGATGATGGCCACATTCAGTTCACAGACTGCGGAGATCTGAACCTCTTTCCGGACCCGACGTTTCTCGCCAAGAACGAGCTGCCCACTAAGAGATGGGGTCCCTGGAGAATCTGCCCTCTGAAGGAAGAAGCATCCCTCTGCCCAGTGGAATGCCTAAAGGTCTATCTTCGTAGAACTTCAGACTTTAAGGGAGGTCAGCTTTTCAGGGGAGAGACGTCTGGTTCAACATTATCCTTGAAACAGTTAAGGGCGAAAATCACCTATTTTATATGCAGAGCGGATCCAGACAGTACACCCGCAGGTCATGATCCGAGAAAAGTTGCCTCGTCTCTGAAGTTCTTTCAGACGATGTCGCTTGAAAGTCCTTGTGCTTATACTGGATGGAAGTCATCCAGAGTTTTTCTTCAAACACTATGCAAAGCAATTACAGGAAATAAAATTTCATGTGGTGGCGGCAGGCAGTGTTATAAAACCTGCCGCTTGATTACTGCGAAGAAAAGTGCACTAATTGGGACTTTTAGTGAAGGGTGTATATGATAGACTCGTAAGACATATCATGTTGAGTATTGTGTTTAGTGATAACACTATAGACTGTTCTCTCTACACAGGTGACATTAAGCATAATAGACTAACACAAGTGCCCGGCATACTTATATGTACAGTGTTCCTAGTAACAACAGAATACATAGTGAAATATTATTTTTCCCTTAGAGTGGCTAATGTTTTTCCTTTTCAGGTGAAACTTATTTTAATTCTGTTATTACTATTTATGCTTTTATGCAGAATTGTTCTGCATAAGATGTAATTGAATACAACCATGATTTATATTTTTGTAATAAACAATAGAAGGAATCTTTGCATCTCTTTCGCCTCAAACATTCTAGATTAGGAATAAAGTCAGAGCATCCTTGATTCTTTTAATATTTAAGAAAATATTGGGGAACTAAGGTTAAGACTGTTCCAAGCAAACAGGTAAGAACTGATTGTACTTAACTGTTTGTTTTACTGAACTAAGGTTTCCTATACGTATATAAAACTGTCTGTCTCTTTTCAGCCAGACTTGGAAGGTATCAGTAACCTATACAGAGATATACCATCTAAGTATAAACTATACTTTATGTATATGATGACACTAACATACAAACTGTTCGCTAGATTGTTCCTTGAACTCACAATCCTCGGGTTTTTTCCTAGAGTCTACCCAGACTCTTCATAGTTTATGATCAGTTAATTGATGTATAACAGTAACATCAAGTGTCTCTAGGTCTAGAAGACCAAATAGGAAATATTCATCTCGAGATAACGGCACTATTGAAAATCCACAGATACAATAATGCTCTGGTAAACTTCTATCAGGACGACATGGCCTGAGCCCAAAAAACGGATTTTGAAGCGAAGCGAAAAATCTATTTTTGGCTGAGGTAGCCATGTCGTCCTGATGGACCCACCCTCTTTTTAACAAAAGGATAATGAATCCCTCCCTATGGTACTGTATCTGGGACACCTACAAAGCTACAAAGAATGGCTTGGTGGCACCTCCCGGTGGCGATTCGGCGCACTATTTACAGTACAGTAGGAGTGTCGAGGGCGTTGCCTCTTTAACGACTCTCCTATATTCTTGCCACTCTTTCCCCTCGAAGTGGAAACGCTATTAGGGGTGTAGATAGCTATGAGACGTATCAAGAATACGTCCTCTGATTACGCGATATCCAATTTTAAGGGATATTCGCTCCAGGAGTTAGAATTCTGGATACCTTTGGTAAATTCTCTGGGATATATCACTGTAGTCAAATATAACCTAGGAAGCTACTAATGAAGGAACTTCCATCAGGACAACATGGCTACCTCACCCAAAAATAGATTTTTCGCTTCGCTTCAAAATCCGTTTTCGAATCTACGGCAGAAGTTGGAATTCTTCCCTCGCCAGAAGTACTTGCCATAAAAGTTTAAAAGTCGCTCATGAATGGCAGAGGCAAGGGACAGTGACATTGCCCTATCAAGCAGGACAATGGCCTACAGACTGCCCACAAATACATATGATCAGTGTAAGCATCCTATACACTCAAGCTGGGACCAAGAAGAGCCAGGCAATAGCTGCTGATGCTTCAGCAGATAGCTCTATAGGCTCCCCCAAACACCCCTTCATTATCTTACAAGAATGGCGAGGTTGCAGTAACCCAAGGAACTACCGAGTTCGAGCGTGGCTTGAACCCTAGTCTGGCAATCACCAGGCAAGGCATTACCAACTGGCCACCAAAACCATAAAAAGAAAGCAGCCTTTAGTAAGATCCATAGACAAAATAAATTCGATTTTGAAAGGCATATGAGGCTTTATAATTGGATGTATGGAAATTACGAGTGGTAGTGATAAAAATTATCACATACACTAACACGCATTATACACACACACACATATATATATATATATATATATACATATATATATATATATATATATAAATATATATATATATATATGTGTGTGTGTGTATATCCATATATATATATATATATGCACATGTATGTGCATATATATACATACGTGTGCATATGTATATATATATATATATATATGCATATATATATATATATATATGCATATATATACATATATATATATATATTATACACCACACACACACATACATACATATATATATATATATATATACTCGGCTATAAGTGAAACATGTTGTAAGGGGATTGGTAAGAAAACTTTAGACCAAGGCAATATATGTATATATATATATATATATATATGTATGTATATATATATATATATATATCGTGAGCAGACAGAACGCCTAATGATATAATGCCTAAGGACAGAATGCCTAAGGACAAAATGCCTAATTTCCCAACACGGACAAAATGCCTAATGGATAAAATGCCTAACATACAAAATGCCAAATGGACAAAACATCTAAAAAGGGATAAAAAAGTGAACTAGATAGCTTAGCACTCTATAGAGTACTGACCTCGGCCAAGGCGGCTTAGTTTACTTCATACTGCTATGAAATTCAATGACTCTAGCATATATTTGGCATTATGGAGGACTTATAGATATGGATGCGAATGATTGTTACAAAAAATTAAATGGTTGATAAAGAAATTTGGTTAGGGAAAAGAATTGTAAGTTTTTTTTTCTGCCTTTCCCGAATAATTGATTTAAAAATGCTAAATAAGATCCTTTTGCCTGGTAGGTGTTTAGTCCAATAGGCAGTTTATATATTAGGCATTTTGTCCATTAGGCATTATGCCTGTTAGGCATTTTGTCCGTGTTGAGGAATTAGGCATTTTGTCCTTAGGTATTCTGTCCTTAGGCATTATGTCATTAGGCATTCTGTCCTACTACCATATATATATATATATATATATATACATATATATGCAGGAAAATCTGAGGGAATTGGAAGAGGAGTAGGGTCTATGTTAACCGAGTGAAGAGCTGTAAAATGTAGATTGTTACTAGCCAAGTTCAAATCAAAGCAGTGCACATGAGTATTATATTTTGCGTTGCCCCAACAAATTCCCTGAAAAAAAGGAAAGATGAATACTATGAAGAACTGCAAAGTGTAATAGATGAAATCCCATAGAGACATATGAAAATTGTGATTGGCGACTTCAATGCTAAAGTTGGAAGACATAATCAAGGGATAGAGAATGAATGGGTGTCGATGGTCTTGGGGAAGTTGCAAATGAAAATGGAGCACAATTCATAAGTTTCTGTTCAGCAAAGAATCTTGTAATTGGAGGTACTTTTTTCAACACAAGAACATCCACAAGTATACATGAACTTCACCGTGTAGCAACTACAAAATATCAAATAGATCAGATTGCCATTAATAAAGAGAAAAGGAGGACTCTGAGAAATGTAACAAGCTATAGAGATGCAGATATTGGTAGTGATCACCAGCTCCTCATTGCCACACTGAAATTAAAACTGAAAGCACCCAACACAAACGGAGATAGAATATATAGGTTTGATACTTCTAAAATTTCAGAAGAAGAGCAGAGACCAACATATTCAATTGAATATAGGAATCGATTTGCAGTCTTAGAAACATTAAGAGACGAAGAGCAGACAATTAATGAAGAATAGTGTGATAATAAGAACATATATCAGTCAATTGGTAGTGAAGTCTTGGGACAGGCAGTTACAAAGAGACACCCATGGATATCAAATCATACTTGGGATACTATAAAAAGGAGACAAAAACAGAAATTGAATGTTGAAAGTTTTTGAGGATGTAATGAAAATTACAAGGTAGAACATGCTAAGTATTCCAGTATAGATAGTGAGGTCAAAAGAAAAGCCAGGAATGACAGGAGAGAATATTTAGACAGTTAAGCAAATGAGGCTGACAAAACTATGAATTCAGGAAGTGGCTATGGTGTGAGAAATGCTCATAGAATTATAAAGGAAATCTCTGTGGGGGCAAAGAAGAAGAATCCTATACCCATCAAAAAGAGAGATGGATCTGTTATAAAAAAAAAAAAAAGAAGATGAAGAAAAACAACATAGGAAGGAACACTTTAGTGAAGTTGTGAATAAGAGATATGAAGGGAATGATTTGAATGATATACCTGAAGCTGATGAAGACCTTGATGTGCCTTAGAATGAATTCAGTGTGTTTGAAGTTGAAGATATCCTCAAAACGTTAAAGAGAGGGAAAGCGCCTGAATACGATGGCATAACTCCTGATATGATACTGGCCGAATATGAAGTAACTCCCAGAGTACTTACAAGATTATTTTATAAAATGTGGCATGAAGAGACAAAACCTGATGAATAGTAGTTAGAAGTGTAGATGTAAATAGCCAAAAAAAAAGTAGAACTGACTAATTGCAATAATTATAAAGGAAGTTGTTATGAAAATATATAGTATGTTTATTTTGAAGACTCTTGAGGGAAAGATTGCTGAAAAGCTGAGAGATGATCAAGCAGGATTTAGAAAAGGTTCAAGTTGCACTGACC
Source organism: Palaemon carinicauda (assembly GCF_036898095.1). Taxonomy (NCBI): domain Eukaryota; kingdom Metazoa; phylum Arthropoda; class Malacostraca; order Decapoda; family Palaemonidae; genus Palaemon; species Palaemon carinicauda. Next base: position 93,386,182 of record NC_090730.1, read on the forward strand.
TAATTTCAATTTTGAGACATGTACAGTAACGCGTAAAATACAGGAATCCACTTTTGATGCATTTGTGGACCATGAAAAGCCTTTGATCCTGTGCACTGGCCAATTTCATGGAGAGTCCTGCGTTATTATGGAATTCCTCTTAATGTTAATGGAGTATAATCAAATGAATTTCCGGTGAACAGCATACTCAAAGGGAAAGTGTTGTCACCTAGGTTGATTATCCTCCTCATGGATTTTATAGTGTATAGAACAGTCGGAGATGATGGAGAAGGATTGAACTGGATTGGTGATAGGAATTTAGCAGACCTTGAGTATGCTGATAATGCTGTCCTTGTTAGAAGAACATCACAGGATTTACAATGCTTGCTTACCAAAATGCATGAAATATCACACGAGTTTGGGCTGAATATTAAAAGAAGAAAGACAGAGATGATGAGAACAGAGTATACAATGGAAGATGAAATATCATTGAAAGGGGAGAGGATTAATGAGGTAGAATCATTAAAGTGTTTAGGAACTATGATCTCCAATACAGGGTCCTTAGGATTAGAGTTTAGTGAAAGATTGATAAAAGTAAATCAGACAAAAGCTATGTTATGTAAAATTTAGAAATCAAATCGCCTGATATATATATATATATATATATATATATATATATATATATATATATATATATATATATATATATGCTTTACTGCCACAAGGATCACGTGACTTGGTATACGCAAAAGCCAGTAGGAAATAATAAAAAGCTTTAGTACCAAGCGCTTTCGTGCATTTTAATACACTTCTTCAGGGTACAATATTGTACCCTGAAGAAGTGTATTAAAATGCACGAAAGCGCTTGGTACTAAAGCTTTTTATTATTTCCTACTGGCTTTTGCGTATATATATATATAAATATATATATATATATATATATATATATATATATATATATATATATATATATATATATATATGAGTATGTGTATTTGCTTGTGTAAAGGAATATATGCATCATATTGCATGCGTGCATGTAGATAGCATGAATCAATACATTTTAATATTGCAATAAATGGAACAATAAATGTCAGACTAAAGGTCCTTGGCTATTTTATGTGAAAAAAAGAAAAGTTTCAGAGGAAAGAGTTAAAGCATATTTTAAAGATGATGCCGATTTAATTTATCAGTTCTTGTACTCTCCCAGAGAATTGTATACCAAAAGAACGATAATCCAATGAATGATTTTCATTATTTTTATCTTGATGTACAGTTGATAAGGTCAGAAAAAAAAGTAAGCAAAGGAGAATCCCATAAATAGTGCATGAGAACTTCCATTTCCTTTAAAGAACGACATAACCTGGTGAGGGTGTCTGTCTGGATCCGGACTAGACAAGATTCAACTTTTTATAGACTTGCAGAGGATCGGACGGAAAAGAGAGAGAGAGAGAGAGAGAGAGAGAGAGAGAGAGAGAGAGAGAGAGAGAGAGAGAGAGAGAGAGAGAGAGCATGCTAGAAAAAAAGAAATTATTACAACTAGGGCTTAGGTTTTTCTCTGGAATAACTCCTTAGAGAACAGGCAGAGAAAATAAAGAGAAATTTTCTTTTAAAATCGCTTTTCCATAAGTAATTAGAAGATGAGCAATCGAGATGATATTCGTCGTCATAAACTTCACTGTGTTTTTAACGGTTTACCCCAATTAAATCACGGACCAACCATAAACAGTCAGTTGCAGAAATCCATTTGCCTCAATGACGCCAAAATTGGCGTCTTTTGGCCAAAATGTGGTGTGAAAAAATTTATTTTTTATGATTTTGGACTAAAGCCAGATTGACACCTATGGACTTTTTTCTTGCGACGTGCTGTGAAGTGGGGTCGTGCCACCTCTCAAAACACCTCGGGGCAGCTCGTGGCAACTCGTGACAAGACCTCGCAAGTAAATTGTAAAATGTCGTAACGTCGCCAGGTTTTTAAAACATGTTTAAATTTTGCCGCGGCGTTGTGTGAGGTGGATGACCTCGCGCCACATTGCAAGATAGCTTTTGTGACGCTGTACACACATCTCGTAGGATGTCGTCCGTGTTCGTGCCATTTTGTGCCACCTCGCACCAGTCACGACGCCTGCTGACCTTTAGTAAGGTGTGTTTACCCCTTCTGGCAAGCAGCTTCAGACAGCCAACGATGTTTGGCGAGGTCGTCCGAGATGATGATGTTTTGTTGACGTTTTGAGCGCTGATTGATGGTGGAGGAAACAGACTGTGCTGACGATCCTATCGTAGAAGAAGGACCTGTAGCAGGACCTAGTGGATTACAGAAACCATGAAAAAGTGGTATTGGCCCAGCAAGAGGGATTCCGAAATTTCTGAGATTGCTGAGTCTGTTAAGAATCATCCACTTCTCTACGACAAACGGGACAAGCAGTGGCACAATCCCAGACTGAAGGAGACCCTGTGGACCAAGCCTGCAGCAACCTTTCCCGAATGTACTTTCCTGCATGTGTGGAAGTTTTTCGAAAAGAAAAGGACAGATTTCGGGAAAAGAGAGGAGAGCAAGAGTGGTGCCCCAGCAAGGAGAAGGCCACCACGAGAGGAAGAAGTCATTACCATCTTGAAGTTTCTCGGGGGACACATAGCCCACGAGCACACACTATTGAGTGACAGGCTCTCTCCTACCTCGCAAAGGGCCAATTCAGATATAAATGTCGTCGGAACTTCAAGTAAGATATCTTGTTTGTCTGCTGCATCAATCATCAGAAGAAGGAACTTGAAGAGGATGAGCCAGCCATCAGAGACAGTAGCCTCCACCGCCTGAAAGGATATCTTTTATCCAAAATCCCAGGCAAATCCCAACTACTCTGATAGGGACACCATGACCACAACCTCTACGGTGGCAACACAAACCAGAGGGATTCCAGGCAGTAGCGATGTTCCCTCCTACAATGAAGGAAACATTCCAGCCATACCATACCAGCAACAACAGTTCGTGCAACAACCGTACCAGCAACAGCAAGCAACATTTTACATCCCGCAGCAGCAGCTAGTCCCTCCGCATCAAAATCTGCAACCACTCCCACCACAGCAGCCAGTTGGAACGCCATATATTGCAACGCCATCATATAACTTCCCATCTCCTGCCCCTGCCTGCATTACCTCGCCAAATACTCCCGTTCCCCGATTTTCTGCTGTCTTGCATATGTTACCCTCGCTTCCATCCCCAAGCATCTCGAGCATCTTGACCCCCAACGTTGTGTCTGCTGCAATGGAGCTAATGGTCGCATCTCCCAGCTTGGACATTCCAAAGAATGTGTCGAGGGAAGAGAGCGACCACGATTGAAAAAGTTTAAATGTGTATTGTAAATATGAAGTATATTGCCTTTTTTTTTAAATAATATTTTCTACCAATCAATCTTTTGTAATCACACATATTTTATGTAAATGATGAGGAAAATATATCTTGAAAAGACCTGAAATTTTAAAATAAAGTGAAAAGGAGACCTGTAAAGGCATGAAATTTATTAACCAAACTTATCTTGCAATGCCAGTGAAAATCAGTAAATAGAAATATACAATGAAAATCATTTTAAATGTGCAATGAAAACACAGTTTAATTATATAAGCATTGAATAAAGAAATAGCTTAACAAATATACAAAAAGAAATCTTAGTAAGAAATGACAAATGAAAAACTTGAAAACTTGAAAACATTAAGTTTATTAACAAAAAATTTTTTGCTAAGTTAATGAAAAGCAATAAATTAAAATAAACAATGAATAGCAAACACTCTAGATATACATTTGGAAAATAAATTTGAAATATACAATGAAAATCACTATGTTTAATGTAAAATGAAAAGCACACATTTTTATATAAGTAATGATTGATAAATACAGTTACCAAACATAAAAAGAAATATTGCATTTTTTATGAATTAAAATATTTTCTGTCAAACATGATGTTTAATAATCCTATATATTTTTATATAAATGATAGGTATTATTATGCAAATCATGAAGAAACTATATCTTGTAAAGACCTGAAAATTGAAAATAAAATGAGAAAGAGAGACATTAAAACCATGACATTTATTCACTAAACTTATTTTGTAAAGGTAATGAAAATCAGTAAATAGAAATATACAATGAAAATCACTTTAAATGTGCAATGAAAAGCACAGTTTAATTATATATGGAATGAATACAGAAATAGCTTAACAAACATATAAAAATAAATCTTAGTATGCAATGACAAACAAGAAAATTGAAAACATTAAATCTATCAACTAAACATTTCTTGCTAAGTCAGTAAAAAGAAGTAAATTGAGATAAACAAAGAATAGCAAACACTCTGCATATACATTTGAAAAATCACAAAGTTGAAATGTACAATGAAAATCACAAAGTTTTATCATATTAGGAATGTTTGATAAATAGTGTACCAACCGTGTGTCACACAATTGTACATAATTATTTTGTATATATTATGCTTGTATCTGCGCTCTTCCCTCGCACTAAAAAAGAACCTGAATGATCATGTCTCCGGTTATGCTCTGTAACATTGTCTGTCTCTCGAACATGTCATGTCCTGTTGCCTTGAGGTTTTGTATATAAAGGAGAGTGTTCCTTAATAAACAACTCAGTTGATTGCATCCTGCCTTTGAGTTCACAACCCTCTCTCGGTCCGTCGCATTGGTGACCTCGGAAGTCGACTCGCTCCCACCGCCTTCCACCCCCACCCCCTCGCCCCTTCATCGTTGGTACTATGGCGGACTCTACGACAGTTGGTGCTGCGGCTGCTCCATTCAAACTTTCATCATTTGCCAGCGGAGAGGCGTTTGCTTGGTTTCAGCGCGCAGAAGTCCACTTTCGTATCAGGGGCGTGACTCACTCAACCACCAAAGCGGATACCCGAGGACACCTTCCCAGAAATATCCGACTGGCTTTGTGAACAAGGAGACACCCCAATAGCGTATGACGCCCTCAAAACATACCTTCTGCAGCAGTACTCGCCGTCGCCAGCCGCCCGTATAGCAAAGCTTTTTCAGCTCTTGCAACAACTGTTGGGGGACCAAAGGGCTTGGCTTGCCCTCAGGGAAATGACCAGTATCGCTTGCCTTCAACCTGCCGCAGACAGCTCTCCTCGTGAGGTGAACCTACTTCGTGCCCTTTGGATACGCCGTTTACCCGAACCTGTACGCGCTGCCATACCCGATGTCGATAGTTTACCCATAAAGGACTTGATAACCAAAGCCGACGCCCTTATGGACAGCTACTTCAAGACCTCCATCAACGCCTCCACCCCTGACGACGAGGATGCCTATTCAACGTCAACCGAAGCTAACATGAATGCCGTAGGATATACACGCCTACCCCATGACATGCCGAAGCGGCGACAAAGCCGCCCACCACCCACCAATCGGTCGCGCCCCAACGAACGACTTCTACAGCCACTTACTACCTCCCATCCGCCGCAGTTTTGCTACTACCACTTCAGATTCGGGGCAACCGCGAAGAAATGTACCAAGGATTGTCAGTGGCCTAAAAACGTGTAAGTAGACCATCGCTTGTGGCGGTGGCCTCCCGTGTTTCTAATCTTTTATTTTTACAGGATGCAGGAACGGGCGTGTGATTTTTGGTAGACACGGGTGCTTGTCGTTCTCTTTTGCCAAGGATACTCTTCAAGGCACGACGTAGTCTGTCTACATCTGCCGACGTCCGCTTGGTAGCTGCCAACGGATCTGCGATACCCACCTACGGTTACGAGAACCTCACTTTATCGTTCGGAAACGTTAAATTCAATTGGAAGTTTCTCGTTGCTGACGTCACAATGCCAATCCTCGGTGCGGATTTCCTCTCTCATTTCCACCTTCTGGTCGATGTCGCCCACCGTCGATTGGTCAACGCAGACTCGTACTTGTCGACACCTCTTCAACCCGCCCCCTCTAACCTCGCTCTCCACATCAGCGCACCCACGGATGCCTACGCCCACCTCCTCACGTCGTACCCGGAAGTTTTCCGTCCAGAACTTCGCCAAACGCCCACGGTTCCTGCCAAGCACGGTATTTATCACCATATCAAGACGACGGGACCCCCAGTCTTCGCAAAATTCAGACGTCTGGCACCGGAACGATTGGCAGCCGCCAAACAGACGTTCGCCGAAATGGAGGAAATGGGCCTTTGTCAAAAGGCCTCCAAACCATGGTCGTCACCCTTACATATCGTTCTGAAGAAAGACGGCTCCCTCCGTCCGTGCGGGGATTACAGGCGCCTGAACATGCAAACAGAACCGGATCACTACCCCCTCCCAAACATTGCCGACGTAACCTCCTACCTGCACAAAGTGAAGGTTTTCTCTACGCTCGACCTCCTGAAGGGGTATTATCAGGTGCCTATGAACCCAGAAGACATCCCCAAGACCGCCATCACCACTCCGTTTGGTACATACACCTTCAATTGCTCCTGTTTTGGCCTTCGTAATGCTGGGGCCACGTTTCAACGTCTCATGGATGGCATCTTAGGGGACCTCAAGTATGTGGACGACATACTTGTGTTCTCCTCCTCAAAAGAGGAACACCTCCGTCACCTGCGCATCGTGCTCGACCGCCTGCAACAAAACGGCCTTGTAGTCCGGTACGACAAGTGTACCTTTGGCGCCAACGAAGTGTCGTTCTTAGGGCACCGTATCACTCCTGAAGGAGTCCATCCCCTCCCTGAGAAGGTAGCAGCCGTTCAGAACTTCCCCGCGCCCTCGACCGTCAAAGCTCTGCAGGAATTCTTGGGCATGATCAACTATTATCACCGTTTTCTGCCAGCCATTGCCGCCACTCTTGCTCCCCTCTATGCCTCCCTCAAGGGCAAGCCAAAGGAACTGAAGTGGGGTCCCCTTCAAGAAGCAGCCTTCTGCAATACAAAGAAGGCCCTATCAACTGCTGCGGCTCTCACTTTTCCTATCCCACACGCCCCTCTCCTTCTCTCCACCGATGCCAGCGATGTCGCTATTGGTGCAGTACTCGAGCAGGTGGTCAAAGGCTTGCCCCGCCCATTGGCCTTCTTTAGCAGAAAACTGTCCAAGGCAGAATCGGGTTATTCTACCTTCGATCGAGAATTGCTGGCGGTGCACTTGGCTGTCCGTCACTTTCGGCATTTCTTTGAAGGTACGCCCTTCGTCATTCGCACAGACCACATGCCTCTGGTGCACGCCTTCACTCGACAGTCTGACGCCTGGTCCGCCCGTCAACGCCGACATCTCTCCGCCGTGGCTGAATACAATTGCACCCTCCAATACGTCCCTGGGAAAATGAATCCCGTTGCCGATGCCCTGTCAAGAAACATGTTGGCTGCCGTTCAACTGGGATTGGATTACAACGCCCTGGCTGAAGCCCAACGACAGGATCCAGAGTATCAAGCTTGTAGGACATCCTGCACGTCCCTCCGTTGGGAAGACTTTCCCCTCGAAGACTCCAACACCCCTCTGTGACGTCAGTACTGGTAGACCGCGACCTTGGATTCCTGCTCCCATGCGCCGACAGGTGTTTGATTTCATTCATGGCCTTTCACATCCCTCATGCCGTTCTACTGCACAGCTGCTGAAGGCAAAGTTCATTTGGCACGGCATTTCTAAGGATGCTAAGGATTGGGTCCGCGCCTGTACTTCTTGCCAAACTTCCAAAGTACATCGACACACGGATTCAGGAGTGGGCACCTTTCCTCAACCTCAGCGTCGTTTCGCACACATTCACGTCGACGTTGTAGGCCCCCTACCCACATCACAATGACATCGTTACCTGTTTACCGTCACTCGTTGGCCTGAAGCCATTCCCATGGAAACTGCAACGTCCGCCTCATGTACATCTGCCTTACTCTCTGGATGGATTTCAAGATTCGGTATCCCTGAGCATATTACTTCTGACAGGGGAACCACTTTCACCTCTCAATTGTGGACGTCATTAGCGAATCTCCTGGGCATCACCCTACATCAGACAACGGCCTACAACCCCGCTGACAATGGAATGGTTGAACGTTTTCATCGCACCCTCAAAGCCGCTTTGATGTCCCGCTGCAAGGATTGCAACTGGTTTACTCAGCTTCCCTGGGTCCTCCTGGGACTAAGGACCACTCCTAAAGACGCCCTCGACGTCTCGGCAGCTGAAATGGTGTATGGCGACCCGTTGGTCGTCCCTGCCGAATTTTTTCCTTCTACAACCTCCTCCGACGATCTCCAGCGCATACGTCACGTCGTGGGAAAATTTACTCCGTGCCGCCAAACTTACAAGCCCCCAGCGAAGCATCACATACCAACGGACTTGCACTCTGCAACGCACGTCTTCCTGCGCAACGACACTAGCAAGCCCCCACTAACGCCCCCTTACACGGGCCCTTTCCTTGTGATCCGACGCAGTCCGAAAGCATTCCTACTAAACATTCGGGGCAAAGAAGACTGGGTCTCCATTGATCCTCTAAAACCTGCTTATCTTCTGCCAGATGACCCGCCTACAGTTCGCCTCTCTAGATCAGGGCGCCCTATTTAACATGTACAGTATGTCATTTTTAGGGGGGCAGCCATGTACCAACCGTGTGTCACACAATTGTACATAATTATTTTGTATATATTATGCTTGTATCTGCGCTCTTCCCTCGCACTAAAAAGAACCTGAATGATCATGTCTCCGGTTATGCTCTATAACATTGTCTGTCTCTCGAACATGTCATGTCCTGTTGCCTTGAGGTTTTGTATATAAAGGAGAGTGTTCCTTAATAAACAACTCAGTTGATTGCATCCTGCCTTTGAGTTCACAACCCTCTCTCGGTCCGTCACAATAGCATTACCAAACGTTTAAAAAGAAATCTTAATGTGAAATGAAAAATAAACTTGGAAACACGCTATACATTTAACAAAATCTATCTTGCTAAGTCACTGATAAGCAGTGATAAGCAGTAAATTGAAATATACAGAGCACAGCAAAAACTTTAAATATTCAATTAAAATCCCAAATTATAAATGTACAATGAAAATCACCATGTTGAAATGTACAATAAGAAGCACAAAGTATATTATATAAGGAATGTTTATTAATAGCATTACCAAACATATGACAAGAAATATTAATTTGAAATGAAAAATGAAAAAAAACTTGAAAAAACACTACAGTATATATTTATTAACAAAATCATATGTGAATGATAATCAGTGATAAGCAGTAAATTGAAATAAAAAGAGAATAGCAAAAAGATATATAATTAAAATCACTAAGTTGAAATGTACAATGATATCAAATTTAGACTTAATACATTTTAATTCAGGAAAAGACATTTTATATACATTTGAGGCATCTATTGTATTGGTTGATATCTGGGATAGACAAGTCTCTCATGCCAAGGTACTGCTCCTGCTTCTGAAGAATAGTAGTAGGCCAGGTAATCGGACTGCCTTTGATTGTCTTGAGTAGTTTGATCCCTTTCGACCCATTAGTTGTTCCACGAGATTCAGTTCCTCCCTCCACATTCCAGGCTGTATGTTGTGTTGAGTATCTTCGCGGTCAGAGTCGTTGGGAGCAAAGGGATAGTGGTCAAGTATGAGATTGCACAAGATACATCCACACATGGTTATCAGCTGCACTATTTTAGTTTCCTGTTGTATGGTGGTGTCGAAGATTCGTAATCTCATTTGAAGAATACCGAATGTGTTCTCCACCACACGACGACGCGAGATATCTTGTAGCTCTAGACCTTCTCATGGTGAGCCTGGTATTTGCGAGAGTATGGTTTCATCAGCGTTGTCTTGAGGGCGAAGTCATCATCAGCTATTATGTGGAAGGGGATTGGAGTATTATCATTCGGTAGAGTGCTGTCCTTAGGAAATCCCACTCAGTTTTGCTCGATGGCATGATGAAGATTATACTTGCTCCAGGCTCCACCATTACCAGCACCTCCTTCAGCACCTACGTCGATGTACAGGAACTTGTACTTTGCATCTGCTACGGCAATGAGTATTATGCTGTGGAATTTCTTGTAGAAATAGTATAGTGATCCTAATTTCCTGGGCTTCTTTATGGGGACATGCTTTCCATCAAGGGCCCTAATACAATTATGGTAGTTCCACTTATTTGCAAATACTTCGGCGACTGTCTTCCACTCCTCAGGAGTTTTGGGACACTTCAGGAATTCATGTTGGTAGGTGTCAATGATGGCTTCGCACACTTCAGGCACAAATCTGCAAATAGCACTCTTGGAGACTGAAACTATATTGCAGACTTGTATAGGAATTACCACTTGCCAGGAAGCGGAGGGTGACAGCCAACTTCAATCCCATTGTTAGAGGATCTCTCATCTCGTCTGTTTCTTGGTGAGTACTGGAGAAATGCGGTCAACCCTCTCCGCAAACAATCCAGGTTCAATCCGGACGAAGTTCTTGTACCCCCTAAGGTCTTCTAGGTTTAGTTCAGCCATTCCCGGCACAACATCGTTCTTCTTGCTCTTCTTCTTTTTTCTTGTTTAAGTGCTTCCTCTTGTCGTTCTTAAGGATAGTTCTCGAGGATATAGGCAGCAGTTAGAATAAGAATACTGGAATTCATATTATCTGTCTCCCGTCTTGTGTAGTACTACTGATCCATCCTCTACAGTGGTCAGTAAAGTAGTGACTTCCAAAGGCATTGAGTAATATATAGATACCACTGGTAGCTTGGGTACTTTTTATGTCATACGTCATGATACTTGAAGGTACCTCGCAAACCTCCTGGCACCGTGCAGGTACCTTACAAGCCTCCTGGCACCCCGCAGGTACCTCGCGACACTCCATAAGGTACCTCGCAACACTGCGTCATTACGTCGCAAAAGCTCGTAAACACCTCGCCTTACCTCGTGATACCTTGTAAGGAAACACCGCATCCACCTCTTGGCACTGCACAAGACATCTTAAAGAAACTTCGTGACATGTCGCAAGACCTCGCATACTCATGTCACGACGTTGATAAAAAAAAATCGGTGTTTTCACTTATGAGGTGGCACGACCCCACGTCACAACACGTTGCAACAAGAAAATGTGTAGGTGTCAACCTCCCTTAACACTTATAGTGTTTGGATGAGTGGTCATTAAAATAATGTATTTTATTCGGGCAATAATTTGTTTTAGGGGATTAAAATAGATGTCACCCCACTTTTAAAGTTATCTCCTTTGGTTAGGTAACTATCTGTATTATTTTGCATAAATACAGTTGTGTGGATTTTACCCGGAGTTCAATTATTATGATTATTATTATTATTATTATTATTATTATTATTATTATACATATTTTTGATGAGCAGAAATGTGCCAAATCTTCCATGTTTTCCCACATTAAGAGAAGTTTGAGGCATGAAATGGAGGAGAAATTACTACATCGGAAGTCTGCTCTATGTTTCACGACATATTCTGGGCAGATTATTATGCTTATGGTGCGTAAGTTTCACGAGAACTAAAGTCTTATCTACCCAGTGCTCTGTAGTCTCCACTCTCATTCAATTGTGTATATGATCATCTTTATAATGCAATTCCGAAGATTTGACGTTATTCAACAAAAAGATCTATACGTTCCATTCATAATTTCAGTTGCAATAGATATGGTCCTAATTAAAAAGGTTTACTTTATGTACGAGAGAGATTACTTCACAAAACTTTCAACTTGGACTCACAAGGCACTAGAAGAGTTGGAAGACCCAGGCCTACATGGCTGAGGACTATGAAGCGTGAAGTAAGAGAGGATGATTGAAGAAGTATTGATTTAAAATCTCAAAATAGAGATGACTGGTGAAATCTAACTGTGGCCCTTTGCATCAATAGGCGTAGAATTAGATGATGATGATGAAAAAAAAAAAAAAAAAAAAAAAAAAACAGTACCACAAACCATTCGGCTTAAAAATGGAACATTACTAAATGGTTCACTGATTATACTTGAATGTCCTTTTTTTCATTGTTATGGTAGGTAAATCAATGCCCGTGGACCCCAGTACCACATATATATAATTATGAGATAGTCTGCTACTAACGATAGATCTCTTTTCTTCTCAAAGTAAACGGAATGGATTTCGAATAATGTTTTCTTAATTACTACTGAAAAATTCTCAAATGGCAATTGTTGATGAAAAAATGACGGTTTAACTTCTTCAGCAATAATTTCTTGTAAACACTGTAGGCTACTTCTTGAAGCTAAATGTCCAAACTGGATCAAGTAAACCGTTTGCGGAAAATAGTAAATCGCATTATTACGGTATATCACTATGTAAACATGTGTGTATGAAACAACGTTGGTCACTTGTTATTGATAATTTTATCATTGAATAATGTTAGATCGTTAAAAGAAAACATTTCATGCTAAAATCATGCTTCAGAACAAAAATGAAATATGTAACTGTAGCATGAATCGCTTTGTCAACGTGACTGCCAGAGTCAGTGAGACTAGTCTTTTTTAGGAGCCCATTCACGATCAGTAATTACTGAAGGAATTCCTTCAGTGTCAGAACTAGGACGTCCACTAACGGTCAGTGCGTTCATCAGTGTAGGATAGACTTCTGTAGTGATTAGACAATCGAAATGGCTTCCTCTATTTTTTGTTATAATTGACATCTAGGTTTAGGATTTTCCATAGCTCCTTAATGTGGACTATACAAGCTGCGAAAAGATTGTGATGGCATGTTGTGTTCTGCACATTTTTTTTGCATAGCACTAAGAAAGACGACTATACAGATTTAAATGTTGAACATGATGATGATGTAGTCTCTCTTGTAGGCTTAAATACAGGTTACGATAGACATGCATCACAAGCTAGCCTGCATTTAAGGGAAATATTTACAAAAAAATTTTGCAAAGAAGGAGCATTATGTTTTCAAGAACATATGATTGCTAGGAACTATTAAACGATGTAAAACAACTGTTTTTTTTTCTCATGTTTTCAGAAAGACCAAGAAGTCAGCTATGACTTACTATATGGGGCCAAATTACATTTATTAATAAACTTTTTTATAATGTAAACCATCTGTATTTTTTCAAATGTAAGTGTTTTTTGTTTAATAAATAAATAACAAATAATGTATTTCTTACCTCATTCGAGGTGGATGTTCTAATAGCTTCTTGATCCATTAAAAACATTAAATCTTCATAGTAAGTCCAAGTTGGCGTATACACATCATACATCATCTTCCCCAATTCCAGACCGCATAGAATCTTCGAATTTTTTTGCTTCTTTCCTGAGATTATTCCTGTGGATGTTGATTTTTTCTTCACTAAGTGTGTGGTTGCATCAGGATACTATTCTTTAAGTTTTTCTGCTAATTTTCCATACGCTTCGTTTTTTTTTTTTTTTTTTTTTTTTTTTTATACATTTATTCAGATAATGTTTTGACTTAATTTGCCAAAGGCATGGCTTTTCTTTGTATAACTGAAAAAAATTCGCCCCAAAATTCTCTATCTTCCGGCATCTTGACTACTTAAACCTCACTCAAATCTCTGCACCAACATTCCTCACACTCTGGCCATGCGGTTTACACTGATAACTTAACTGACTAGAAGCCATTCACGGTAAATGTTCCCTTCAGTGCACGTTAGCCCCGCCTCCAAAATCAAGCAGAGTTTGATTCTCATCAGTGTAACTGACAGTTGTACTGACAGGCCTCAAACAACCCCATTCACGATCAGTTTTGCCAAGTTTGAAGGAATTCCTTCAGTAATTACTGATCGTGAATGGCTTGCTTTTGAGCTGTCTGCCTGGATAGAAGGATTGAAACTGGGAAAGAGGGCGTCTAGATGGATAACAGTTTAAGCAGAGCGCTATCGTCATCATCTCCTCCTACGCCTATTGACGAAAAGGGCCTCGGTTAGATTTCGCCAGTCGTCTCTGTCTTGAGCTTTTAATTCAATACTTCTCCATTCATCGTCTGCTACTTCGCGCTTTATAGTCCTAAGCCATGTAGGCCTGGGTCTTCCAATTCTTCTAGTGCCTTGTGGAGCCTAGTTAAACGTTTGGTGAACTATTCTCTTTTTTGGAGTGGGAAGAGCATGCCCAAAACATCTCCATCTACCCCTTATCATGATCTCATCCACATATGGTACTCGAGTAATCTCTCTTATAGTTTCATTTCTAATCTTGTCCTGCAATTTAACTCCCAATATTCTTCTGAGGGCTTTATCTCAAATCTACTAAATCTATTGGAGATTGTTTCATTGTCATACCATGACTCATATCCATGCAGTAACACATCTCACTAAACTGATATATAGTCTGATTTTTATATGAAATTTTAGTCGATTTGATTTCCAAATTTTACTTAATCTAGCCAATGTCTGATTTGCTTTTTTCAATCTTTTGCTTAACTCTAATTTTAAAGACCCTGTATTGGAGATAATTGTTTCTAAATACTTGAATGATTCTCCCTCATTTATCTTCTCCTTCCTATGATATTTCATCTTCCATTGCGTAGACTAATGATAACAATTTATCGATTTGGTGTATGATTTCAAAGGTATTACTTATTTTTTTGCTTATGTCGTTTTGTGTATAAAATAAACATTAGTTAAGATCTGATTTCAAAACTTGCAATAAATTATTACAAGTCATAGTTTAGACTTTAGTCTATGCTTTTTATACAATTCTAGTCTTCCAATGGGGTTTTTCAGTTTAAGGAAAAATAAATAGATAATAAATAAATAAGCGAGATGGTGAGTTATCTTCGCTATTAGCAATACAATTAATTCTACCTTTCTATCATTTTACTTTTACTTTACGAACGGAAGTCTGTAATCAGGTCACCCATATTCAGCCTCTCGTGTTATGTACAGATTCTACAGAAAGACAATATCAACGAATCTTAAATTCTAATAATAAAAATAATTATAATAATAATAATAATGATAATAATAATAATAATGGTGATGATGATGATGATGATGATGATGATGAAGATGATAGGATGGCTCTGGAGTCTAGGTCTATGCTATTGGCTTTATATCTCTTCGTCTTCTTCTGCGGTTGTGCCGCAGCGGCATCTCTCATCTCCGAGGTTGGCTTTTCAATTTATCTCCTTCATTACATCCTTTAGTCGTCTAAAACTGTTGTTTTGTTGATGTTAGGACGATTGGTTATAACCATATATATATATATATATATATATATATATATATATATATATATATATATATATATATATATATAAGAGAGAGAGAGAGAGAGAGAGAGAGAGAGAGAGAGAGAGAGAGAGAGAGAGAGAGAGAGAGAGAGAGAGAGAGAGAGAGAGAGAGAGAGAGAATCTGGTGAAATAAGCTTAACTAGAGTTATAGTTATCCGGTAGCTGTTGGTAGCTCTAGCCATATTTGACAGATGACTTGCTTGTCAGAGTGCCACCGTGAGACTGTCAGTTGATGTCTGGTTAGAAAACTTAGAGCCCGGCCACAACTGCAACTCCGATACGTTCTTTACGTTAAATACATAACTATGGTGGCTACAAAGTCACTCATTAAGTATCATTTTTTCTTTTATATCATAATTAAAGATTATTGGGTTAATTCTTCCATAATGATCTAGCTGATATTTTGACAAAAAATATAACATAAATTCTTTATAAACATGCTTAATACTGTATCTTTCATTGAGCAAAGTTTCAAAATACTTCGTCCCGGGAACATAGTCTCATTAGAAATGTGAAGATCGAACGAAAATCACTGACTTTAGGTATCACCAGTTTTGCTGTATACTGTTCAATCAAGACTAATATTGTTTATGATAAAGTAAAGGAACATGTCTGAAGAAAATGTCCGCGCCGATATTCCTTTGAGAGGAGAAAGTAATACTATTATTTTATCCTTTAAATATTTATATTCACTTATTAACAAAAATATCTAATAGAGATGGCTCTAAGCGGCATTTCTTTCGCTTTTCCTGGTAATTGTACAATGTATTTTAAGACGATTCCTATTCTGCCACCTATAATAATCCTTAGATCAATAGTAAGCTTCCATTGCTCCTCTCGTGTTCAGATTTGACGTTTCTCATAGCAGAGGTCTGCCGTTCTATTTTCATGCTCGTTAGAAAAAGAAAGAAAAAAAAAACCTGGAAGGAAAAGGGGTTAACAGTAAAACATAGTTGATGGATTTTATGGAAATCTTGTATGAAAAAGACGAGTGATTTGAATGTTTAAAGTCTGTGCGTTGCGAATATACATTTTCAAAGATGAACAACTTCAGGATAATTAGAAGTGTTTTATTTCTTTTATTGAATTCGCCAGTTACTACTGAGGTGCCAAGTTAGTCCCTGTCTATAAAAATTCTATGACCTTTAATGTTTAAAAGAATAATATTGTTTATGGATTGTGTGGTGACTGACAGAGGGTGAACGATTAGTCTTATTTTCTTTTGTTCATATTTCAAAAAGAAGATCATATATTTTTAATTAGGTGTAAGATTCTTATTTGACCACTGAAAACTAATCTGTAGATTGTTCTCAATAAAGAAATATATATTTACATTGTTTGGTAATTTCTAGCAATATTTACGAGTGAACTTTTAATTATGAATATTTTCTTCTGAAGGCATGACTTGCAATTGCAGTTGGATACCATCGCAATACTTTAAAGAAGTCTCAAATGTTTCACTATTATTCTACAAAACAGCCCCGTACCAAATGTTCTCTCTCTCTCTCTCTCTCTCTCTCTCTCTCTCTCTCTCTCTCTCTCTCTCTCTCTCTCTCTCTCATTCTGTAGATTCCATCCAGCGCAGCACAAAGTATAGAGAAAACCCGAAAAAGCTTTGAATATAGAGTTTCCAATCCCTTGTTAATGGTTGCAGACCGAACGGCTCTCAGGGGTGAAGGGGATGGTGGGACCTCGGGGAGGCCTGCTCCATCTAGGGCCTTGGCACTGTGGAAGTAGTAGAGGAGGGCTTGTGGAGACCTAGGTGGATGTAGGGGGTGGATAGGCCCTTGGGAAGGGGCTTGGGGAGGATGGAGAGGTAAAGACAGAGGTGGTCTGAAAGCCTGCTAGTGACTTCAAAAGGGATAGTGTCTTTGTGTTGGAGAATTGCAAGAGGTTTGCTGGATTTTGATGGGAATAAAAAAGCCAGCTGGTAACGGCCGGGAAGGGGAAGGGATATATTTTTTTATGTATATATTTTTTTTTCTTTTTTGTGTGTGTGTGTATGTGCATATGTGGAATCGGATGGGATAGGAGTGGGTGATGGGGGTGCCTCGCAGGATAAACTTTCGGTCGAAATGAATTGTGTACGGGCGCATGCAACTTCCAATCTCGAGTAAATGGGTTCTGTCACATGGAACGCGGCTGTGGCCATAGCGAAGTTGAAGGCTACCTAAATGGACTGGATTTCATGAAAAAAGAAATGCTATATCACTTTCCTTTGTATATGTGCATATCTCTCTCTCTCTCTCTCTCTCTCTCTCTCTCTCTCTCTCTCTCTCTCTCTCTCTGAGTAATTTTTTAATATTTTGGTAAAGAAAAAAAGCGTCCGTCGTTGTACATGGTATAGCTAAAAGTGCAAAAAAAGAAATCACAAGATTGCTTTTTTTCCGGATTTTCTTCTCAGTTTTATGAGTACTTATACTAACT
>NC_090730.1:93411238-93416238 GCF_036898095.1 Palaemon carinicauda
GAATTGGTCAGACTATTCGGTGTATGTGTAGGCAAGGAAAAATATGAGCCGTAACCAGAGAAAGGGATCCAATGTAGTACTGTCTGACCAGTCAAATGACCCAATAAGTCTATAGTGATAGTATCTCAAGGGGTGGATGATGACATGTCCAACCTAATACTATCAATATAGATAAGAAGGAATGTATGATAGATTATAAATATCCCTAAAAAGACAAACCTCACAGTTAACTTGTGACAGCTTTAGTAAGTGTGTAGGTTGGAAATAGGGAAAGAAGCAAACACTGTAACAATTAGCAAATAAGAGCACCACGACAAACTTGAGTCGACATAGAGGGGACAAGTAATAACATCTAGCCGGACTCGACATAACTCGGACCACAGATCCCATCTGTTCTGAGTCTCCAACTACATTCCCTGCATTAACACTTAGACAAAGATTAATATCTTTGAGATTTGGCTGTAATATTTTCGTTTGTGAAGTAGGACACTATCAGCAGCTTGTGCTTTGTTTTCTCTGTAGCAGAAACCTCGCTTTTATTTTTCTCAGCAGGTAGTGATAGTAAAAGAAGAACGTATATTGGTGTGCTATATTGGGTAGCTTTATAGCTATAGCTTTGTTTAATTTCTCTTAAATCTTATCAATAGTAAATAACCAATGAAGTTATGCCTGGGTTACACAATTTGTGTACATTGTTATATATTCATAAGTTTTGGCATTTTATGGGTTTCTGATACTGAAATAAACGCACTGCGTTTTATAGATAATCGTTTAATGCTGACATGTTGTTCCATGGATTCGATATAATGTTTTACATAAGTCATAAAACTGATGCATTTCTTTGATGGCATGGGAACGTTTACGATGATAATGTTATACTTTATTCAATCTTATAGTCATATATGAATACTATCCTGCAGTCATATCGTGTACTTTATATTGAACGTTGGGAAGCGAACTAAAAGAAAATAAATTTTACGAAATTTCCTTTAATATTTTATTTCTAATGAACTTCCTATGCGCTAAAGGAAAATCTACAATCATGTGTCACTCAGAAAGGATTTAAAGATAAAAAGATAATGTTGATTGACTTGCATAGAGTTAGATATAAATGCTTCTATATTTCGGAGAGAGAGAGAGAGAGAGAGAGAGAGAGAGAGAGAGAGAGAGAGAGAGAGAGAGAGAGAGAGGTTAGTACCTATGATTTGGGCAACAGTTTTCATTCTTGGGAATCCAAGTTTTTATAGAGTTGATGAACATGAAGAATATTTTCTTCATCCACACGCATAGTGGTGGTCAAGTAGAGGATCACAATCTTTAGGTTTTCACCAACCCTTTTGTGTTCAACCCTATGACATTCTCTTCTATAAATACAAATCATCCAATGTTTTAATACTAATCCCTCAAAATGTTTGAAACAGAACTAACGGAGATATTATTTGGATTAATGCAAAAAATAGGATTAAGCAGTGCATCTGCGGATTTCCTTCCTTTAAATATGTATGCAGTTATGTGGCTTTTAAATGAATGAAAAGAATTCTTTAAGTTCGTTGAGTAGGATCCATCTCCAGATGCGACAAATGGCTGACATTGTACACTCATCCTGTCACCCCTAATCCTTATAATCTTTTGAACCTCCAGAGAAAGTTTTGTCACTGAGGATGGCTGTCAATTACAATAGATATTTTTAACATGCACGTGTTTGTGGTTTCTTTTGATTTTCTGCTATCTTTTACTTTCATCATGCCCCTTTTACCTAAGTCCAATATTTTTTATCAGTAAGAAGAGATTTATGTATTATGTACGTTTACTCTATGATATCATTTCTAGCCACCTGCATTAATTCCCACTGATTATTTGCTTTGATACTGGTCGCGTCTATAAGTGGGAAGATTTTTGCTGATATTAATTTGTTTCCAGTTGTACGAATTTCAAGTTGTAAAATTATTCTATGCCTCCCTCAAGCCACCAATATCCATTTACTATTTAATTTTTATTTTTCATGTTATAATATGTCAGTGTGATTACATAATCTGTCTACTGTCATCTGTTACATATGGCTTCCTTACGAATTATTCTCTTACTTTCGGTTCCTTGTTTATCCATTGTACCCAGTCCATGGGAAATCCAATAGTTTTGCAAATGTACTAGGGCGTAAGGTTGATTACTACTGAGTTGTGTAGATGCAAAGATTAGAAATAAATTCCTTCTTTACAATGATTACCAGAACGCAAGTCTCAAGTAATAATGTAACATAGGCCAGGAATGGCGTCAAGTATATGCTAAGGTTCATTATATCCTAGCAAGGATGAAAATGAGTGACGCTGATATAATATCATGTGTTATCTTCTAGTTAAGTTAGTTGTCAGAGGTACTGATGCCCACATAGTATCTTGTTTAAAAAAAAAAAATGTCCTATGTCTGTAAGGTTCTTTTTCTTACGAATACTATGAATATTCATATATTTTTTTTAATTCTGTGTTCCTGCATTTCAAGTATATTTAATTGCATTGCGATAAATTCACGTTTTCTATAATTTGTTTAAAATGTACCAGCATTTCTGTAACATTAGTTGTTTCATTGGCCAAGTGAAGATGGCACCAGTACCAAATGTTTCAAATGTTTTTTTCTTTTATTTTTATGGTACTCCTATGTCAAGATATCAGTGGGTGACAAATTTTTCTTTGGGTATCTTCTTTTCCTCCAATAGTTGTATGCGAAGAAAAGCTTCCTACGGTATCTAGACTAAATTTGCTCCCATAGAAGATTTGAGTGTTATTCGCATTGTAGGGCAGCAGCTGGCCACAATTTGTTGAGGTACCACGATGTCGCACCGCTAGATTTGATTAAGACTTTCCAATGTAAAATAGTGGAATGGACTTTCTGGCAATTTTACTATCGCTCATACACTCTGAGATATTGGGTGACAGCGACATGCACCATTGCAATTTGTTTTACATACTACTGTTGTCATTTTTGATAAAACAAGTTATTGTAGCTATTTACATAGGTTACTCCTCTTCTCTAAGTCTCTTTGTTTATACGAGGACTTTCAATCTTATGGGATATTATTTCTTAGGCCTAATCCATTGAAACATTAGGTTGCAATGAAAATTATGAAGATAGTGATTCATACATCACATCATATTTTTATCAATCTTTATTTTAGAAGAGTTCGTTGTTGTTTGAAGGAAATGTTTTCTATTGATTCTATCCTGAATGAGTATCATTATCATTTAGGAAGGATCAATTCTTACCTTCTCTCTGATGAAATATTTTTCCAAGATAATGTTCCAGGAAGATAATATATGGACTCCAAAAAACAAAATGAATTTCAAATAACAAAGACATGAAACTTCCAGAGTAGGAAACATCGGCATGAATTGATAATCTCGTAATCTTAGCAAACTATTTTAGTTATTTGTTTTGCTGCCATACTTTTGGATGCCCAGGCTTGAACAATGGAATGTGTCGCCTTGCTAAGTATAGGTTTAACATTGGTATCTTGAGTGATTTCAGTGGGACTAATTCAATCCTTTCTTAAGTGTCTTTATCCTCTAATTGCCTTCTAGGAGAAGGGCAGCTCGTGTAAGTGATTAAAAGACTTATCTAAGAATCACAGCCTCCTTTGCCAAAATATTTAGGTTGGTCATTATGCTTATGTCTTGGATTTAGTTATACTTGCAATAATTTTCCTTAACGCCCTTAAAGTATTAACCAGGTTCATCCTGTTGCAGCATTTATTTTAATAGAAGACCGAATTACATGATATATAAATATATTCACCAATCATCAACAAGCAAAGTTTCCGTTTGATGGTTACCGGTTAGTACAGATCGATTTATTTTTCTTTTCCTCTCTCTCTTTCCCTTCACAATTCATTTTTCTTATGATATCCTTTTTTGAACCCTTTGAAAATTTCACCAACCAACCTTTGCTGCTTGTTTTTATCTCTGCGTGTCCCTCTTTTTTGCCGCCCTCTGAGGCCCTAAACATCAACACTCAAAAAGGAATTACAAAATCACCAAAAAGAGAAATAACCGAAGGTGGTGAGCTCAAGTACGACAATGTGGGTGTCGATGGGTTCCCCAGGCAACATAAACAAGGGGATCACGACTGGACGTCTGGCATCGCCGTCTTAACTAAACATTCCAAATTCACAAAGCGAGGTTTTTGTCGTAAAAACCTTCTGTGAAACAATACTGGTTGACTGCTGCTGGCGAGTGAGAACTGTCATGGGATTTTTTTTTCATTTTCGGTATATGAAAAATATTTCCCTAGTTTTGAATTTTTTATCACTTCAAAATAAGACTTTCGTTTATGTTATCTCAAATAGGTCAAAAATCTATGAATCAGATATTGGTAAAGTTGTGTTACCGACATGTGTATGGAAAACTAGCAGTTATGTATGGCTGAGGAATTGACAGTTATTTTCGTATTGTTTTTTACCTGGAATCCGTAAAACGCAGAACAAGAAATGCAAACAGGAAAACCTTCTATTTTATGCTTTATTTGTTTTCTAGAGCATCAGGACCAAAGACGGAAGAGTTCTCTATAACAAACAACCAATTTCTCAGCCTGGACGAAAATCTTCGTTCGTGATACAGCCATCTTTTAGCCATCGACATCCCCTCTTTCTTTTTGAGGGAGAAGGTGAAAAGGATGTTTTGAGAAGGTCGCCACCATCGTTTCCTTGTTTATGCTGTAGGAAGATTCCACGTGCTTGCTCTTGGGACCACACTTTTGTTTCTTCTTATTTGTCTTTCGTCTTCAGCTCATTCTTTTATTCTTTATTTGCCGATGGCCGATTGAATCTGGATTCTTATAACGTTGCAATTTCATATAGCCTGCTGGTTTTATTATCCACATTAAGTTTTGTCTTTATGAATATTAGATATCTTCTCATTTTATATCAAAGAATCGTTTTACCCCGTTCTTATTTAATTATCGACCTAACTTTTTTTTTCTGCCCGAGTTTATATTTCCTGTCGATGGGTTTA
>NC_090730.1:93421238-93431238 GCF_036898095.1 Palaemon carinicauda
TCCATATCTTAATGGATGACGTGATGCAAGATATCAGAGAAAGGAAATTGGGTTTAGGTGCTAACCACTGAGATAAAAAAAAAAAAATAGTTGTGAGTGGGATGTGGAATTGCCGCCGTTTGCAATTGATACTGTACTGATTAATGCCAATGAAAATCAACTGCAGAAGTTGATATAGGAATTTGAAAGATTTTACAGGAGGAGAAAGTTGAGAGTTTGTGTTGGAGAAAAGTAAGATAGTAAAGGTAACCTATAACAGAAAGACGCAGTAAAGCATCTTAGTACGGTTGTAATGGAAGTATGGAAGTGGTCGATTCACAGAAGTATCTGAGATAAAATATACCAATCAATAGTAAGGTAAAAGAAAAGGCAGTTCAAAGAATGGGAGAAGCGAGAAGAATGAAATATGCATAAAATTAGTAAGATACTTGAATTTTTGGTGAAAGCCAAGGAATGATTGTATTATGATAATTATCATTGACTAATCTACAACCCTGTTGGAAAAACAAAATGTTAAAAGAACAAGTTCCCCAATAGTGAAAATGGTTAATTTTTGAAAAAGAAGGAGAAGGAAGGAGTAAAATAGGAAAGAGAACTAAACAAGAGTAGAGGAATAAAATATTGACCCTAATTTAGAGTTTCCGGGAGCTCTGCTGATTCAACTGCAATTGTATGACAGAGGATCATTCCACAATTTGATCACACCTATAATAGAGTTTCAAAATATAATATAATATAATATAATATAATATAATATAATATGATATAATATATTTGAAAAGATGTAAATGCAAATAATGGCACAAATTAGGGGAAATCTTACAGAACTACTTGAGTGACCATGTTAGGACAGCAATAAGGAATTAAATTTATGTGTAGTTATTTTTTTTTTTTAAGAACAATTTGAAGTTTGATAGGTGTGCTATCTTCAAGACACGGAGATCTCAAAGAATTAAATAGTCCAAAGAATAAACTTAAAATGAAAATTCTGGAAAAAAAAAAAAAAAAATTCTTCGTGTCTTCACAAATATTCTAGGATTGGTACTAATAAAGGAATTTTAATCAAGAATGACATACAAAATCTTCTAATAATCCGCGTGTAGTTAAAAAAAAACATTATCAATGAAAATATATGGGAGTTGAGAGGCACGATTTAATGTCATAGATCTATGAACAATCTTACTTTTCATTTATTTAGGGTGATTCAACTTTAACCCCTTCCCTAGCACATGCTTCTTTTCAATGTCACAGCACACATCCATATCTGATATAAAAATTAATGGACCAAAATCACTATTCTGAGGAACACATATTTTTTGCAATAACAATGGTGCTCATCAAAAAAAATGTTTGGCTATTGCTGTTTACTAGTTGAAAAGTCAACAAAGATATTAAAAATTCATCCATCAACTCTCAGCAGTTCTTGTTTGAAAACAAATACTCAGGCCTAACATAGTTAAAAGCAGTACTAAAGTCAAGACCAATTTTACAAATCTCATAAACAGAAACTAAAGCATCCTGACAGACATTAGAAATACCTTGCAAAACAGCAAACCAAAAGAACAGATAATTGATTTTAACATAATGCCATTAGACGCTCAACAAACAAATGTTAAAAAATTAAGACTATATAATCAAGGTGTGCATGTGGAAGGTGTACCAAGATTTCAGCGGTATTACACTTCATTTGTAAAGATACATTTTTCAGGTTACATGAAAGTGAAAAATATTCACTTAATATCTCAATAAGCAGGCTGTGACTAGGTCTTAACCGAAAGACGGCTGGATACGCCTGGTCTATTGACGTGACGTAACAATCTTATATACAAACGGTTGAGGAAAACGATGACATAAAAATTTTAACAAAATGAAACATATAATGGCAAGCTTAAATACGATTTTCTATTATCAGTGTGTGTGTGTGTGTGTGAGAGAGAGAGAGAGAGAGAGAGAGAGAGAGAGAGAGAGAGAGCAATTGTATTACAATTTATGAGTGTATGTAATTCACATGCATTACATGGCTTCCCACCTAAAACAGACGTAAGTGTGAAATAAGGCCGACTGCCTTAGAGAGGCGAACTTTAGGCTGGGCATCTTGTTGGAAATACGTAGGTTTTAGGCAATCAATGGAGAACCAGTCTTCTTTGCCGCATATGGTAATTAAGAAAGCCTTTGATTTGCAACGGATAACAAGGAAAAGACACATGTAAAGGCATGTCAGCGTCAGTGAGGGATTGCAAATGTCAATAGGCACGAAGACATGTGTTGTGTTTTTAAATCTTCCATTATATGTTGCATCTCTGGGGTTTGTAAGTCTGGGGGCAGGGAATATTGTCGGAGAAGGTTGCAGACGTAAACAATTCAGCAGGGTTGTCCTTAAGCTTGGTTTTTAATTGAAGGAGGACCCGGGGAAGCTGACTAAACTAGTTGGAGTCATTGCAGCAGGACATCAAAGCTGCTTTAAGGTGCGTTAAAGTGTTCAACCATTTCATTGGCTGCAAGGTTGAAGGTGGTTGTCTGATGCAGGGTAATGCCTAGGAGATCCGCTAATGATGTCCACAATCGAGAGGTGAAAGTGGTACCCCTGTCAGAAGTAATATTTTCAGGGATACCAAATCTCACTATCCACCCTGAGAGTAAGGCTGATGGACATTAGACAGATGTTGCAGTTTGCATATAGATGACTTTAGGCCAATGTATGGAGTTGTCAATGACAGGAAACAGGCAAAGGTGTTATTGTGATGTGGGAAGGGGCCTACTGCGCAGACGCAAATGTGGGCAAAACGACGCTGAGATTAAGAAAAGATGTCTCCTCTTCAGTCTGTGTGTTGATGTACTTTTGAAGTCTAGCATAGAGCACAGGTGCAGACAAATTCCTTAACATTCTTAGTAATGCCGTGCTCAATGAACTTCGTCCTCAGTAGCTGAGCAGTAAATTGGTACGAGGGATATGACAGTTCGTGGATTAAATCGAACACCTGTCGGCACATGGGGGCAGGTATCCAATGAGGTCCCAGAAGAGGATGGCGTTGGAGTTGTTGAGGGAGACGTCTTCCCAATGGAGGGATGTGCCGGATGTCCTACAGGCTTGGTACTCTGGATCTTTATGTTGGGCTTCTGCCAAGGTGTTGTAATCCAATCCCAGGTGAATGATGGCCGATGTGTTTCTTGACAGGGCATCGGCAACCAGATTCATTTTACCATTGGCATGTTGAAGGGTGCAGTTGTATTCAGCCACGGTGGGAAGATGTCGGTGTTGATGGACAGACCAGGCGTCTGACTCTCGAGTAAAAGCATGCATGTGGTCCGTGCGAATGACGAAAGGCGTACTCTCTAATAAGAAGTGGTGAAAGTGAGGGTCAGCACTTCTCATTCGAAGGTACAGTAGCTGGATTCTGTATTGGATAGATTTCTACAGAAGGAGGTCAATGGTATTGTAATCAAACCCAAGGTTAATGGTAGCCAAAGTGTTCCTTGACAGGGCATCGGCAACCGGATTCATTTTACCAGGGACATATTGAAGGGTGCCGTTGTATTCAGCCACGGAGGATAGATGTCAGCGTTGACGGGTGGACCAGGCGTCAGACTGTCAAGTGCAGGCATGCATGTGGTCCATGTGAATGACGAAAGGCGTACCCTCTAAAAAGTGGTGAAAGTGACGGGCAGCCAAATGCATTGGCAGTAACTCACATTCGAAGGTAGAATAGCCATATTTTGCCTTGGACAGTTTTCTACTGAGGATGACTAATGTGTGAGGCGAGATGTTGACCACTTGCTCGAGTACTGAACCAATTGCGACGTCACTGGCATCAGTGCAGAGAAGGAGAGGGCCATGTAACACGAGAAAAGTGAGAGCAACAGCAGTTGATAGTTCATTCTTTCCATTGCAAAAGGCCGCTTCCGGAAGAGGACCCCACTTAAGGGCTTTTGGCTTACCCTTGAGGGAGGTTTAGAAGGGGGCAAGAGGGCAAGAGTAGTGGCGATGGCCGGCAAGAACTGGTGAATTGGTAAGAAGGTTAATATAATGAAAAAAAAAAAAAAATATATCTTAGTATTTGAGGTGGGTCTATTGTGCAGAAAAAAACTGGATAGTAATAAAAGAGTGAAGGTGTATAAGGTGTATAAGTCCGTAAAAGAAAGGGTTAATAACTGTGTAGGTGTTCATCATACTGATGATGATTCTTTTGTGTAGGATATGACTAATGTTTTGGAAATGGTACTGCACAGTGCTCATCCATTGTTCAATAGTGGAAAAAATCATTGTGGCATTGTTGTATTGCTTTTCTCAGAAGCCACTCGGCTTAATGTTGAAAAGATAGCTCACGATTTATTTTATTTTACAAAATGTTCTGGATCTTTTGCCAATTCCTGTAGTTTCTCTTCACTTCTGATTAACTTGGGATTCGAGGTAGCAGATTATGCTTGCTTGTACTTCTTTAAGTCGCCCCTTGAATCACTAGATTAGTTTGCAAGAACAGCTAATTGACTACCAAGTGGAAACTCATAATACACATCTAAAGAGATATAATAACTAAAGAAACATTTCCGGTTACGTTCATACAACAAACAGCAGTGAAATAACATAGAAGTGTCATTTGAGATTAGTGTGCATCATATGTCAGTTGTGGGAAACATGAAATAGGGGACCTAATTCGTCCTTGATTATTGCACAAAAAAAAAAAAAAAAAAAAAAAAAAAAAAGCGCTGGTGGAAAAAGTATAAATCCATCAAGTAGGAAGTGATTGCAGGTGGTGGCGAACACTTAGTATGCTAATCAATCTCGCTGATTTTCCTTTTCTCTTTTATTCTGAAGAAAATAAAATAACCCTCAAAATGCAACCTCTAACACCATCAATAAACATGTCAAGGGAGTACCAGTTTGTGTTCACAGAAGATGCTAAGTATTTTTTTTTTTTAATTTGCATAAAGATATTCCATCATCTCTCTCTCTCTCTCTCTCTCTCTCTCTCTCTCTCTCTCTCTCTCTCTCATGTATGTTTGTGTATTTATGTGTCGTTGTGGTCGATGCAACACAGTTCAAATATTCGGTCATAGGATAAAGTCGCATCGATCAAAAAGGATTTAATGCCGAGTGGATCGTGTCAGCAGCCTTTGATCTTCTTCTCTCAAGGGACATCGGGGACCCTACGTTGTTGGCCTTCCTTCCTTGTCTATCTACATAAATTCTAACAAACATATACATTTATTTGTGTTTTGTTAGAAAAATAGAGAATACCACAGTTATTTATATACGTGTAATAGATATGTATTTTCTTGATATCGTTTACTTGAATGCTATCTACACGCCTAACTCTTCACGTCCGGTAGGCAGTGTGTGAACTTTTGATGCTTTTAAATGCATTTCCTTTATGGAGAAACGTAGTGGAGGAATGGTTTATGGTTACCTCTTCAATTAAGCGGAGCGTAAAGATTGTTTGTGACTCAACCCAATTAGCATTGACATGTTAGTGTGTGTGTGTGGGGGGGGGGGGTGTAAAAGCCGTGTTTTAAGATTATTTCATTATGCAGGAAGTCTTAACTACCCAAAATAAGATGCCATAATACCTGTATGTAAAGAGAAGAGATCTGGAGTAAAATGACCTTATTTTAGCAGCTTTAGCCAATGGGAACAACGTGATACCATGTAAAAATTCCTTTCTTTCATTTTTTTTGTAAAGGATTTTTTAAACTAACTTCTTCATTTGAGGAAAATAAATTAAATTTGAGCCTTTTGTATAATGTCTGTAGGCCTACTGAATAACGTAACTCAAAAAAAAGTTCGAGAAAAAGGGAATAAAAAAAGGAACAAGATATAAGTGAAGAATAAAAAATAGGGTAGAGAAGACAGAAATAAAAATCAAAGTAACCCTTTTTTGTACACAATATGAATTAAAAAGTCTTTACTCAAACCATGTGCTTACCTTCTAATAAGTTGGCGGAGCGTAATATTTCTTAGAATCAGTGCAATTCTAATTTACTTTTTAGACGGATTCTTAATGTTCTTTGGTGTGAAAACTACATTGATTGTTTGTAGATGGAAACAGAAAGAGTGGATATTCTTTTGAAAAGTATACTGTTCTCAAGCCGTATTTCAGTAAGATACAGGTGACCATATTTTTATCCTACTTTGTCATTATCTTTTACGGGTTTGTGACCGTAATATCACTCCTTAGCGTTAATATATCAGTTTTTAAAAGGGTAAATGCCTGGGAAAACTTATTCTTATGAGGGCTTTTAGAAAAGAACAACTCATTTCCCTATGGTAGTCCTTCCTTTAAGGGAATTCGTCATTCATCATCGGATTACTGACCAACAGTTGAAAGTTCTATGCATGGGCAAGCTCTATGAATTTATAAAAATGTGTATGACCCTTGTTTATGGTAAGAATTCAGGGAAGTATGTATTGTTTTGATATTTCTATCGGAAATATTGCTTAGTGTTTGTTATTACTGTACTACCTACTTTCTAATTTGTTCTACAGTATATATGATGATATTATGGTGTGAAGCTGTAAAACAATTTATACTTGTACGATGACCAATATTGTAGTTGTCAGACGCTCGGGAAATTTGAATTGCTTCCGTCTCATGAGCATTTTTGTGTATTGTTCAATCAATAACAATAACCAATTAATATAAAATGTAATATAGATTCTTTTGACTGGCAAGTTTTGAATCTTCACCTCTTTAATTCGTATAAAATTTATGCTTAACTAATTTGAAACAAACGATGAATCATTTTTAAATCGGACTTGTTAGAAATAATTTCATATATCTAAGTGACATGATTTAAAACATGTAAGTTTAATACTTTTCGTATATTAAGGTATGTGAAGTGAGATGGTTGAATATTGGAACAATATTAGAGTGCAATGAAATCTGAATTTGTGAATAATATTTATCTAGCCAATGGGTACGTGCGGTTTCTGGTAATCACTGGAAGTGACGCTTTAAAGGTCCATTATGGCCAATTTTATATTGAAACCAAATAAAGAGGTTGCGGCCAGTGAAGATCCCCTTGACTGGTTTAAATTACAGATCATTGCTGCTTCAGAAAAGGAAAGTCTGTACAGGTACAAAATAATATCAACCTCGTTAATGGTGTTAATGCAGATACAATTGTTTGCAGCCTAACGACAACTAAGTGAGAAGTGGGTCATTTCAGTTAGCACTTTAAATTTGTATCGTATTTGGATAGTGCAACGTCAGCTTCCCGTTTCCAAGAGGAGAACTTTATATTTTGGAAGATATTTAGAAGGAAAATCAATTTTAAGATTACTTAATCTTAAATTTATCTTTCATAAGGTAATAAAGCAGGCTTTGAATTGGTGTTTTTGGTAATATATCAACGTTTTTGTGTTTGTATTTTAAACATGTTTATTCAAAATATATTTGACAAGAATTGTTCTTCACTTTATATTTATTTCACAACTTTATAGGCGTAAATGTAATTTTCTCTGAGATCAATTAATTTAGTTCTGGATCATTCAGATGATTCACTAGGTGGTTATAAGATAAAAGTTTGACGTTGATGTAATGGTGAAAATCATGTGCTATTGAATAATATGAGGAACGGAAAAGTGAAATATGTTTATTATATTTTCAAAGATTAGAATCATACTATATAGCCTACTGTACATGCTACATGATATAAACGAATAAAGAATTATAGGGCATGATGTCTCAGAGTTTCCGTCTGTAATTCATCGTTGAACCGCCGGTACCAAAAACTAGTTCCGAAAAAAATACAGAAGACAAAAATCAAGATAAGGTTTGAAGAAGAAATGCTATCGAAGTGATAATGCATGCAGGAAGTCGCAGAGACAGCCTTAGGGGAAAGAAAAAAAAATCCATAATCCAAGAAGCTTTGATCCTCTTCCCTCGGGATCGGAACCTTTATGGCGGGAAGGTCGA
The DNA here is from genome assembly GCF_036898095.1 of Palaemon carinicauda. Classification (NCBI taxonomy): domain Eukaryota; kingdom Metazoa; phylum Arthropoda; class Malacostraca; order Decapoda; family Palaemonidae; genus Palaemon; species Palaemon carinicauda. Next base: position 93,429,152 of record NC_090730.1, read on the forward strand.
CTGTCTTGTTTTAAGTGACAACAGATTGGATGGCTCTCTCTCTCTCTCTCTCTCTCTCTCTCTCTCTCTCTCTCTCTCTCTCTCTGAGTTTTTCTTCTCTTACAAAATCTGTATATACAAGTGAAGTAATCGACAATGGAAGTATTGTTATTTGGATTTTCGTATTTTTGGGCACAACTAAAAGTACTTATTTTTCTTTATAAAAAAAAAAAAATAAATAATAGTAATAGCTTACTTGTTCCCTCGGATATTTTCACCATGGATTTTCGTAAATTTAACTAGAGTGAGAAAATAGGCGGATTTTCTTTAACGGTTGAATATAGTACAAGGTAATACGTTAACATTTACATTGCAATGCTTAATGCAATGGCCAATGTCACGACTAAATCGAATCCTTTATCAACGACAGAATTTAAAAAAAGAAAAAAAAAAGTTCGGCGCTTCATCTTGAAGACAGGGAAGGTTTAAAGGTTAAAGACAATAAAAAAAACAGTAAAAACGTCGCAAGCTAGAGTTGAACTTGCAGCCAGCCTTATCGGAGATTCCGGAACGCTTATAGTCTATTTTTTTTATCGGTGCATATTTGCACCGACTCACAGGGGTGCCCTTTCAGCTCGGAAAGATTCCTGATACCTGGTTGTTCGGAAGTGTTTTTGTCCGAACACCTTCATTGTTCTCAAATTATTACCAAGTAATGTGAACAAAAACTTATTTACTAACCTATATTTCTCCATCAGATATATGTTTTGTCAATAAACAATGTGAAAGAATAAATATATTATAAAGTACCGTCATGGTAAGTCTAAATTTAATAACACAATCCGCCGAAGTCAACGACAGTAGCTTATATTCGGATGCACGCTTTGTAATTTTTAAATTTTTCACATATTTGAACACAAATTGGGATAACTTATACTCAGCATAAGTTAAACATGTTATTATAAACTCTCTTTGAATACCAGAATTTACCAAAAACATGGAATTGATAAAACCCGATATTTGTGAAAACTTATGGGGAGGTAAAAGAACAGCCTGCAGCGGCCTGGCGGGAAAACAATCCCTTCTGACTGTCATAGACGCAGTTATTATTATTATTATTATTATTTTTTTTTTTTTATAGTTCGGCCTATTCCTTTCAGTTTAAATAATCTTGCAGAGTCTCTCTTCGTAATATTTTGCTTAGTATTTTCCCACATTCCTGTTCCTCACCTAACATCTATCTATTTTCCCCGATATCCCTTCTTTCTTATATGGGATATCCACACTACAAAAGTAAATATATCCTATAAAATGTTACAACACTTATGCAAAAAGAATTAACACCAAAATTAATCACTCAAAATATTGAATCTGAACAAAACCTGAGACTAAGACAAGAAAATCATACTTGAAGAAAATTGTACAATCACTTGTTTCACTGGAAATTAACTTATAAAAATGTTGATTCTTGGTAATTAATGACAATCTAACACTAATGATTAGACCCTTAGGAAAATTTACATAAAAGTTACTGATACACTTACATGTGTTAGCTCGCACTAAGTATCCGACAGATAGCAATAAAAATACACTTCACTGTTTTAACCTAAATTTCACAGGCCATTTACAAAATTTTATATAATACCAACACGTACAATAACACAATACGTTTTAAATCACATTCAAAGTTTCATTAACATTTGAATACACTAAACACGATATATGTTGGGTGAAAAACTTATTCACTTTGGAGAAGGCATACACTCGAGGTACTTGAAGAGAGAGGATGTTGGCTCTTTCACAGGAACAGGCTAGGTGTCTTCTGCTTCTTACGATTTCCGAGGGGCACATACATATTGACTTATTTATTCTTGATTCTGATGGTGGCATAGGGGGCAAGGCCTAGCAGCATAAGGTTGCCAAAAAGACAAAAAAACAGCGGAACAAACCTTGCTTGCAAGGTAATCTCTCTCAGATAACTCCACCCACCTTACACCTCAAAACAGTAAAAAAGAAAAGATAAAACTAACTCTGGGGTTTTCGAGAACATTCCAACCAAGTGGAAATATAACATGACGCAATACATCTTGAAAACAAAAAAATAACAT
>NC_090730.1:93453738-93456238 GCF_036898095.1 Palaemon carinicauda
GCCAGACCTACCTTGGAGTGATCATGCCCCTCTTGCCCTGCAAGGTGGCCGATTGTAAGGAAGAGGGAAATTACCGATATCACTCAAAGGAATTCGTTCATGAATGAAATATATATAAAAAGAGAAAAAACTTTTTTATTCTTTCAAGGAATGTAATCTAATATTATTTTGTAACTAATTCATCAAGAGATTTTATTATAACTGTATTTGAATTTTCCTATACTATTTTTATATAAAATGTTATTGAATAATATTAGAACTGACTTCATATTAATATTAAAATACGGATATATCCTTCGTTTGCATTGTCCTAAGCAGTTCCCCCCCCCCCCCTCTCTCTCTCTCTCTCTCTCTCTCTCTCTCTCTCTCTCTCTCTCTCTCTCTCTCTCCACACACACATACATACACACTGTACGTATTATATATAGGCGCTAATAATGTATCGTTGTGAATAGCATATATTGGGTCACCAATCATTAATAAATGGCCTTTGTTCAAAATTTTGAAGGTAATGAGGTTTAAAGGTTTAGATGTTGATTTTAGTGTTTCCCTTTGATTTCGATCATGAGCCACGTAGCTCGGTGTGGTTGGGGTCAGCTTTTGTCACGGGCTACTTGGCTCGGCCAACTTAGAGAAAATAGTATTATTTGCTATATCAATTATATTAATTTAAGGTTGGAGATTTAGAATGCATCATCAGTTGACAAAATTTATGTTCCAGAAGTGATTGGTGGAAATAAAATATGTGAAATGACATGCAATGAAACTGTTCATTTGTGCATTATTATAGTGATGTTGTGGTATATAGCATGTATGGTACAAAAGATTATACTATTAACACATTGTTTACTCAAATTATCTGATTCGGTGTCAGGATGACAGAAAACTCGTAATCATTCAATCAATCAATCAAATTATCTGGGCAAATTGCTCAATTTCAATCGAACGTCCTTCCCTGGTGACGATTGCTCAATGCCCAAGGGTCCAAGTCTAGCTGGCTCCACCCTCCCCAAGGGAAAAGGTAATATTTCCTTAGCATTGACTCTTCGTATTATTACGATTTTATTTGTCGTTTCATGACCTGATGTCCGACACCTTATAAGTGTTCCCCCGGTAAGCTCTTCAAGAAATCCATTACTCTCGATATCTGTTCAATCAGTCTTTTACATATTTACTTCGTTATTTTTAGTTTTGAACTAATTGTAAACACATGGAAAGCAAAATGTAAGAAATATTGTCATCTTATTATTTTGTTTTTTATTTACAAAAAACTTCCACCAGAAGAATCTCATCATAACTGTGAGACCTTTAAACCTCGAACATGTGGGGATGTGGGTAGAAGGATGTAATCAGGTGGGGATTAAAGATGATGGTGGAGAGGCTGCAATTGGGAGATCTTAATGTATGGCTTGACGAAGTTTGCTTATTGACATTTAAGAAGTGATGATGACGATGACGATGGCAATACTGTTATTGATAACATTTTATATCAATGATTCCAACTCGCAATGACAACGGGCATACATCGTTCTAACATTGTTTTTAAGTGGTCACTGGACATCTTTGGAACATGGGATCTTTACCCAAAAGAAATACAAATCCAACACAAGCTTGCAAAGTAGTTAGTGGCTTTGTGGGATCCTTGGGCACATCCAAATAACACAAAATATTGGATACAGGTTTTATATATATATATATATATATATATATATATATATATATATATATATATATATATATATATATATACATATACATATATATAAATTATACTATATATAGATATATATATATATATATACATAAATATATTTATAAATATATATATATATATATATATATATATATATATGTCTATATATATATATATATATATATATATATACATATATATATATAAATTATACATATATGTATATATATATATATATATATATATATATATATATATATATATATATATATATATATATATATATATATATTGCAGCTCTTAGGATTATACAAGCAAAGGATATATCATTATGACGTATATTAATTGGAATAGTCAGTTCCCACAATTTTTACGGATGTTCCATAAAAAATGTAATAAGGAATTCATATATATCGGTGCAATTATATTTTTTGATAACTTTTTTTCGTAAACAACAGCATTACTTAAAAGAATAAGAGATAAGGCCTCTCTATCTATATCACACACACACACACATATATACATGTATATATACAATTCGTACATGATTCCTGGCCTAGATCCCGAGCTGCACATACACACACACACACACATATATATATATATACATATATATATTTATATATATATATATATATATATATATATATATATATATATATATATATATATATATATATATACATACATATATATATATATATATATATATATATATATATATATATATATATATATATATATATTCAATAGCGGGAAAGATTCTTTTAGGTTTGGAATTTTTTTTTCGGAATGACTGTTGGAGAC
>NC_090730.1:93461238-93466238 GCF_036898095.1 Palaemon carinicauda
GAGTGATTTATTTTTTATGTAACTTCTTTCAAAGTGTTATAATTCTTATAGAAAGCATTTATTTTTGTAAAGCGTGTATTATTCCAATCGCCAGGGTTTTCACAGTACTTTCTCGTTTCCCTGCTAAAGAATCAAATTAAGAGGTTGTTGGCATAGATCGTAATAATAATTAACCAGTTTTATTTTAAGTGTACTTAAGAGACCTTTGGATATTATATGTTTTTATATATTGCTGTCTGGCAGTTATATATACTATCTTAGAGCACGGGTATTAGTATTTTCAAGTGTAACAGATTTGATGTAAAAACAAACAGATGAGTTTGGAACCCGAGAGGTTGTGTAGCTTGCCAGCCATGATATATATAATATTATATATAGGTTCCCGGATCACAGGACTATAATATAATATATTTTTTGGTGCCCAGATCTGGGATCGAGCGAGTCTGTTTTGAATATTGGTGATAACAGGACCGTGTTTTGACTAAAGGCTGGAATAATACAGTGTTGATAGGATTCTGTGTAATTTTAAGATATATTTTATTTGGAGAGGATTTTTTTTTTTTTTTTTTTTTTTTGTAAAAGTACAAGATGGCCCAGTTTAATATCCGAGAGTTTTTGAATAACCCAAATGTTTAGGAATTGTCAGAAGCTAATATAACTAAAGCTCAGTGGCTCTATTTTAATGGCATGTGGTGGCCATGCAGCGATATGAGTGATTAAAGCCCTAACCAAGTGTCTAGCTCTAGAAGCGTTGATAAACTCAGGGAAATTGTCGGAACAAGATATTGTAGCAGCTCGTTAACTGTTGGAGGAGGCTGAAGAAGAATTTGTAGAGATGCAAGGACCAGTTGACCAACAAACTGAAGGCATGAAAGAGGTATCGGATGTTGAGGCTGGAATTTGACGAATTGCAGTTAAAGATGATGGTAAGAGAGTAGGATATGGAAGGAAGACAAGAAGAAGAAGAGAAACAAAGTCGCAAGACATGAGAGGAAAATGGAATAAAAGAGAGAGAACGAGAAGAAAAAGAGAGAGAACGACAAGAAAAAGAGAGAGAGAAAGAGAAGAAAAAGAGAAGGAAGAGGCAAGGGAGATTGCACGGTCGGCAAAGCAGAGAGAGGAGATCCCTGCAATGTACGATCCTGTGTTTGATGTGATGGACGCACAGAGGTTAATTCCAAGATTCACAAAAGAGGCTCCTGATGAATTTTTGGATCATTTTGAAAAGGTTGCATCGACGATGAATGGCCCGAAGATAAATGGTCTGTGTTATTGTAGAGGGTGCTCTTTGGGAAAGGACGCAGTGCTTACCCGTCCTTATCTCAGGACCAGAAGAGAGAGTATCAAGATTTGAAGTGGAGCATGCTGCAAGTGTATTAGATGATCCTTGAATATTATAATGAAAGATTCCGAAGTTTAAGGAAGGGCAAGAAATGACTTTCCTGGATTAGGCTTATAAGGTACGACAATGTTTTAAGAGTCGGACAGAGTCTGTTAACGTGGGAGAGATGGCTGATTTAGAAGAACTAATAGTACTAGAACAGTATCTACAAGGAATTTCTTAACATATTCGAACATACTTGAGAGCGAGAGAGGTGAGGAGACTTGATAAAGCCACTTCGCTGAGTGAAGAATATAATATTATCAGTTGTAAACTGACCAAGTGTCAAGTATTCGCCAAATCATGGAAACCAGTTCAGTAATAACTATGTGAATAAGTTCACAGCAGAAGTAGCACTGGTTCCGTTCCTAAGCAGAATGGGATATTACCACAACAGCAATCGCCAAATCATCCTCCTTCAAGTATCGTGAAAGACGTGCAGAAGATTAATATTGTCTGTTTTAAGTGTGGCAAGAGAGGCCATATCAGTAAGGAATGCTGGTCAAATCAACCGAAAGCAATCGCCTAAGTGGATAAGGATAATTCGACTTCACAGAATGCGAAGACGAAGAAACAATCGGGAAAGAGCAGGGAGGAAAATAAACCAGCCAACGTTTACACGATGAGCAGGACAGCCCCAAACAGCGTGGAAGCCTTTAAACCATATATTCATGAAGGTATGTTAGCAGCAATAGACGAGAGTGAGTGAACCCCGGTCAAGATTTTGCGCAACACATGTTGTAACCCTAATGTGGTGATATGAGGAGTACACCTATTGATGGAACAGTCTCTTACAGGAGACTCGGTTATTTTGAAGGGAATAGGATGTGTAGAGGTTACCCCTATTTGTCGATTGAAACTGTCATGCGAGTTAGTGACAAGAAATTTTGATTTTGCGGTAAAGGATTCATTGGCTACCAAAGGAGTAAAAATCGTGCTAGGTAATGACGTTGGTGGAGCGCCATTTGTGCCTTGCCCCATTGTAACGGAGAAACCATTGAAATATAGTCCTACGACTGAACTCGAGAAAGACTACACGTATCTGTTTCCTAGTTGTGTAACTACTAGGAGTATGACGAAGAAATGGCTGCTGAAGAGGAAAAAGAAACCGAAGGGTTGATGAATTAGAGGATTGGTTTTCCAAAGAGGATTCCCTTAACGGTATGCAAGAAGAGAGCTCCCGATTAAGCCTGAGAGAAAATGAATGACAGGCGAGTGAACAAGAGGACAAAGTAGAAATGGACCTGGAGGAAATAGAAAACTCAGTGTTAGAAGTAGGACAAGTGAGTAGGAAAAGGCTGATAAGATTACAACGGAAGGATATAGACATTAACAAGGTTATTGTACCGTGTGGTGGATGTGATGAAGGCACAGCAGTCTCTAACTTATTATTATCTTGAGGATAGGTTGCTTATGAGGAAGCATAGACCCACCGATGTCCCTGGGAAAGCCAAATGGGCGATATACCGTCAGATGTTGATTCCCACACCTTTGAGAAAGTAGGTGATCGCCGTAGAGCACGAGACGGGACATATGGGGATAAGGAAGACGACGGAGATTCTAAAAAAATTTTTATAGCATGGCATGCAAAAGGATGTGAGCCAGTTTTGTCGTGCATGTCACGTTTGTCAGATGGCTGGAAAGCCGAACGTATACATTAAGAAAGCTCCCTTACACCTAGTGCAAGTACAAGGAGAACCCTTCAGCAAGGTAATGATCTACATTGTGTGACCTTTACCAAGGACAAAAAAAGGTCCTGAATATATGTTAACCTTGATGTGTCCAGTGAGGAGATACCCAGAGGCCATAGTCGTCAGGAACATCAGGGCCAAAATAATCGCTGAGAAGTTAATAGAATTTTTTACTAAGTTTGGTATTCCGGAAATCGTTCAAATTGACTGAGGAACGAACTTCACATTGAAACTGTTTGAGGACGTAATGAAACTGTTGAATGTGAAACAACCACTGTCAACTGTTTATCATCAGGAGACCAAAAGTGCATTAGAGAGGTTTCATCAAACTCTGAAAAGTATGTTAACGAAGTTCTACAACAAAACGGGGAACCAATGGGACATTGGACTACCTTTGATGTTATTTGAGGTAAGTAATGCTTATCAAGAGAGCATGGGATGTGGCCCGAATGAAATGGTATTTAGACGAGAAGTACGAGGACCAATTAAAATGTTAGCAGAAAAATGGAAGGACCGAGAGGAAGCGGATGGAGAATATGTCAAGAACTTGAGGAAAAGGATTGGCGAGATAAGGAAATTTTCCTTAGGAAACCTTAAAACGAGTAAGGAAAAAATTAAGAAAAGGTTCGGTATGAAAGGTAAGGACAGACAGTTTTCGGTAAGACAACAGGTATTGGTTTTCTTGCCAATAAGGAGATTCCCACCTACCAAAAAGTTTCACTACCATTCCAGATTTTGGAGATCAGTGACCGGACCTACGTTATTGAAACCCCAGGAAGAAGGTAAAGTCAAAGGAAAGTACACGTTAACCTACTGAAATCCTACTTGAGCGAAAACGAGATCAAAGCTTCACAGGTGTGTATGACGCAAACCATATCATCCACGGAAGACGATGACAGATATGAGGTAGTGGCGGTAAGCAAAGTAAATAATTTCTCTATCATTCAGAACTTGGAACAGAAATTAATTCATTTGAACAAGGAGCAACAAGAGGAATTAAGTCGATTAATTATATGTTTCCCTGAAATTGTCTCGGATGTCCCAAAGCGAACCAACCTGACGAAGCATGAGATACACCTCAAAACAATGGAAACGCATATTAAATAACACGCTTATCGGCTGTCGCCGTGTCACCGAGAAGTCATGAGAATAGAAGTAGACCATTTGTTATAAAACGGATTAGCCAAATAAAGTCCTAGCCCTTACAGTTCTCCATGAACACCAGACGGATCTTTCAGGATGTGTACGGATTTTCGAAAGTTAAATTCGATCAGTATGGCCGATAATTATCCATTGCTGCTCATCAACCAATTACTCAACAATATCGGACAAGCGAGCTTCGTCTCAAAGCTCTACTTGTTAAAGGGCTATTATCAAATTCCTTTGGACGACAATGCAAAAATGTTATTAGCTTTTATATCCCGGTTACATCAATACACTGTCATGGCATTTGGTCTAATGAACGTCCCAGCTATTTTCAATGAGTGATTGATAACCTTCTAGGATTGATATAAGGAGTAGGCATACATCTCAACGATATTGTGGTATATTTATCGACCTAGGAAGAACATCTCCGAATCCTGAAGAAGGTATTCCAAAAGCTGCGAGGAGCACATCTGACGATTAATCTGGAAAAGAGCGATTTTGGAAAGGCAACAGTTCGGTACTTGGGATTTTAATCGCCCCGGTAAACCCTAACGTCGAAGGAATAAGAAAAGCATCACCCCCTACAACAAGGAAGTAATTATAACGTTTTTTAGGGGTGGCAGGATTCTACCGACATTTTTGCCTGAACTTTTCGGCTGTAGTCGCTCCCTTGACGGATTTGACTAACCTCAAGAAAACATTTGTATGGACCAGCGAGGGCCAGGAATCCCTTGAAAGGATAAGGGCCATATTAACTTTGAAACCAATATAATGAGCATCTG
>NC_090730.1:93473738-93483738 GCF_036898095.1 Palaemon carinicauda
TTTGGCTACATGTTAGGAAACTAACAGGATCAGACCCCCCCTTCATTCTTCATAGCTTCAAGTATAAGGTAGAAGGTCAAGTTGAATACAGGGTTTCCTGTTTCTTCCATCATTGAAAGCTCCTAATAGGCTAAAACTATGGCTCAGGAGCCCGAATGTCCTTTTATGATCCTAAGACAGATGAGTCTCCCGCAGCGACCCTAGACGCTCAAATTCATGTACGACAATCTCTCTCACCTAGCAACGCACGGGACCTGCCACACCCACACCCCCTGAAATTTCTGCTTTCATCTCCAAAGGTTAACAAAATTCATGAAATCATTAAGTATTTTGTCTTGGAACATATATGGAATCAAGCGTAATTTGCCTGTTCTTAATGAGTTCTGCAATGATTTCCGTGGTATTATTGCACTACAAGAAACCTTACTCCTCCCCCATGACCTGGCTATCAGTGATTCGGTTCATGTTGATTATAACAACTTCTCTGTCTCGTCGATGGATTCTAACTACTATATAATTCAAGGATGTCCGAAAGGTGGTCTCTCATTTTTATGGCATAGATCTTTTGATAAGTGCATGAAACCAGAAATGTATCAAACCGTATTTGGCTTGCAAGTAACGATCGAGGCTAAAACCATATTGGTGATTAATGCATACTTCCCCTGGGAGTGCCAGGCAAACTTTGATCAGTATTGTATATTGTTAGGAGAAGTTCAAGGTATTATAAATGATACCTCCGCTATCCATGTGTGTCTAATAGGAGACTTTAATGGCCACCCAACTAGACTATTTTGTAAAGAATTACAACTTCTCTGTCCTCAACAATCTCTTCAAATTAGCGATGTTGCCATCCTGCATCCTTCCTCCTTTACTTACATACAAAACAGTAATAATCTGTCCAGCACATCCTTAGTCGATCATTGTATTACCAGTATTACCACTGACCACCTGCATAGCTCTATCACTGAATGTATTATATGATACGACCTATCATCTGCATTCGACCACGTACCCCTGCAGGTCACATTTCATACACCCTACCTCTCGGCGGTACCCATCCAAAACGAGAGGCTACCATCCATCACATGGAACTTCTCCAACCTCCAAAAATCAAAAACACTCATCTGAAAGTAATCTTCGCTCGATAACTCAGCCCTGCTCTGTAATAATCCCAAGTACCACAATGAACAACATAAAGCAAAACTAAAGGAATTCTACATAAATATAATAAATGCCATACAGAACTCGGGCAGAGACACATTTAGACTCTCTAGAGGTAACCATCAAAACATACTTGGTTAGAATGATTTAGTTAAAGACCTCTATGCACACTTTCGAGAGAAAAATTCCTTCTTTGGAGGAACGGTGGTAGCCAGAGAGAAGGTCCCCTTACTCTACAGATGAGGCAACCGAGAGAACAGTTCAAACTTGCTCTTCGTCAATGTCGTAGCAACGAAAATCAGCTACGAGCCAATGCATTGCCCAGAAAATTGACCACCCATGACTTCCCCCATCTTTGGAAAGATATTAATTCACTATACTGAAAGTCAAATAAATTATCCCAAAATAGTAGGGGATGCAGTCGGCGAAGAATCCATTGCAAGAATGTGTGGGGGATCATTTTAGCGCCATCCTGAATTGTATAAATGACCAAGATACCTGGAATGAAGTGGATAATCTCATCAATGTCAATATGGAATTTCAATATAGTGACCGTATCTCTCCGAGTGATGTATGCAAGGCTATCAAGAAATTTCCTGGTCACAAGGCATCCGGCTGCGATGGCTTTCCCATCGAGGCTTTCAAATTCTGTCACCCTATAATTTATATCCTATTTGGTACACTATTCAATGCCTGTATAATACGTAAATATCTCCCCGAAACTCTTCTACTTATCCACTTAATACCTCTCATAAAGAGGAAACTGAAGGATGTGAGTGACCCAGGAAACTACCGCCCCATTGCCATCACAACAATTTCAACAAAGATATTTGAATCTTCTATTCCAACGCCTTGCGCCAGACTAACCACTCGACTGACACCTGTATATATATTCTAAAGGAGATATTGAATTTCTCTATATCCTATATCTCTATATCCCCTGTCTCCTTATGTTTTGTAGACTTGCAGAAGGCATTTGACAGAGTAAACTATCTGAAACTCTTTCTGAAACTACACAAAAGGGGAACGCCTCTATATCTTATCGGCATATCATATTGTTGGTTCTCAACATAGCAGTTCTGTGTTAAATGAGGCAATGTCCTATACCAGCCATTCGGTTCATCTAACGGTCTCAGGCAAGGAGGTATCCTTTCACCTTATTCATTTAATGTTTACACAGATGAATTGATTATCAGACTAAATTCACTTCCCATTGGTTGCATAGTTAATGGCTTTACCATGAATAACCTGTGCTACGCTGATGATATGGTCCTCATCTCCCCCTCTGCCCAAGGCCTACAATGTCCTATCGACACCTGTAATGCATTCGCTAATGAACATGACATAATCTATAACTAATCAAGGACACAGTGCATATCTGTCCATCCTAGAATGCTCCAATTCGTAGAAGACGCACATATTTTCCTCCAAAACCATCAGCTAGCATTTTTCAATGATTTTCCTTACCCAGGACACATCTGACATTGAAAACAGGCGACGTAAATTGTGTTGCCTAGGGAACATGGTAACGAGATTTGCCTTCTGCCACCAAGATACCATAAAAATCCTGATTCAAACCTACTGCTATAATGTGTACGGCTGCTTGCTATGGGCAAACTATACGCGTGAATTGATAAGACGTATCACAGTCATTCACAATGACATTCCAAGACACCTCACTAATACCACGAGGCATCATTCAGCTTCAGCGATGTTTGTTGAAAATAGACTGGATAACTTAAAAACTATCATTCGACACTCTATAGTAAGTTTCACCCCACCCCCCCCCCCCCCCCGTCTACGATCTAGTGATAATCCCCTAATTCAAAATGTGCTTGCAAGTGCAGCTAAAACTAAATCCAAAATGTGGGAAACCAGGAGTAGGGAAGCGTCAGTGCAATGAATTGTATCTACTAATCTTTGTGGGTGTGGCCATGCAAAATCTTCATCACCTAAATAACTTAGGTATAATATCCAGTAATGTTATGATGACGTGCTTTATTATATCATATCTTTGTTGTCTGGAAGTCCCGTATTTCCTTCACACCACCTGCTCTGTGACTAGATTATTTTTTTATTATTATTGTTATTCAGAGTTCTATCATTATCCAAGCAATCTTTGTTCCAACTTGACTATCATTGTCATCTCTATTCTTTCTCTCTCTCTCTCTCTCTCTCTCTCTCTCTCTCTCTCTCTCTCTCTCTCTCTCTCTCTCTCTCTCTCTTTTTATTTGCTGACGATATGCATGTTATCATCATTATTATGCGTTAATGTTACTGTGATTTTATTACCTGTATTTTCATTGACCCTGCTGAGACTACTACCACTTTTATCAATGTACCATAAATATAGATGACCATCTCTTCATCTGTTATAGCGTATCACTGTTATATCTCTAATGTAACCTTATAACATGACTGAAAAAAACTTTTTTTTTTTTTTTTTTTTTTGCTATTGCTGCTGTATCCAATACCGTATTTTGCACATCTAAGTCTGGTGTTATCTTTTATAATAAACATTATATTCGCTCCTGACCTTGGAACTCTGTGATCAACCTGATAATTGACGTATATACTGTGTCGCCGGTATTATTGGATATCTTATCTTATTTTTCTTTACTGATGTCATAAGTGTAAGATCACAGTACCCCTATTGTAACTCTGTATAAGGCGTTTTGCTGAAATAAAGATTATTATTACTATTATTACAAACATTTATATATATATATATATATATATATATATATATATATATATATATATATATATACAAAGAGTGTCCTAAAAAATACATACACTCTTTAACTTTTGAATAGCTAATGAACTTTTTTCTCTATTTCAGATTTGATTTTGGAGTAAGAATGGTGGATACTGGGCTTCAGTTCGAGCCAAAAAAAAATTGTTCTGAAAACATTCTGGAAATGTGAAAATAAACCTGAAGTGCAAAGACGATTTACGAGTGAGCACTACAGAGATGCCTCGACACGCGTCACCATTTCACGAAAACCTAAAACAATTGACGAACTTAGAGAGGCAATTGAAGAAAAATGTGCTCAGATACCGAGAGAAATGCTACTAACAGTTTGTAGTTTCATATTTTAACGATGCGAAAAGTGTATAGAGCAGAACGGCAACCAGTTTGAACACTATGTGAGCTGATCTTTTTTTTTTTTCTAACATTCTCAAATTGCCCCATATATCCTTACTTTTTCACTGTTAACTCTCAGAATCTATAAATGTGTATTGTTGCTTTACTGTGAATCTGTTTTCCACGTTAACATCAATAAATTGGACAAGTTGTAACAATTCAAAGAGTGTATACATTATTTTGGGACACCCCCTGTATATATATATATATATATATATATATATATATATATATATATATATATATGTGTGTGTGTGTGTGTGTGTGTGTGTGTGTGTGTAGCTACTTGGTTGACCAGGGCACCAGCCACCCATTGAGATACTAGCGCTAGAAAGTTGTTGGGTCCCTCTCTGTGGCTTGTTTTTACTTGAACTACACATACACCGATTAGCCTGGCCTATTCTTTCCACATTTTCCTATTTCAACTTACACCTGAGAACACTGATATTACCAAATAATTCTTCTTCGCTCTTGGTAAGGGCAGAAGAGACTATCTAGCAATGGTAAGTAGCTCTTCTAGGAGTACGAAATCCCCAAATCAAACCATTGTCTACCAATCTTAGGTAGTGCCATAGCCTCTTTTCCATGGTCTTCAATTGAAGGTACCCTTGGGCACACTATTCTATGGTATTTATTTTCCTCTTTTTGGGGGGAAGTTTTTATACTTTATATAGGCTATGAAAGACATATTTTAATATTGTTACTATTCTTAAAATACTTAATTTTATTTGTTCATTACTTCCCTTGTATTTCATTTATTCCGTTGTTTCTTTTCCTCACTGCGCTAATTTTCCTTGTACCTATAACCTTTCACTTTTCAAACTTGTGTTGTAGCTTATCTAGTAATATATATATATATATATATATATATATATATATATATATATATATAAATATGTGTATATATATATAAATATATATATATACATATATATATATATATATATATATATATATATATATGTGTGTATATATATATATTTATATATATAAATATATATATATATATATATATATATTTATATATATATATATATATATATATATATATATATATATATATATATATACATATATATATATATATACAGTATATATATATATATATATATATATATATATATATATATATATATATATATATATATATATATATATATATACTGTATATGTGAGTGTGCTACTGATAATAGTTTTTTTGATCGTTGTAAATAGCAACCTCAATGGCATTTAATATCGAATCGAATTCTACCTTTGGGAATGGATATCAACTATTTTATTTATTTCGTTGTTTCCTTTCCTCACTGCGCTAATTTTCCTTGTGCTTAAAGCCTTTCGCTTTTCAAACTTGTGTTGTAGCTTAGCTAGTAATATATATATATATATATATATATATATATATATATATATATATATATATATATACAGTATATATGTGTGTGTTACTGATACTCGTTTTTCTAATCAATGTAAATATCAACATCAATGGCATTTACTATCGAATCGAATTCTACCTTTGGGAATGGATATCAACTAGAAATTTCTTTTATGATAACATCTTCTGGCTGGGCAAAGATTCCAACCTATGCCTCTTAGCCGAAACCATGCCTGCAGGGACTAGATCTAACTAACTATGCTAGCATGGTTAGTTAGTCCCTGCAGGCATGGTTTCGGCTAAGAGGCATAGGTTGGAATATTTGCCCAGCCAGAAGATGTTATCATAAAAGAAATTTCCAATGGATATACATTCTCAGAGGTAGAATTCGATATTATATGCCATTGTGGTTGATATTTACTCACACACACACACACACACACACACACACACACACACACACACACACATATATATATATATATATATATATATATATATATATATATATATATATATATATATATATATTGTGTGTGTGCATTTAAGATCACGAATTATCTTTCTTTCATATCCCAATTATATTATTCCTTAATTAGAATGTCTATGATAATAAAATAAAGTTAACAAGAGATAAGAGGGTATTTCGAATAAAGGGGAAAGACCTGTCGTTCGATTATAAATCAATGAAATTGTTCAGGTATTGCCTCCATTCAGTTTCAGACTCTATCATGTATGGTTTTAATGGTTTTAGAATACTTGAACATCTATTTTCTTGAGTTTTGTTTGGTTGTATATATATATGCAAAAACTACTGTATGGATTGCTATCAATCTATTTGTTTGTATATATTGAATAACGCAATGAAATTTGGGAAGGTAATACTTTCTTTTCCGGAATTCATAACGAAAGTTATCACAATAAAAGGATTAGCAATAAATATCTACCAAAATTTGTTTTTATCATTATAGTATCTGTGAAAATGGGAAATCTGAGTGACTCGAATTACATTGGAATTGTAGAATGTTCCCTGGATATTTGTACTGTGAAGAGGTCGCGTCACGAAGATAAAGAGCCTTTTTGAAGTTTTAGCCTTATGAGATGGTCGCGTGTTGAAGTGCTAGAACATGTCAAATTGCGTTTTAGTTTTTGTTAAAGGGTTCAATATCATAAAAGAAAAGTTGCAGTGGAATACTAGGCTACTCTCTCTCTCTCTCTCTCTCTCTCTCTCTCTCTCTCTCTCTCTCTCTCTCTCTCTTCCAAGTAGCCTATGGTCCTTAGCTTGTTTTTTATCTGTTCACTAAAACGCACTCCAAAGTATCTGCTTCGACTTGAAACTTTCTTAGATCCTCTGAGGGTCTCTTTTATTTACTCACGAAGGTAATCATCCCCTTGACAAGCAATCACGCATTACATTTTTTTTTTTTTGTTCCTGTAACTTATTTACAGGCTCATATATACTCGATATATAGTTTCTCCTCACCTATACTAAATTTAATAAATAAATATATTTTCTACCTAAATACGCCCTATAATTGAAAAACAAATTATCTCAACTTCCGCTATGGCCTTTTCTATAATCCTAATTTTTTATTTTTTTTTTACATATACCTAAAAAATCCACAAACGTTCAGTATTTTGGTAAATTATATTAATAAGTCTTCCTAGTTTCTAGTTACCTTCATAATGATATCTTTGGTAACTTTAACTTCAATCCTCAATTACTTATGAACTCTCATCACAAAAGCGCTATCACCTGTCAATTTTCCATTCTCTTTTTATTGCCGTCTGTAGCCTAATATATATTAGCACCATTTACACTGATTACCTATCAGTGTTTTCTTAATTCAATGTATATCATATATTGTTACTTTTTGCATTTTAAAAAATTTTTGCATTTTAACTAAGTTCTACAGCCCTCCCTTCATGAAGCCTAATTCTCTTTGTCATATGTTTGACCCATAACCGTTTCGTACACCTGGGAATGTTATGACTATATGATATATTGTAATCTACCCCGGACTACCTGTATACAAAGAGATAGTTATTCTTATCATTTATTCATTATGAAATCTTCTTCGTTAACATGGCCAACAATTCGATTACACTCTTACACGCTATGATATCTCCTCTGTAATCCCATGTAGTCTACTTGTGATGCCTTCCCGTACTACTTTTTATAAAGAAAAAAAATTCTCATTCCCATATCTAAAGTATAGCACTTAATATCTTGCAGCATTCAGTTCTTTCTTTTCCGCAGATTTAGCTGTTGCTCAAAATGCTGTTTCAGTACTAGTATGCTTTCTTTGATGCAAGTTTTCTCCTTTACATATTTTCTTTCTGGAAATTGATTCAGAGAACAGTGACATTTTTCCCGCAAAATATTTTTTGCTCCTTTTTTTGTAATCATATTAAACATTTCTCTACCCGTTTCCTGTGTTTTATAATACTTATTATAGTATTTTTCGTACAACTGCAATTTGAATAATTCTCTTCCTTCATTCAAATTCACCCCAATCCTCTATGTATTTCATTATTTCTTGTGTGTACCCTCAAATATGCTCTGCTGTCATAATGACTTTGGATATGAACCCTCAAAACCTCTGTCAATTCTTGATTAGTAATTGTGCACAATTAATCACAATCTCCCCTTGTTCAGTCCCTCCTCTGTTTTCGGTCTCCTTTGCCACTATTACAGTATATTCCAAGCGAAATTAAAAGCCTTTTCTTTATGACGGTCTTTTAATAATACTTTTGCCACAAATAGTTTGAGAACATAACTCCAGCCAGATACTTCAAGTACTTTTGCTTTTGCCTTTGTTAACTTCTTATGATGTAATTTGGTTGTCATCTCTACACGACAAAATTGTGAAGCTTATAAAATCTTTCATTAAAACCATGCGTGTATATATATAGATGTTATAGCGTGTGTTAAACATTTATGTGCTATCATTAGGAAGTGTTTCATCTTTTTGGAGCAGGAATTTACACGCTTCTCTGGCTCTCTTGATTCACAAAATACAATATATATATATATATATATATATATATATATATATATATATATACATATATATATATATATATATATGTATATATAATATATATATATAAAAAGATGAACTGAAATCTCGATTAACCAATCATTTACTAATTTAAAATTTTATCATAACACCATCACTTCTTAAAATGCAAAGCAAATTCCTGCTCCAAAAAGATGAAACAATTCCTAATGATAGCACATTAATGTTTAACACACGCTATAACATCTATACACACACACACACACACACACACACACATATATATATATATATATATATATATATATATATATATATGTATATATATATATATATATATATATATATATATATATATATATATATATATATGTGTGTGTGTGTGTGTGTGTGTGGGTGTGTGTGTGTATATATAGATGTTATAGCGTGTGTTAAACATTAATGTGCTATCATTAGGAATTGTTTCATCTTTTTGGAGCAGGAATTTGCTTTGCATTTTAAGAACTGATGGTGTTATGATAAAATTTTAAATTAGTAAATGATTGTTAATCGAGATTTCAGTTCATCTTTTTCCCCGTCCTTGAATTCCATCGTCTTTTAAACTTGAGTAGTTTCAAGTATAATGGTGCTACGCCCAGTAAAATTCCAGTGGATAGATTTTGCAGCTCAATTTTGTGACTGGCCTCCAGACGTTAGGATTACCCAGTAGCCTTCATCAGGATATGCCGATGGTAGAAAACCGTCTTCTGCTCTCGAATGTAGTGAATGCTGAAGGGGAATAGGTAATCCTCGTATTGGAAGCTTATCCACGAGCTGCGGTCAGCGTTGTATGTACAGTAATCAGCTCTTATTACTTTGTCATCGTGAAAAGAAGGCTAATGGATGGGTCGCATGATTTTAAGATACATTGCCTGAGTAAACCTGCCATATAGTCAGACCTTTCCTGCTCGATGATTCAGGCCTTTTGGTGATTGACATCCTATGTGAATTAATCTGGCATACATTTTATGTGAAACTCCGCCCTCCATTGTGATCTTGCTTCTCAGGCTGATCTGTTGATTGGTGCTCTTCACAGCCAATTACACCTGACATTTGACTTCAGGTAGACAATGGAAAGGGTTATTCATTCCTTAAAGGTATTTTTAAAGTTAAGAAAAAAAGGTATGCAATTAATTGGTGCTTATGGAATAGCTTAAAGTAATATCTTAAAGTTTTTCAACCATGTAAAGTTGCTATGAAAATAATCTTGAATATCTTTTTATAAAAAAAAAACTCTCGTTAGGAATCTCGGGG
>NC_090730.1:93491238-93506238 GCF_036898095.1 Palaemon carinicauda
TATCCTCAAATGAGAGAGCTGGAGCTATTTCGGAACACACCAAAGTAAATATTTGAGTATGCTGTTGTTTCTTGATTGCCAGAAATAGTAGTAAATATTAGAAATCCCAACATATATGAGTTCGATAATTTTGGCTGTATGTGAATTTAGCTGTGTGAAGTTGCATTTAAATAGAGCAGAAAAAAGAAAAGTGAGACTATTTTCGGTGCATTGGTAGTTCTCTGGCGTGGTAAAATGTAGATATCAGTTTTATGTTTTAATGGCTTAAGCCTACGGACTTGCTCGAAATGAAAATAACGATACTCATATTTTGTTTTTCCTTACATCGCTCAGAGACCCTTCTGTTGCATGGCGCCCAATGAATCCCTTATGAAATTCAAAAGTCCTAACACTACTTTCTTTCTTTGATCATAAATAAAATCTCTTTCTTGGCTTTAATGTAAACAAAATAACCCAACGTTTACACTTTTTTTTTTTTTTAACAGAGATAAAATATACTAAAACTGCTGCAACCAGTGTTACCTTTTAATGGAGTACTGTACTGTAGATAACCCGTTACCAGTCGTTTGAGCGAAGTCACTTTCAACGAAATATTTTTCAGCGAACCCAGTTAAGCGAAGTTCATTTATAGCGATGCATTAAGAGCGAATGTTAGATTCGGGGACTTGCTACTAAGTAACTTCGCCAACAGGTATTATGAAGAGTTTGAAACAAATATTAGTATCAAGAGTTTGACAAAGGATATTAAAAGAAATATATACATTAACCACTGTTTTTAATAATATGCATATAAATTAAACTTTATAATACTGTTCAAGTGCAAAAATTTTCATAAAAAGGTATATCAAGAGTTTGACAATGATTATTAAAAGAAATATAATCATTAACCACATAAAGAATAATACTAAAATGATAAGACGATTACTACAGTATTTCCAACTCCACTGTCATATAATAAGAAAAAAACTGTGCTAAAAGTGAGGCTGTATGATTCTGAAATAACAATGTCCGCTGCCGTCCGAGGATGAGGGATGACCTCTTTGTTTCTTGATGCAATTTCATCTGAAAGCCCAACTACTGCGTCATGAAGTCTGCATCGTGGTGAATTGTGGCTCCTTTCGGCAGTGATAATGAAATCATCCTCAACCTTTTCCATTTGAACTTTCACTGAATCACAACTATGCTCATCTTTTCCGTATGATTATTATCTTTTCTGCAATCTAAAGTTGTCTTTTATCATCCTTTGCTGTTATATGCCTCATATTGCCATACAATAGAGCTTAGAAATGCTTTGTTCTTTCTATATATAAATCTGATATAACTTACTTTGTCGCGTCCACGCTTTAATAAAATTATTTCAATGATTGGTGAGCGTACAAGTACTTGTTATCACATAAAAAAAAACCATGATTCACATCTCCTCACTGCATGAAAAACTGCAGTCTGTTGATTTTAAAATGCTAAATTCTAGTTTCCCGCTAAATAGCAAGATTATCTTATCACTTTTATTGGCACTTATACTAATCGCTAGGTAAATCGAGTCTTCATTGATATCTTATCAAATTGAAAATCTCGATATCAACCCAAAACCACATCTCTCAATCCAGATGTTTTATGCAATTTAAACATATTTAATGCGACCATAGAGTTCTAGATGTTTATAGTTTAAAAACGGTGACAGACATAATATCGAATTCTGAGAATTTTTTAGTTTCCGGAATGTTATGTTCATAAAGATTACATATTTGTAAAAAAGTTTTTTTTTCTGATTTATTTTATCCCAAAATTGTTCCATTTTAAATAATATATTTTATTCATTTACAATTTTTTTCGGACTAAGGTCTGTGTAATTCAAGCTCGACTGCTGGTTAATCTCGCCTTTTGTTAATGTATATACCTAGGTATTTTCAACGAGGTTTATAATTTTCTTAGCGTTTATTGTTGGCATTCAGTTTCTAGCCTGTGCATGTTTTAGTAAATATTCCAAGCATTTAAGGATGTATATACAATCCATACAGTCACAGTACTGTACTTTTCTGTTGAAGCATGTACTTCTCAAATCCAACCTCTCTCTCTCTCTCTCTCTCTCTCTCTCTCTCTCTCTCTCTCTCTCTCTCTCTCTCTCATTTTTATAGTTAGCATTTGCTAGTTATGGATTTAAAGTAAATTTGGTAAAGAAGCAATACTTTATATAAGGACGACTGTCTTTGCATTGGTGGTTATTAAAAGGGCTGATGGGTAGTGCCAGTGAATACAGTACGTAGAATTTTACTCTCTTCACGTTATTAGGTTTCGTAACTCAGGTGAGGTTATTCCAGGATAAAGAATGTTGAACTTTCGATTAGAAAGAGAACCGTGAACGAGACTAATTAGTTTTTGAAATCTTACACCAGAATGGTACTTGAGTGGTATGAACTCACTATTTCCACCCAAGTGATATTCTGGTTTTATTAAACACCCTAATAGAATATATCAAGTCCTTTTAAAACTCGGTTGGAACTTTAGGCCTTTTCAAGATCTCGAGGGTATTAGACATGACCCAGAGACATCAAAAGTTTCCACCAAAAAGATGGAAAAGGTTCAGCTTAAAAATGAGAAAAAAGTGAGGTTTTAAGGAGACTCAAGAGGCCATCCTCTCATGGACAGGGAGAGAGAGAGAGAGAGAGAGAGAGAGAGAGAGAGAGAGAGAGAGAGAGAGAGAGAGAGAGAGAGAGAGTGGGTAGAGGGATGGGAGGAGCCGTCTTTGAGTTAGTGTTTTGATGTGTTTGCCATCAAGGAATTTTTGACGGTTTTCAACAGCACTCGTAGAGTGTCCTGGTCGGCTGCCGCCAAGGGATCTTTGGGTTGAAGATTTTACCCTTCCGAGGATATTACTGCCATTGATTGGCTCGTTATGCTATGCATCGTAGGTTATTCTACAGCTTCCTTTGATTATTAGCTTTAGTTCAATTGCCTGTTTTTTTTTCCTTCTCATGTGCATAATCTCAGAAAAAAATAAACTTATATGCTGCTTGAAATATTGATTTTATTTAATTTTTCATGTGAAGAGGGGATTTGTGACTTTAATACTTCATAGTTTTGTCCTTGGTAATATTCATATTTCTTAATAAGTTTTTCACATACGCCGAAAGGTTAGGTTTTCTCTCTCAAACAAAATCATATGGTGCTACTCATTAATGCGCTATAAAAAATCTAAAGGACTATAGACCTGGCTTAGGATGTCAATTGTATGAAAGTTTTCTCTCTTATTCTGCAAAATTATGCAGACTAGAATTCAATTTGTATTGTGTCCTTTGTGGGTCAGTAACCAAGCCATTCTTTTTTCTTATACTTATATAGCTATACAGTATATACTGGTATATGATGTATTCACCTATTCGAATCAAACGCACAAAATGTTCATGGATTAAGCACAGGTCGCCTGGCATCAATATTGGGCATATGTTTTTATATTCTTTCAATCATCTTCTCTTTTCGCGAAAAAGCTAAAATACTCCCATACTTTTTTCTAATCACTTTGTTATTTCCGTTCTTAAATGTATGATAAAAGTCAATATTTTGAACGTGTTCTCATCCACCAAAGCTTTTGGTTCTGAAGGAAAGGAAAAGGATTATTTCTGGTGCCCACATTGAAGTCAATTATTTTTGGAACTTGCTTGAATCATCCTACCAG
The DNA here is from genome assembly GCF_036898095.1 of Palaemon carinicauda. Classification (NCBI taxonomy): domain Eukaryota; kingdom Metazoa; phylum Arthropoda; class Malacostraca; order Decapoda; family Palaemonidae; genus Palaemon; species Palaemon carinicauda. The sequence goes on from NC_090730.1 coordinate 93,494,912, forward strand.
CCAAAATGTTCAGACACTCACAGTAATAACTAGGTATCAGTTGAAAATTTTATGAGAGAGTTGGGCTTAGAGGGAGGGGAGATAATAGAGGGTCTATATTTTCATTTGTTACTTTACGGGTTGTCTTTGAGGTAGAATACCGAAGGTCATCTGAAAGTTATTCTTTTCTTTTTTACTTTTAAGTGTTATTCATAGAAGAAAGCTGGCTCTCATGAAGTCAAACCTATATATTGAAGTTTATTAAGCAGTTTTACTTTATCGTTTACAAGCGATGACAACTTTCACTTACAAGCTTGACGAAATGATGATGAATTACTCGGCATTATAACAGCTAACGAGGAAAAATCATCTCCATATGGGTGCATGATTTATAGTACAGTTACTCGCAGAGACTGGTTCTGACATCTAATATTCTCTCTTTCAAGTCTGAGAAGTCTTATAATTTACATAAATCATTAGCATAGCTCCATTAGTTATTAGATCTTTACCTCCTGGCATTGGAAGAGATATATATAAATTAGGAAACCTTAATGGTGTATGGAGCCCGGTTCAGAAGTTACAATTGTTTACCAAAAACTGCTGGCAACTTAAGTTGGAAACATTGAAGTGGCAATTTTATTTACTGTCTACTAAAAAAAAAAAAAAAAAAAAAAAAGAAAAAAAAAAAAAAAAAAAAAAAAAAAAACGTTATTGCACCTTGCGCACTCGAGGCATTGCTCAAGGGCTTTTACATTGTCACTTTTCATCTGTCCCGTTTTCTTCGATTTGATAACCATCCTCTTTTAACTTTTATTTCATTATGCAATAGCAAGTGTTTTCTCCAGTTCCCCAGTGCTGAGTGGTCCCCAAGCCCCAGCACTCATAAATCAGTCCTATGCTCTTTTCTGTTTAATTTGGGTAAACATAAGCAGAGTATGTATTAAATGAAACTTTACTGTGTGCGTGATCTTTGACTGAATTTGCTAGTTCATTTGACCACTAGTTTACTCATTTAAAAACTGTAAGATTTAATAAAAATGTAGAAAGTTGGAGTATTTCTCAATTTTGTCTTAAGGATCCATAGGCAGCTGAAGAAAACCTTCTCGAAAAAATTTTCGATGTATTAGATTAGTCTCTTTAGGTCCTGGACCAGACTATTTCCCGCTCAGTAGATGTTAATGCTTGTATCTGAATACAGGTGACCAGAAATTAAGGTAATTTTTACAAGCTAGGATCACAGGCAAAGGTAGAATGGAATTCTCGTTTTGACCATAATTCTTAAAACACAAGAATTGAACAAAGTAATATCAACAAAAGAAGTTGTTTAAGATATTGGGATATATCTTGACCATGAACCAAGTCCATGTAAACTTATTCGAAGACAAAATGAGAGCTAAATGGAAATCTTTGTTGGGGCCCGAACCTTGAAATGCGAAAATTTCTTTATCTAAGCTTGATAGAAAGGTTGCTAAGAATCAGAAACGGGGTCTGGTTTAAAACAAATATTTCTTTACCTGTCTGTCCATCTATCTGACCGGCAATTTGTGTCGGCAATATTCCAGTGATGGACAAACATATGAATTAGGATTGTGTCGGCAATATTCCAGTAATGGACAAACATGCAAATTAAGATTGCTCATATTAGTCTAATAATAATGGTGTGCTGCTATGAAGACGAGTATCAAGAATGTATTGTACTTTCCTTGTGGGATTTTGTTGGAAGACAAATTATTTTGATCAAGATTTGTGTGCATTGTCAAGATACTGATATACGCTGGAGTAATTAAGAACATTGTACATGTGTTTCATACACGCACCTACACTGTAACGGTTTTGCTTTTTTATCTTATCACTCATCATTAACAGATCAACCTGTATAAACATATTCCATGTCTTATTTTGTTTGAATTTTTGTGACTATCTTGCTTTCAAGTCCTTCTATATAAACTCTATGATTGTTTAATAAAGTTTAGTTTTATTCACCTCGCCTTTCAGTCATCACCTAACGGCTCACTCTCAAATTGGTGACCACCGCAGTGTGTGGCTCCCTCTCGCGTTCTCCCGCACTGTTATGTCTTTCTGTTTGATTATATTACCCTCTGACCCTGACTCTCCTATCATTACCACACCCATGAAACTACCACCCTTCACCATTACAGAGGAATTCGCCTGGTTTCTTTGTGCCGATGACCAGTTTAATATTAAGGGCATGACTTGTTCTGGCTCCAATCCCCGAGGACACTTTCTCAGAATTCTTAGATTGGCTTGGCAACCAAGGGGACACCCCAATACCATACAATGCCCTCGAAACATACCTCCTGGAGCAGTACTCACCATCGCCAGCCGCCATTGTAGTGACACTTTTTCAGCTCTCTCAACAACCGTTGGGGGAGCAAAGGCTTCGCTCGCTCTCAGGGAAATAACCAGTATTGCTTGCTCTGAAGGAAATGACCAGCATTGCTCGCTTGCAATCTGCAGTAGACGGCTCTCCTCAGGAGGTGAACCTACTTCGTGCCCTTTGGGTACGACGCCTACCCAAACCAGTATGCGCTGCCGTCCCTGATATCGATACCTTGCCCATGAAGGACCTGATAACCAAAGTTGATCCTCTTATGGAGAGCCACTTCCCCACCTTCAAAACTTCCATCAACGCCTCTACTCAGGACAAAGAGGACAACTATTCAACTTCAACAGAAGCTGACATGAGTGCGGTAAGACAAAGATGCCCACCCCAAAAAAACATGTAAGGAGGCCATCGCTTGTGGCGGTGGTCTCCCCTGTCATTAATCTTTTCTTTTGATATGATGCAGTTGTGGACCTGCGATTTTTGGTAGAAACTGGTGCTTGCCATTCTCTTCTACCAAGGCCACTCTCCAGGATATGATGTAGTCTGGTATGTAGGTAGGTATTAGATTGCCTTGCATATAGCAGGCCATGGGCTATTGTGTTGGAAGCCCGTAGTGGGATAAGGATGTGAAGGTGGTTAGGTTATATATGTGAAAGTGGTAAGGTTATATAAAGATGATGATGGAATGGATGGGAAAGGATGAAAGCATCATGACGACCGAGGCAGGGGTCTGAAGCCCAGACGAGGCACCGCAAAGCAGACGCTGTCACCCAAACCCAGATCCTCTTTGGTCCTGGAAAAATTGATTTTTTCTTATCGCAGCCCGATGATGCAGTCTGTGTAAGCCTGCCAATATCAGCCTAGTAGCTGACAACAGATGTGTAGTCATCACCCACGGGTTCAAGACCCTCACATTATTGTTTGAAATCACCAGATATGAATGGGAGTTTCTCATCACTGACATCACATTGCCAATCCTCAGTGCGGATTTCCTCTCCCATTTCCACCTCCTGGATGATGTTTCCCACTGACAGTTAGTGAACGTGGACTCTTGCTCGTCAACGTCTCTTTAACCCTAACCCATCTCCTCCAACCTCACTCTCCACATCAGTGCACTAAGGGTTGCCTACGCCCAACTCCTCATGTCGTACCTGGAAGTCTTCTGTCCAAATTTACTCCAAACACCTACTGTTCCTGCCAGACCTGGTATTTATCAGAGTATCAAGCTGACCGGCCACTCAGTATTTGCCAGATTCAAGCGTCTGGCACTGGATCGTTTGGTAGCCAACAAACATTCGCCAGAATAGAAAAAAAAAAAAATCAGCCTTTGCTAGAAAGCCTCCAGCCCATGGTCGTCACCCTTATACATCGTCCTGAAGAAAGATTGCTCTCTTCTCCTGTGTAGGGATTACAGGCTGAATATGCACACAGAACTGGATCACTACCTCCATCCAAACATTGGCGACGTTACCTCCTACTTGGAGAAAGCGAAGATTTTCTTCACACTCAACTTCTTGAAGGGGTATTATCAGGGTCCCATGAACCCAGAAGATATCCCCAAGACTGTCATCACCATCCCTTTTGGTACATACACCTTCAGTTACTCCTGTTTTGATCTTTGTAATGCTGGGGCCACGTTTCAATGCCTCGTGGATGACATCCTAGGGAACCTCCCCTTCTGTGTATGTTACATAGACGAAATACATGTGATCGCTTCCTCCCAAGAGGAACACCTCCGTCACCTACAACAAAATGGTATTGTAATCCAGTACAACAAGTGTACCTTTGGAGCCAACGAAGTATTGTTCTTAGGGCACTGCATTACTCCTGAAGGAGTCAACCCCCTCCCTGAGAAGGTAGCAGCCATACAGAACTTCCCCATGCCCCCGACCATTAAAGCACTGAAAGAATGCGTAAGCATAATCAGTTACTATCACCGTTTCCTGCAGGCCATCGGTCCCACTCTTGCTCCTGCCTATGACTCCCTCAAGGGCAAGCCAAAAGACCTGAAGTTGAGCCCCACCTTCAAGAAGCTGATACTCTCACTTTTCCTGTGCCACATGCTCCTCTCCTTCTCTCCACCAATGCCAGCAACATCACTAGTACTGGTGAACTTGAGCAGGTGGTCAATGGCTCGCCCCACCCATGGACTTTCTTTAGTAGAAAACTGTTCAAGGCGGAATCTCGCTACTCTACCTTCGACCGCGAATTTCTGGTGGTGCACTGGACTGTCCATCACTTTCTCACTTCTCGGATAGGTGTGGCCTTTGTCATTCGCACTTCAACACGTCCCTAACAAAATGAATCCTGTTGCTGATGCCCTGTCAAGAAGTGCACTGGCCGCCATTCACCTAAGAATGGACTATAACTCTTTGTCAGAAGTCCAACGAAAATATCCAGAGTACCAAGCATGTAGGACATCCTGCACATTCCTCTGTTGGGAAGATGTCGATCTTGACAACTCCAATGCCACTCTCCTCTGTGTCGTGAGTCCTGGTAGACCATGACCATGGATACCTGCTCCCATGTGTCGACAGGTGTTTAATTCCAGTCATCACCTTTCACATCCCTCTCACAATTCTACTGCACAGCTCCGGGAGATGAAGCTCATTTGGCATAGCATTGCTATGGATGCTAAGAATTAGGTCACTGCCTGTGCTTCATGCTAATCCTCAAACGTACATTGACACCGATTCAGGAGTGGACACCTTTCCTCAGCTTCAGTGTCGTTTTGCTCACGTTCACATCAATGTAGTAGGTCTCCTACTAACATCACAAGGAAATCGTCACTTGTTTACTGTCATTGATTGCTCTACTCATTGGCCTGAAGCCCTTCCCATGCAAACTGCAACATCTGCCTTACTCTCAGGGTAGAAAGTGAGATTTGATATTCCTGACTGTATTACCTTTGACAGGGGTACCACTTTCACCTCTCAATTGTGGTCATCATTAGTGAATCTCCTGGGCATCACCTTACATCAGACAACCATCCACAAACCTGCTGCCAACAGAATGGTTAAATGTTTTCATCACACCCTCAAAGCAGCTTTGATAACCGCTTCAATGACTCAAACTAGTTTACTCAGCTTTCCTGATCCTCCTTGGACCAAGAACAACTCCTAAAGATGCCTTAGATGTCTCAGCAGCTGAAATGGTATATGACAACCAGTTTGTCATCCCTGCCAATTTTTTTCCATCTACAACCTCCTCCGATAATCTCCAGCACCTATGTCACTTTGTGGCAATTACGCCTTTCTGACAGACTTACAAGCGACCTGTGAAGCAACACATACAGACAGATCTGCACTCAGCAACACACGTTTTCCCGTGCAACGACACAAGCAAGCGCCTTTTAAACCCCCTTTCACGGGTCCTTTCCTCATGATCCGTTGTACACCGAAGGCATTCTTAATTAACATTCGTGTCAAAAAAGACTGGGTCTCCATTGATCCCCTAAAGCCTGTATATCTCCTGCCAGATGACCCGCCTACAGTGCGCTTTTCTAGAGCAGGGCTCCCTATTTCACATGTATGTAATTTTTAAGGAGGAGACCATGCCCGTACAATATAACGATTTTACCTTTTTTATTTTATCACTCACGCTTCCCTACACTGTTAATAGACCAACCTGTATAAGCATGATAGCTCATGTTTTATTTTGTTTTAATTTTTGTGACATTCTTGCTTGCAAGTCCTTGTATTTAAGCTTGATTATTGTTTAATAAAGTTTATTTGCATTCATCTCACCTATCAATTATCATCTAACAGCTCACTCACACAAGATGTTTCTTTAAAAGGTAGTGTAATCTTATGCCTATTGTTCATGAGCTGTCATACATCAATATGCCTGGGTAAATGTATTTTTATTTTATATGTCCTTTTTTAGGCTTTTCTACGTATGTAGGTGTGAAACATACAAACATACATTCATAGATACATACATGCAAAGAAATTATGTATTGCATAAAACCAAGTGTTTGAACTGGCTTTGCATAGTTCTACATGGTCACGAACGTGCATGCCTACGAATAATAAATTTGTTTACATTAATCAACTTGTTATTTTATAATGTGCTAACATATTCATCACCTTCTCAAGAAAAGTTTTTGCCCAACCGACTTACTGTTATTGTTTATGAGTATAATAATCCAAAACTTATTTTTTCTTTTCTTGGCAAAGATGAAATGACTGTTTGCGGCAAATTAATATATTTTACTTTAATTTTGGATTTTGCTACACTCCTTACCAACTGTAGTTTAATTTGTAGAAGAGAAGAGAGAGCCTAAGTCTATTCACAAGTGAAAATGGTTAATGTAATTTTTAAAATGCTTGTAGAAATGACTTAAGTACATAAGAGGGGCGAATTCGGCGTCAAAGTCTTTGGTTTTTTATATGGGAGGAGGAAATGCCATCTTTTCATTATCTAACAGATGGGAACAAGAAATTTGGATTAAGGAAGCAACAGTGGTTACTAGACTTAGATGCGCATCTCTTTCAGGGTATTATTTAGTGGCTGGAAGGATTTAGTGACACGGCTGGGTTCTACTGTGGTGGGCTCCTTGAACAACCCTGGTGGGCGGGACTGTGTTGTGGCTAGCGACGCAGATAACACTCGTGAAAGTTACCCTGCCAATTATCTTTAACGGAAGCTCCGAGAGGACTGTTGAAGTAGCCTCCCTTATCATGGGGCCGGGGTTGGTGTTGGAGTAGGTGGAGGGAGGGGCAGCGAGAAAGGGTTTGGGGTAGCCTCTTCATGAATGGATGTCGAAAGAATAAGAGGGGAAATGGAACTGTTGAAGATGATGAAAATAATGATGTAAAACACTGATTGATAACTGGCATCAGATATGCAATTAATGATAAAGATAAGGATTGTTTGTATATCCTCTATATTAACCTCTCTGGATTTGAAAACATGATTTTCCCCATTTCTTATTTCTAAACCTCAACTGTATATTGCAATCCTTTGCGGAGACCTGGAAGATCATGTGAATAAAGTTAGTGCTGTTAAATCCTCATATTGTCGGTTGATGTTTTCATAATTTTGCATAAATGAGTTGCGCTTCCCATGAAAGCATTCGAATGTAATTCATTGAGGCTAGTCTAGCTAGGATGGTTGTTCGTTAATTATCATTTTCAGAGCAGGAGGTGATTATAGCACATCATTGCTTGTGCAATAAGCCAATGAGAGTAATCTCTAATTAACAACGATCGATGTCCCTCTAATTCCAGATTAATTCTAAGACAACTAATCTGAATATATTTAACCTCACAGTTTGTTAAAAGACAAAACAAATCAGAATTTTTTTTTTCTCTCTCTCTCTCTCTCTCTCTCTCTCTCTCTCTCTCTCTCTCTCTCTCTCTCTCATATATATATATATATATATATATATATATATATATATATATATATATATATATATATATATATATATATATATATATATATATATATATATATATATATATATATATATATATATACACATATATATATTATACACATATATAATTAACGTCGTTTTCCTACCTTGTAGGGTAAATATCCTTAACTCGCCAACCCTTTTCCTCAAATCCTTGACATTTTCTCCATCCGTTTGCTCTCGATCCTCTCTTTTCTGCCAACATTTTATTCGGTCTTTTGCAGGAATTTTTTCCTCGTATTTCAGTCGGGTGTAATGGAGATTCCTTGATGCGGCAAAACTGGCTTACGTCCTTATGCATGTCAGGCCAGAAAAAAAGTGTTTCATAATCTCTTCTGTCGTGTTTCTTATCCCCATATGTCCTGTCTCATGCGCTACAGTGATCACCTGTCTTCTCAATGGTGCGGGAATTAATATCTGACGATATATCCCCCATCCGACATTCCCAGGAATATCAGTGGGTCTATATTTCCTCATACGGAACCCATCAATAAGATAATAACTTGTAAGAACTGCTGTGCCTCCATCTCATCCACCATATGGTACAATAACTCTGTTAACATTACATCCCTCCGTTGAAATCCTATCAGAATTTTCCTACCAACTTTTCCCACTTCTAACGCTGAGTTTTCTATTTTGTTAAGGTCCATTTCTTCTTTGTCCTCTTCTCCACTCGCCTGTCGTTCCTCTTCGCTCGTGCCTACTCAGGAGTTCTCTTCTTGCGTACCATCAAGGGAAACATCTTTTTTCGGAAAACAAATCCTCCAAGTTCATCTCTTCTTCGATTTCTTTTTCTTCTTTTTCTGCCACTTTCTTAGTCATACTCCTAGTCGTCATGCAACTAGAAAACAGATACAGGTAGTCCTTCTCGAGTTCAGTCGTAGGACTATACATCAATGGTTTCTCCGTTACAATGGGACAAGGCACAAACGGTGCTTCACCAACCTCATTACCCAGCAGGACACATACTACTCCAACAGCCAATGAATTCTTTACCAAAAAATCAAAATTACATGTCATCAACTCGCATGACAGCTTCAAACAGCAAATAGGGGAAACCTTTTCAATTCCTATTCGGTCCAAAATAACCGAGTCTCCTATGAGAGAATGCTCCACCAACAGGTATACTCCTCCTATCCCCACCCTATGGTTGTAACCTGTGTCGTGCAATATCTTGATCGGCGTTCGGTCACTCCCGTCTATTGCTGCTAACATACCCTCATAAATGTACGGTATAAAGATATCCAAGCTGTTTAGGTTTGTCCTGTTCGTCGTGTGAACGTTGGCAGGTTTATTTTCCTCTTTGACCTTTCCCGATTGTCTCTTCATCTTCGCATTCTATGAAGTCGAATTATCCTTAATCCATTGGGCGACAGCTTTTGATCAGTTTGACCAACATTCCTTAATGATATGGCCTCTTTTGCCACACTTAAAACAGACAATACCAACCATCTGCCCTTCATTCCCGATAATTGAAGGAGGATGAATCGATGATTGTTGCTGTGGTACTATCACATTCTGCTTAGGAACAGTAACAGTGCTACTACCACTGTAACTGTTGAACTTATTCACACAGTTATTACTGAACTGGTTTCCATGGTTCGGCGAATACTTGACACTTGGTCAGAATGACGGTTGAAACCTCACACCGAGGAAGGTTTACGACTGATAATATCATAATCTTCACTCAGCGAAGAGGCTTTATCAAGTTTCTTCATCTCTCTCTCTCTCAAGTACATTCGAATATGTTCAGGAATTCCGCAGAGAAACTTTTCTAGTACTATAATTTCTTCTAAATCAGCCATCTCCCTCACATTAGTACCCTCTGTCCATTTCTTAAAACATCGTTGTACCTTATAAGCGTAATCCAGGAAAGTCATTTTCTCGTCCTTCATCAAACTTTGGAACCTTTCATTATCATATTCAGAGGTCATCTGATACACTTGCAGCACACTCCTCTCCACTTCTTGATACTCCTTCCTCTGATCCTGAGATAAGGACAGGTAGGCACTGTGTCCTTTCCCAAAGAGTACATTCTGCAATAACACAGACCATTTATCTTCGAACCATTGCATCGTCGATGCGACCGTTTCAAAAGGATCCAAGAATTCACCAGGAGCCTCCTCTTTGAACCTTGGAATTAACCTTTGGGTGTTCGACACATTAAACACGGGATCGTGCATAACAGGGATCACCTCTGTCTGCATAGCCAACTCTTCACAAGCGTTCTACAGCTATAACTCCCACGCATGTTGAGCAATCTCTCTTGCTTCTTCCTTCTCCTTTTCTTCTCGTTCCATCTCTTTTTCTTCTCGTTCTCTCTCTTTTTCTCCCATCCTTCTCGCATGTCTTGCAACTTCTCTGGCTTCTTGTGTTTCTTCTTTTCCTTGCCTTGCCCTCATTTCTTCTCGTCTTCTTTCTCTTCCTTTTCATTCTGCCATGATCTTCTACTTAAGCATATTCTCCTCAACTGCAATTCGTCGAATCTCAGCCTCTAAATACCTATCTGCTTTCATGCCTTCAGTTTGTGGGTCAACTGGTCCTTGCTACGCTATAAATTCTCCCTCAGCTTCTTTTACCAGTTCTTGAGCTGCTCCAATGTTTTTCTCCGACAACTTTCCCGAGTTTATCAACGCTTCTAAGGCAAGACACTTGATTTGGTCTTTAATCATTCCACTCGTTGCATGGCCACCACATGCCATTAAAATAGAGAGCCACTGAGCTTTAGTTATTTTAGCTTCTGGCAATTCCTCACATTTGGGTTATTCAAAAACTCTTGGATATTAAACTGTGCCATCTTTTACTTTAACAGATAATTTTATACCTCTCCAAAAGATATATCCTAACAATACACAAAATCCTATCAACACTGCAATGTTCAAACTTTTAATCAAAACACGGCCTTGTTATCACCAATATTAAAAACAGTCTCACTCGATCCCAAGGATCTGAGCACCAAAAACATAATATACTATGGTTCCGTGGTCTGGGAAGTAGAATATGATATCATATATAATACTGCTGACATGCTATACAACCTCTCGAGTTCGAAACTTTACATTAAATCTGATACACTTGAAAATAATAATATCCGAACTCTGTGACAATTATATAACTCCCAGATAACAATATATAAAAAACTGAATATACAAAGTTCTCTTAAGTACAGACAAAACAAAACTGGGCAATTACTCTTATGATTTATTCGAACAACTTCTTGCTTCGATTCATTAACAGGATACGAGCTAGAATGCAATACACACTGGTGATTGAAATAATCCACTACAAAACTAAATACATGATATATGTCGTAATTAAACTTAATCACTTTTTAGAGGACGCACGATGGCTGTTTCTCTTCAAGTGCTATGCAGCCCTGTGGGGCCTCATATATATATGAATTTAGTAATTTCTCAAATATTCTATCAGATTATTCTCATGGCTTGGAGGCCAGCCTCTAGGCTGCCAGAGTTATCAACTAGATAAAAATTCAGGGGGGGACACTGGGTTTCAGACAACTCTCTCTCTCAGCTGCTCCGCCCACCCACCATTCTCGGAAATAAAGAAAAGATAAAATCT
>NC_090730.1:93516238-93521238 GCF_036898095.1 Palaemon carinicauda
GGGACCTGATTTGTTAATAGCTCTAGACTACGACCAAGTTGTTGTTGCCATAGCATTCGTTCATCTGCTCTTCTCGTCACTCAGGTAATTGGCGATTCCTTAGGCCGTGTCCGTAACTTTATGGAAAGTCTTTGAGATCACCTCTCCTTGGAAGGTAATGTGGTATACTTAGGGGAAATTACGAAGAGGTTGCCTTAAACCAGAAGAATTTATTTTAGGTCGTTTGACTTAAAGTCGGAAAATTTTAAATGGACGGAAATCACAGATGAACGTCTCTTTATAGTTGTTAGTTGCCTGGAAATTTATGATAATTTTCTTACTTATATTAAGACGACTTCATTTTCAACTGTTGCCTAACACAGAAATGTCAGAATTTTATTAGGATTTGACATTCAAATGTCTAGCTGGCTAAGAGTGAAAAGTATAATTCTACAGAAAATATGAAAAAAATATCCATCGCAATACTAAGTTACATTTGTAATTTTTCCCCATGTTACCGCTGTGGCGTTAGGGTAGAAACACACGTGGACTTTGTTACTGCTCTTCTTGAGTATACCTGAGCTCTCAAGCCATCCTAAATTAGTATAATTTTTTACTACTCTTATAAATATATCTTTGTGTATCGTATGGCAAGTTTAATTTGGAACTCTTCATATCATGTGGGTCCGGAGGTTTACTAAATGAATAATTTTCCTATAACAATCGCCAATTTCTTCTTGTGGTCACTATATCTCCTTTTCTCCTCTGTTTTTTTTTTCTTTTTATCTGCCATTTCTTTTGGTTGATGAAAAGAGCGTCCGGTGAGATCTGGAGACGGACGATATGCTGTGGAAAGAGGGAGGCAACGGGCCACAGTTGCACAGAGCGGCATCATGTTGCATTAATTTGCAATGGCACTTGAGTTCCGACTCTGCCACCGAATGAGGCGACACTGTCAGGTGCCGAAGAGGGTGTTTATGCCTCGCTTAACTAATTGCTCTTCTGACCTCAAGCCCCGATGAATTCATTTTATTGGAAGGGTTGATGGAGACATAGACCTCCCTCTTATTCCTCCTCCTTTCCTGTATTAGCAGGATCAATTCTCTCTCTCTCTCTCTCTCTCTCTCTCTCTCTCTCTCTCTCTCTCTCTCTCTCGTGCGTGGTATATATATATATATATATATATATATATATATATATATATATATATATATATATATATATATATATCATCATCATCATCATCATCAGCCGTTACTAGTGCATTGCAGAACAAAGTCCTCAGACATGGCCATCCACTTGCGTCTGTTTATGGTCTCCCTGTGCCAGTCCACGCCCGCAAACTTTTTTAGTTCGTCAATCCATCGTCTTCTTTTCCTTCCCCTGCTTCTTTTACAATCCCTAGGGACCCATTCTGTTATGCCTAATGTCCATCTTTTGTCCGTCATTCTCATTATATGTACTGCCCATGTCCATTTCTTTTTCTTACATGTTGTTAGAATATCCTCTACTTCAGTTTGCTCTCGTATCCATGTTGCTCTTTTTCTGTCTCATAGTGATATTACCATCATTACTATTTCTATAGCTCTTTGAGATGTAACTAGTTTATGTTCTAAAGCTTTAGGAAGGCCCCAAGTTTCTGATGCACAAGTTATTACTGGTAGTGTCCTTATACTTTTGATAATCTCATTTTGTTTACCAAATAGTCTCGATCACATGCTTATCCTTCTTTTAATTTCAGTCTCGTGTCCTTGGAAAACATTTACTGTCTGCTTAATTGCGTATATTCAGTAATAATCTCTAGAGGTTCATCGATGACTCTTATTTGTTGGCTCTCTGCACTTTCATTGACCGTTATCTTAGTTTTACTCATATCCATTTTCAGTCCTACACTTCGCCTTTTTTATATCCAAATCTTCTATAATCTTTCTTAATTCCTCCTATGATTCACTAAACATAACTATGTCACTTGCGAGTCTTAAGTTGTTGAGGTAATCCCCATTAATATTACATCCTACATTTTTCCAATCTGAATTCTTAAAAACCTCTAGGCATGCTGTGAATAATTTATGAGAGATGGGGTCTACCTATCTAATTCTTTTCTTAATAGGAATTTTCTCACTATCTTTATATAGTTATAGGATTGCTGCACTTCCTGCATAGATATCTTCAAGGATTCTCACATAAGATTCTTCTTCTATTATTTTTATTATTATTATTATTATTATTATCATTATTATTATTATTATTATTATTACTACTTGCAAAGCTACAATCCTAATTGGAAAAGCAGAGGGCTGTAAGCCCGAGAGCTCTAACAGGGTGAGAGAAGGAAATAAGGAAATGAATAAACTCTATAGGCTATAGCAAGTAATGAATAACTATAAAAGATCCTAAGATCAGTAACAACGTTGAAATATATATATATATATATATATATATATATATATATATATATATATATATATATATATATATATATATACATATATATATATGTATGTATATAAACAATAAACAATGAAGAGAGAATAGTGTGTCTGAGTGTACCCTCAAGTAAGAGAACTCTAACCCAAGACAGCGGAAGACCATGTTACAGAGGCTAAGGCACTACCAAAGACTAAAGAACAATGATTTTATTTTGGAGTGTCCTCCTAGGAGAGGTACTGACCACAGCTAAAGAGACTCTTCCACCCTACCAAGAGGAAAGTAGCCGCTGAAGTTCAATTACAGTGCAGTAGTTAACCCCTTGATGGAAGAAGAGTTGTTTGGTAATCTCAATGCTGTTAGGTGTATGAGGACAGAGGAAAATGTGGGAAGAATAGGCCAGATTATTCGGTGTATGTATGGGCATAGTAAAAAGGAGATGTAACCAGAGAGAGGGATTCAATGTAGTACTGTCTCCTGTCAAAGAACCCAATAACTCTTTAGCTGTAGAATGTTTTTGAGAGGCTTTCTTTACTGTTGATGTTTTGACAGAATCCAAAGCTTTCTCAGTGTCTCTAAATGCCATACATAGTGGTTTGTTATGCTAAGTTGACTTCTCCATCAGGTGGTTAATTACATGGATATGGTCAGTTGTGAAATATCCACTTCTAAAAGCCTGTCTGCTATTTTGGTTGATTAAAGTCCAGCTGTCTTTCTCTTCGGCCTAATATGATCATTGTAGATATTCTATATGTTACGGAGAGTAATTTTTAAGGCATTTACTGTCTCCCTTTTTCTGTGAATTAGTTTAATTTTCTGACTAGCAAATAACGTAAACTCCATAGCTTTAAACTCACCTGCTACATTTTACATAAGTCCGATACACACAAGAATACCTCCAAGTACTGAGAATATTTAACAACTTCTAGATGTTAATATATGTGAACACTGAATATCTAAAGATCTCTTTACTTTACTCTCAAAACCAAACTGGGTGAGTACTTTACTTTCTATCTGGAAATATTCTAAAATCAACCTCTTACTTCAGTTCTAAGTCAGGGATACGAGCAAGTCACTGGGTTAATCACTGGTGATCGAAATATTACACACTTTACAAAAATATATACATTCAATAGAAAATAACAATTCAAAAGTAATACCAAAAATAAATCACTCTAAATTTGAATCCGAAATAGACCATAGATTATAACAAAATGACACTTCGAGAACAATACAATCACTTGTTTCACTAGAAATTAATATTTGAAAATATCTAATTCTTACAATTTTATTCGAGAGCCTATTTATCTCATGTTTTACTTAAAACAGGAGCCCCACCTCTTTTTTAATCATAACATCATAATGCAAATGCACCACGTCTTGTTCAAATACGATAAATCCAATACAGCCATTTATCCTTACTTATTTTCTACCACAAGATAAAAGAGACTCAAAGTTAACACATTTGATCATAATTTTGAATTTTTCCCGTCGTTATCCATACATTAAGAGATTGGTTGCCTTATGCGCCCTCTCCAATGCCTTCTATCAAAAGCATCCTCATCCAACCTTCTCTCCATGTCATCCTTCACCTTATAACGACCTCTAATTTTCTGCCTCCCTTTCAGTCTTTTCTCCGTAACAGGTTCCTCCAAAGCCCTCCGCACTCATTCCGCACCATCCATCGCCAACGCGTGCTCACGCCATCTCAGTCATGACACCCTGTATAACCTCTGTAATTTTTGCTACACCTGCCATTCTTCATATTTCCTTTTTAAGCTATTGACGCTCTAAAATTGTAACTGATGTGATATGAATGGGAGAACTTTTGTAGGTTTGATAGATGCAATATTGGCATAATTAACTTGCAATTTGAGAAGTGCCTATTTTGGGTTAGAGATCTCTTAATTGAGGGTAGATTCAGGCACGCTATTCTATCTTGTTTTTCTTCCTCTTGTTATTTTTAAGTTTTTATAGTTTATAAATGAAAGATTTACTTTAATGTTATAATTGTTCTTAAACTTCTCTTATAGTTTTTCCTTATATCCCTGCCGCACTGGGCTATTTTCGCTGTTGGAGCCCTTGTGCTTATAGCATCCGGCTTTTCCAACTAGGGTTGTTGCATAGCAAGTAATAATAATAATAATAGTAATAATAATTGATGAAAAAAGGGACTTTAGCACTATAGAAAATAAATAATAACTATACTTACATACATGTATCTGTTACTCTTAAGACCTTTGGGCTCACACAAGATTACAAAACGGTTAAGCAAGAATTAATGCATTTCACTTTTTGACTAAATCACAAAGGGCCAATCACAAAACAAATTTTACAATATAAAATGTACTTACAAAAACACACTTCACTTGATTCAAATTAAGCATACAATAAAACCAATGTTTGATCAAGCACTAAATACATTTGAGAGAAACACAGTGGATGTCTGGAAATATGGTGGTGAGAGGATTGTCAAATATGGCTCTGTCGGAATGTAAGGCGGCATCTCTCTCCCCAAAACCATGGTAGGCCCTTGTATGTAGTCCTAATTCACTCTGGAAACTTCCAGTTGATTCAAGCAAAAACATTTCATG
>NC_090730.1:93536238-93546238 GCF_036898095.1 Palaemon carinicauda
CACTCAGTTGATTGCATCCTGCCTTTGAGTCACAACCCTCTCTCGGCCTGTCACATTGGTGACCCCGGAGTGACTCGCTCCTCCCGCCAACCCACCCCCCCCTCCACCTCTCACCGTTACTATGACGCCGTCAACGCATACCTTCTGCAGCAGTACTCGCCGTCGCCAGCTCCCCGTATAGCAACGCCTTTTCAGCTCTCTCAACAACCGTTGGGGGACCAAAGGGCATCGCTCACCCTTGGGAAAATGACCAGTATCACTCGCCTGCAACCTGCCGCAGACAGCTCTCCTCGTGAGGTGAACCTACTTCGTGCCCTTTGGATACGGCGTTTACCCGGACCTATACGCGCTGCCATACCCCATGTCGATAGTTTACCCATAAAGGACTTGATGACCAAAGCCGACGCCCTTATGGACAGTCACTTCAAAACCTCCATCAACGCCTCCATTCGTGACGAAGAGGACACCTATTCAACTTCAACCGAAGCTGACGTAAATGCCGCAGGACACACTCGCCTATGAATGCCGTAGGACACACACGCCTATGAATGCCGTAGGACACACACGCCTATGAATGCCGTAGGACACACTTGCCAACCCCATGACGAGCCGGAGCGGCAACACAGCCAACCATCATCCACCACTCACTCGCACCCCAACCAACGACTTCTACAGTCACTCACTGCCGCTAATCGGCGCAGTTTTTACTACTACCTCTCCAGATTCAGGGCACCTATTTAACATGTTCAGTATGTCATTTTTAGAGGGGGAGCCATGTACCAACCGTGTGTCACACAATTGTACATAATTCCTTTTGTATATATTATGCTTGTATCTGCGCTCTTCCCTCGCACTAAAACGAACATGAAAATTCATGTCTGGTTTTCCTCTGTAACATTGTCACTTTCTCAAACATGTATTTTCCTGTTGCCTTGAGGTGTTGTATATAAAGGAGAGTGTTCCTTAATAAAGCACTCAGTTGATTGCATCCTGCCTTTGAGTCACAACCCTCTCTCGGCCTGTCACATTGGTGACTCCGGAGTGACTCGCTCCTCCCGCCAACCCACCCCCCCCTCCACCTCTCACCGTTACTATGACGCCGTCAACGCATACCTTCTGCAGCAGTACTCGCCGTCGCCAGCTCCCCGTATAGCAACGCCTTTTCAGCTCTCTCAACAACCGTTGGGGGACCAAAGGGCATCGCTCACCCTTGGGAAAATGACCAGTATCACTCGCCTGCAACCTGCCGCAGACAGCTCTCCTCGTGAGGTGAACCTACTTCGTGCCCTTTGGATACGGCGTTTACCCGGACCTATACGCGCTGCCATACCCCATGTCGATAGTTTACCCATAAAGGACTTGATGACCAAAGGCGACGCCCTTATGGACAGTCACTTCAAAACCTCCATCAACGCCTCCACTCGTGACGAAGAGGACACCTATTCAACTTCAACCGAAGCTGACGTAAATGCCGCAGGACACACTCGCCTATGAATGCCGTAGGACACGCCTATGAATGCCGTAGGACACACACGCCTATGAATGCCGTAGGACACACACGCCTATGAATGCCGTAGGACACACTTGCCAACCCCATGACGAGCCGGAGCGGCAACACAGCCAACCATCATCCACCACTCACTCGCACCCCAACCAACGACTTCTACAGTCACTCACTGCCGCTAATCGGCGCAGTTTTTACTACTACCTCTCCAGATTCAGGGCACCTATTTAACATGTTCAGTATGTCATTTTTAGAGGGGGAGCCATGTACCAACCGTGTGTCACACAATTGTACATAATTCCTTTTGTATATATTATGCTTGTATCTGCGCTCTTCCCTCGCACTAAAACAAACATGAAAATTCATGTCTGGTTTTACTCTGTAACATTGTCACTTTCTCGAACATGTATTTTCCTGTTGCCTTGAGGATTTGTATATAAAGGAGAGTGTTCCTTAATAAAGCACTCAGTTGATTGCATCCTGCCTTTGAGTCACAACCCTCTCTTGGCCCGTCACAATATATATATATATATATATATATATATATATATATATATATATATATAGGGCTTATATATTTTATTAGATGCCCATAGATTCTTTATTTTAACATTCAGGGCTTATACTTTTTATTAGATGCCCAAAAAATGATTTATATTTTAAATGTTTTTAAAATGTTTTTAAAATGCAAATGTTCAAGAGTCTCTTCAACTACATATTACTAGCGTACTAACTGCTTTTCTTGCACAACACTTTTCCAAGACAATTGTACTCCTTTGAGCGAATGAAGGGGCCAATTTCAAACAGCTTTAAAATGAAATAATATAGGAGTTTTGTCTGGACATGGCAAAACGTTGTGTTTGATCTCCAACTTATTTTTTCTTAACCTACGCCAAACAAAGATGTTAACGGCGATAAATATCATCACCGTAACGCTGATTGCTGCTAGTAACACGTAGAAACGAAGATCTGCATAAGTCGGTGTCGGGTGGTCCATCTCGGTTAATTTCGTCAACCGCTTAGCCACTCGTGCGTTGTATGGGAGAGGTAAAGATGGGATTGTAGTCGACCATGTGAAGTTTGCGAAGTAGGCCCGTTCACTGATGATAGTGTTGATTTCTCGGACCGTGTAATTCGTGGACGTACCGATGCAACCATCTGCTGCAACGAAGATTTGAGAATAGGACGTGGATCCGTCCGGGCATGATACATTGAAGACGGCCTTGTCTTATTGTATCCACGAGCCGTTGTTCAGTCTGCAATTGAACTTATTATCGTCAAAGGGATAAAGTTTTTCCAGACAATTTTCATGTGTATGGGAGAGAGCACCATCTAGCACTATACCTAACTCGCATGAATCCATTGAGTTTTTATGGAATTCAAAGGAGTCAGCTGTACATATTTTTTAATTTCCTTGTCTGGGGAAATTAATACATGTCCTATCAATCTGGATA
The DNA here is from genome assembly GCF_036898095.1 of Palaemon carinicauda. Taxonomy (NCBI): domain Eukaryota; kingdom Metazoa; phylum Arthropoda; class Malacostraca; order Decapoda; family Palaemonidae; genus Palaemon; species Palaemon carinicauda. The sequence continues at coordinate 93,539,197 of NC_090730.1, forward strand.
TTACTGGATTTGAGTTATTCGTCATGAAAGTCGGAAATGGAGATTGGCAGGCATCGGAAGAATCAAAGGGAATTGTAATCATAATCCTGTGATTTTCAACGCTTACTGTAATTAGGCTGTAATAAAATTCTAACCTACGTGCGTCTAACAAAGGAATATAACCTAATTTCTCCCGTCCGTTCTCCACAATTAACGTTAAGTCTCTTATCGGCAACAAATGCGGTGACAGTACACCTTTAGTCGCTAACGTAATAGCTTCCACATAGTCTTTTGATTTCTCAATGAAATGTGCAATTCTATTATGGACATGATCTATTTTTTAATTATAATATGTTAACGTTGCCAACAAATCTTGTACTTCCATAAGCTGACTGATATTACTAGAATGTTCGTTCACCAAACTCATAATTTGATTGATTGAAGCTAACTGATTCCTTAGTTCTGATAAAATCAATTCATTTTCATGAGTCAAAAACTCAATTTTCTTATTTTGATTACTAATCTTAAGACGATTGGAAATCCCTAAGCCTAAACTTGCAATAGACCCAAAGATGTTTAGAGCAGCAAAAATAAACGGGTTACGTTTTTCAAGGTTATTTTGTCTTACAGTCCACATCAAAAGGTCACGAGCCAAAGATTCTGCCTCGTTAGTCTTATTTTGCAAGTCGTCGGATAGCATCTCGGCAACTTTTACTGTCGATGCAAGCGAACTCTCTGTATTAAAAGGAAAGTGTCTTCTATGCATTTCATTTAATGAAACAGCAAACCTTGAAATGGCGCTCTTTAAGCTAGTGACGTCATTCTCTGGGAGAAAAATTGCTTGCATGCGTACTTCAACAACTACGTTACTTGATGTAATAAAAACGTCTTCTTGTCTCTCTACTATAGTGCCATATTTAAAATCTATACTTTTAGTTTTAGAGCTCTTCCCACACGAGAAAAATGTCTGAGCGAACAATATCACTCCTAACAATAAAAAACTTCATCTTGGAAACCTGTAATGAGAAAAATATATGTAATTACTCCTGTATTAAGAAGAAAAAAAATTTTAACATATAAATTTCATAGATAAAAATATAAAAAAAAATTCCCTCACTTCCTTCTCTCTTATTTTAATTTCTTATGTTAGCCAATGGTACAATTCTCTCATCAGCGGGTTGGGATACGTTTTGAACTCTAAATCTATTGGCCGTTAATGTTTCCAAAATGCTAAATGGGCCTTCAAACTTAGGTGTTAGTTTATAATTGAGTCCTTTACGTACATTTATCTGTAAGTATATATTATCACCCATGGTATATGGTTTAGTTGGCTTCGCTATCTTATCATGATTCCTTTTCATTATGATTTGTGATTCTTCTAAATTCTTTCAAAGGATATCAAAACGACTTTTGCTTGCATTTATACATTTGATAAATTAGTTGTAGGCGTTAATACATGGAAAGGCGTTCTAACTGGGGTACCATACAATGCCTCGTGCGGTGACATTTTAATTGATATATGATATGAGTGATTCAGAGTACTTAGTACTGCAGGTATTGAAATATCCCAGTTGGGGTCTGATCCCCCTAGTGTTAATCTTAATATGTTTAAAACCTTCCTATTCGCTCTTTCCACTAGCCCATTCGACTCTGGGTGATAGATCATGGTATTGATTTTCTTTATGCTAAGGAATTCACACAATGAGGTAAGAAAGTGATTATTAGATTCTCCAGCCGAGTCTGAGATTATCATGTGTGGAATTCCATGTTTACAAATGTAACACTCGTAAAACTTCCTAGCGCATGCAATCGCAGTTTTAGTTTTAAGCGCTATTAGTTCTGTATATCGGGTTAAATCATCTACAATTACTAAGAGGTGCTTATATCCTCTGTCTGACTCGTAAAATTCTGTTAATAAATCTAAATGTATCCTTTCAAAGGGTTGATTGGGCACGGGATAAGCCCCTAGGCTGACAGGTGTTTTCGTGTGCCCTTTGTTTTCCTGACAAGTGCGACAATTAGCTATGTGTTATTTTATATCTGTAAGCATCGTATGCCAATAAAACAATGATTTGGCTTTCTGTGACATTATGGAGAACCCGGGTGTCCATGCAATGGATTTGCATGCAACCAATTTTGGACAGTGGATATAAGTGATATTGGTACCACTACCTGGTCGTTAGTCACATGTGGTGTATTGCGGGTTTTCCTTGTCACGGATCTACACAGAATATTGTCTTTGATTATATAATTCTGCTGCGTATACTTTATTTATTCCCTTTCGTTACGATTTCCTTCCAAAGCATTTATAATTTTTTCTAATTTCTGATCTTTTCTTTGCTCAGTCTGTAATAATTCAGCCGCCCAGCCCAGATCTTCTTGTTCAGATACAGTTTTAACAATAGGCATGGATGTTGATATATCTATTAATTCAGCTAATGGCTCCGTACAAGAGGACACAGGGTTGCGTGATAATGCATCAGCAATGATATTTGCTTTCCCTGGTAAAAACCCGATTCTCCCGCCAAAATCTTGGATGATCAAATGCCACCGAGTTTGTTTGGGGCTGTGACTAAAGCCTTTAAAGAAGTCGGTTAGGGGTTTATGATCAGTAAGAACCTTGACGGGATAACCGTAAATTATGAACTTAAAATGCACTAGTGAATTAACAATAGCTAGTCCTTCCTTGTCTATTACTGCATACTTACTTTCGGAAGTTCTCAGTTTTCGAGAATAAAAAGCTGTCGGGAAAAATTGCTTATCATATTGCTGAAGCAATACCCCTCCTACTCCTAAGTCTGGGGCGTCTGTTGCAATGTAGAATTCCTTAATGAAGTCAGCAAATTTTAAGATAGGAGAACTACACAGTTCATCTTTTAAGGTATTAAACGCCTGTTGATGCTGCTCAGACCATATGAAATCTACGCCCTTCTTCGTAAGATCCGTTAGGGGAGCGGCTATTATTGAATAATTGCGTATAAAACGCCTGTATAATCCACTACACTTCAGAAATTGCTGTATTCCCTTGACATTTGTAGGTATCGGAAAGTTACGGATAGCTGACACCTTATCGTGGACTATTTTAAGACCTTGGCTAGACACTGTAAAACCCAAATATACCAATTCTGTTTTGAAAAATTCACACTTACTAATCTTTACCCTTAAGTTATGTTGTCTTAATCTCTGTAGTACTAGTTCTAGTTTACGTAGATGATCTTCTAAGGTATTGGAAAAGATTACAAGGTCGTCCATATAGGCATGCAATATATCCCCTAGCAGGTCTCCAAACACTATGTTAATCATTCTTGTAAATGTTATGGGAGCACAACGTAAACCAAAGGGCATACGTAAAAATTCATAATGTCCCCTGGCTGTGCTGAAGGCTGTGTAAGGGATACTATTTTCTTCTAATGATATCTTGTGAAAGCCTTTAAGTAAGTCCAAACTGGTAAAATATTTATTTTGACCTAACAAAGATAAAATATCGTCAGTACATGGCACTGGAAATCGATCAGGGATTGTTTCCTTATTCAAGCGACGGAAATCTATGCAGATACGCCATGTTCGATCTTTTTTCGGTATAACTATTAATGGAAAATTATAAGGGCTGTTCGATTTCCTAATGACTCCTTCTTCTAGCATTTTACCTACTTCATCATTTATCTCATTCTGGAATTTCATAGGGAGTCTGTACGAGGGTACATAGATAATTTTAACCTTATTTGATGTTCTATGACATCTGTCTTTCCTAAGGATCCATCCGTAGTGGAAAAAACATCATGATATTCAGTAAAAAGTCCAAAAATTTCTGCTGAATTTCTTCTTCTTGAATGTCTTTATTGATTTTATTTTCAATAGATTGCAAAAGGGATTCATCCGCAACTGATTGAGCGTGATTGATTTCAGCGACTGTAAGAATATGATGTTTATAAGCTTCTACATCCAAGATATGTTGATTTTTTTTGAATTACTAAAGTGGTATTTAAATGATTACATACTTCAATATTACATTGTTGATGTGAGCCTACTGTATAAATAGCTTGTGTGACAGACAATCCGTTAGTTTTCAAAGTGTTGGAAAGGATTAATATTTCAGATCCCGGTAACGTTTTCTTTATTTGCACTATTAAATTCAAAGGTACGTTTGGCTCGATAGATTGCGTGCAAGATGATGTTACGGGTGAACGAGAATTCTGTTGGGTCGCGTATATTATTTCTTTATTAGTGAAACAATTGATTGGTTCTTCAACGAACATTACTGTTTTATGTGTCGTCTCCTTTTTATCCAAAACTGATTTTAAGGTATTAGAAGACTTATAGAATTTTCCTTTGATATACACGCCGTGCTTGGCAGGGGCTAAGATAATATTTTGATTACCCATAGACGGGTATCCTATAATTACAGCTGGATACATATCAATGTTTTGTATAACAACAAAGGTATCGGCAAACGTGCGCTTACTGACCTTGTACTTAACATGAGTTACGCCTATTACATTTAATTCATTATTTCCTATACCCGAGAGCCGTACTCTGGACTTCTCTATAGGGAAGTTTGAAAACAACAAATGATGTGTCCTCAAATCCATGATATTACGTGGACTACCAGAGTAAAAAAATAATGTAAAGGATCGGTGTTCTAAATTTACAGCATATAATGTTGGCCGTAACTTATTTTGACTTATTATTGTGTGAATTTGTTGCAAATCTACGGGAGCATGCACTAATTTATTTGATTCGGTCGTGTGTTTCGTAGAAAAATCTATTGCCTCACAATGATCTGATAAAACATTAAATGGATTATTTAATACTACTGATGTTGATTTAAATGACCCAACATCACTCTCTTCCCCACTGGAGTTAATTATGTGGCATTTGCTTTGCTCTGCACATTCTGAAAATTAGGCTGACCTTGCGAGTTCTGGCTAGACGGCCCAGGATCAGAGTTATTCGAAGAACTGTTTGTTTGTTATGGATTCTGAACTACAGTGACGTTTGGCTGTTTCTTCTTATTGAACTGAGGATTTTTCTTTTTATTTCCATATGGAACTGACTGTGGAATTGACTGTGTATTTCTAGGATTTTGTTGTGTCTTACCCGAGTAGCACTGACTATATGAATGAGTTGAACTATTATGTAACGAACAGAATCTCGTTTTGCAGTCTGCAATCAAGTGACCTTGACGTTTGCAATTATAACACGTCATTCCTGCGACTTGACTATTATTAACTACGTTTACTTGTTGTGGCTTTGTTTCATTTTTTTCAAAAACTTGTGTAAACAAGGGATCAAGATCAGTACACTTAGACATGTATTTCTTTATCTGTTTATATACATTCAATTCTGTACTTGCTGGTGTTAACTTTTTATCAAAACACCGCACTAAAGCTTCAGGCAACATAAGTGTCATGCAAGTTAAATACATTAATCGTAAGAAATCTTTCACGGAGATGTTATCTCTAGTAACCCAAGTGGAATTACCTAATATATCTTGATACTTGTTTAGCCTATCCGCAATGAGAGCTGCTCTCTCTATAACATTAAGCCGAGTCATAGTGGTTTGATTAAGTGTATTTCTTAATGTTAAAACTACATCCAAGTCTTCCTCACCACCATAGACCGCACGTAGCCTAACTTTGAAATCGTCCCATGTAACTGCCTCATGAAACGAAACTCCCCTCAAATACGCACTCTCATCTCCTTTAGAAAAGTCTATAAAACTTTTAGCTTCTTGTAATTGTACAAATGGTCTATAATTTGTTTAGCATTTAAATGGGCGTCGACGGAAAAAATCTACGACTCAATATTTTGAGGTAAGAAGCCATTGACCCGACCTTGAAAAGGAAGGATAGCTGATCGTGCATTAACTAACGTAACAATGGGAGCCAGGATGGGGTTACTCGGGCCGGGGGTGGGGTTACTTGGACTTACTGGAGGTGTCATGTTGACTTTAACTTGTTTTTCATCTTTTCGATTCCTTGCAATCCGATCAAAATCTCTATATGAATACAGACGTCCACTGCGTAAACGCATAAACACTATTCAAATAAAGATCATAACATAATCCCCCAATACAATAATACTAATATAAAGATATTTCCCAAGAACTTCTGAAAGAAAACGGAATTAGCACAGAGAGAAAAAAATTCTAGACGATAATTCGAAGTTGAATACAGTTTCCTTTAATGAAAGAAAAAATGAAGATTAACAAACAACTCACCCCAGCATTAATGGACGATTGACTCGTGATAACTACACTTCACTGTCTAAAACTGAAATGAATAAAGAAATGTACTTAGCATGGGTTTATATGGGCGAAGGGTGATGTCGTCATTTCCTCTCTCTCTCACTGGTTTGCGAGAGTTTTGATGTTTGGATAAATGTTTTCGGTCCGATTTCCCGTTGAACGTAGTGTTTCCTGGATATGATTCTCGAATGTTTAATAAACGTTGAATGTCAGTCCTTCGTTTTCTTAAGATGTTGATTGAAGATCCAGTTCCTCAGTCTGTATAACATTTATTTGTTGGTATTCAATGTGGTCATTTCTTCGGTGGACGTAGATACTTTGTCAAAATTGTAGATTCATTACTCTTGATACTAAAGTTGATTTAGGTTGAGCACTGCCACCAATTGTTAGTGTGGTACTGTTATATACACACATTAGTTTTCCAATCAAATGTCTCTTCAAATATATATCAATATATATATATATATATATATATATATATATATATATTTATATATATATATATATATATATATATATATAAATATATATATATATATATATATATATATATATATATATATATATATATATATATATATATATATATAAATACACACACATATATATATATATATATATATATATATATATATATATATATATAAATACACACATATATATGTATATATATATATATATATATATATATATATATATATATATATATCTATACATATATATATATATATATATATATATATATATATATATATATATATGTATATATATATATATATATATATATATATATATATATATATATATATATATATA
>NC_090730.1:93551238-93606238 GCF_036898095.1 Palaemon carinicauda
ATATATATATATACATATACATATATATATATATATATATATATATATATATATATATATATATATATATATATATATACATATACATATATATATATATATATATATATATATATATATATATATATATATATATATATATATACATATATATGTATAAATATATATATATATATATATATATATATATATATATATATATATATATATATATATATATATATATATATATATGGAATTTTGGGCTCAAGCCATGTCGTCCTCATGGAAGGTTCCTTCAGTAACTTCCTTTGGGTATATATGACTACAATAAATATTCCCAGATGATTAAACTAAAGGTTTCACAAAATTCTAATTTCTGGTGCGACTACCCTAAAGGTTTCCCTCTAGGATATCGTATATCAACAGGGGACGCATGCATTAACACGCTACATAGCTATCTGCACCCCACATTGCGTTTACCCTTCGAGGAGGAAAGGTGGCGAGGTAACTTAGGAGCCGTTCCAAAGTTACCCTCCTTCATTACTGTTACGGTACTCACAACGTAAACAAACCGTCCGCCATACTGTGTGACGTCACGTCCGTCCTCATTCCTATTCTGGTAGCTTCCAACATTGGTTTGTTTTTCCCAGTGATCGCCGATTATCTTGTGCATCCTACGCCATGTCTCAACCTTCTTCCTCGCCTTCTTCTGGAAAGTTGAGTACCAGGTTCTTGTATTGTTTAAATAAGCTCTGGCCGTAAAGTGATTATTTTTTACGCTAAATTCTTGTGTTTTGTGGCGGAGCTGCGCCTTGCCCGGAGGTGCCATTTTATGACGACACTGTTCGCCTCGCATGCTTTATCTAGTTAGCCAGAACAGCCTTCCCGGCCTTATAACTAATTAAATATCATTAGTTATTCAGTCTTCATTGCTAGGAATTAGTTATATCATGCCGATGGTATTCTTCGGCGCTCTTAGTTAGCCGACACCATACTAGACTTTTAGCCTAGCCTAGGCCGTAGCCTAGTGTTCATGTTTACTTCTGCATGATATAATAAGTGTTCCTAGTGTTAATGTTAATGAAGATATAGGAATTTTTAAACATATACAAGATTCAGTGTTGCACATGTCTTTCACCTTCTAGGGACCATACAAGGGACCATGCCTGGTCCATCCATGTCACATCCCCTAACCCAACGTTGGGGCCCTTGTATGCTTCCTTATGTACCCTGTTACCTTCGGGTAACCTCCCTCTGGGTAGCTTTGCTATATCTTAGCCCCCTTACCCGGAATATTTTCGGGTAGGTTAGGCTAGATCGTTCTTCCCTCTTCCCTACCATAGTATATGGGGGGACCTCGGACAGAACCCCAGAGTACCTATCGTTCATCCCAGTCCACCCTTAGGGAAAGCATTTCCCTTTAGGTATCGACTGAGACTGAAGGTGGAAGGGCCCTGCCCTTCCCCCTAGTCTGCTCTTGGTTGGGACACGTCCCTTCCTCCTGTGGCCTAGCGATATGTCTTCCCAGCCCTCCCTAATCTAGGAGAAGCTCTCCTGGTTTAGGTTAGGCTTTGGGGGATTCTGTTTTATTATAGTTTAGGACATTACACCAGTGCTGTGCCTACTCTGAGCTAACCTGCCCTAGGGTTGGAGAGCGTTTCTCTCCTACCTGGGTAGTATAGCATCTAACAGATTACCCCACTCCTTGGGAGCTTTAGGGTTGCGACCCCTTCTTCTCACTCAGACCCCTACCCCCATTCTATCCCTTTGTGTTGGCTTGCCTTCACATCCCTGTCCGCTGTCTTACAATTCCTCCCTTGGGGAGAGTTGTAGGTTAAGCTGTGCTCTCCTGCTTGGCTGGCCGCTCTGCTACACTTCCCCCTCATAGTCGAACTATAGGGTAGTGTCGGCGGCTGGCCTGCTGGTGGAAGATCAACCTCTCCCCCTTTTGAGTGTCCTCTGATCCTCCCTTGGATTACCATAGGCATCCAGCCGTCTGCCGGCCCCCTGCCGCCGGATGATAGGCATATCCCCTCCTATCGTGATAGCACTCCTTCCGGAGGGAAGCCGGTCGGGTATCGGACATTACCCTTCCCCACTCCCTCCTTATCTTTCTCTCTTCTATCATGATGCTGGTCCACTGCCGCCTCCGCCTGCCGGGGCTAGCCGCCGGCACCCCATGTGACCTTCCTACTTCATAGGATGTTCCTATCTGAGGATTACCTAAGGCGACAGCCTGCCGGCCGCCCATTTCCGCCGCTGCCGCCGACATCTCAGACAACCCTCCATCTTATGTACTCAGCTAGGTTCACCAACGCCGACAGCCTGCCGGCTGCCGGAATCCACCACCCTGCCGGCGACCTGCCACCGTGCCTGCGGTCGCCCTTATAGGTGTCTCCTACCTCTCTGCTGCTCAGTGTGTAGCCTTAGATGGATTCACCCCGCCTGACCGGCCTCCGGCATGCCGCCGGCTTGCCGCCGCGGCGACGCTCCTGCGGCTTCCATGGACAAGCACCCCTTCCCCCGGCTGCCGGCCCCGTGCCGGCAGTCGACCTAATACAGCTGTATAGCCAGACTGCTCTTTGTTTGGTATTTCATACCTTAAAGACAGTGGCTGGGGTGTAAGGTTGTACAGTACAATATTTCCAGCATACTCTGTGTTTCTCAGTGCAGTCTCTTGCCGGGACCTACCCAAATATAAGGGGGTTTCATCCTATTTTCCCCCTTCTTTCCTCTAGGTTCTGAACGATTTCAGACCCTCTCCACTCTGTAGACAATTCCTTTATAAGGAAGCCTAAATTTGGCTCCCCCATAGGGATACCATTCCCTCCCCTAGAACCTCAGGTCCTAAGGAATTGTCGGCAGAAAAGGTCACAGTAACTGGCTGGATGGGACTCATAAGTATGTGTCTTCCTACTTCCCTTCTAGCTCACCTATCCTGAGCTCACATAAAAACCAATTCTACAGATTAGTGAATCTTAATCTTAAGAGTAATGTAAGCCATGACTCTGTGTTCCATGTACTCATGATCTCTTTCTTTTACAGGAGGAGAACTTGAAGTGTGAGAGCTCCTTTTGTGGAGTTCGCCGCCTGGACTTCTACGGGCATAAGGCGTGCCAGACCCACGCCCCCTGTGCAGCAAAAAGGGCAACCTTAAATATTGGGATCCGCAGTCCTGCTCAACCTATAAAGGCCTCCTTGATGAGGCGTTCGACAACCCTCCGTCTGCGGAGGACAGGGACAATGCTCGAGAGAAATTGCGCAAGTGGGTGCGTGGTTTCCAAAAGAACGCCACTGGGCCTTATCTCCCTAACGAGAAGATGAGGGCCTTGCTTTTCCCTAAAACTCTGTCGGACTCTGTGATCCCCCAGGATCAGATCCCCTGCGTCTAACTTACTGTTGCACCTGACATTTCGGCTATACTCCGAAAGTGTCATCTCGACGAAGTGGAGAAGATGTCGGAAGTCTCCGACAACACCGAGAGGACCCTCATGGGTAAGGATCTGGAGGATGAAGAGGATCAGGTCAAGTTCCCTGATTCGGAGGACGAGGTCGCCCAAACACCTCCAGTAACCCCCGTTGTGTTCGAGGAGCCAGTCCCCTCTACCTCCGCCGCTTCACTGCCCGTGCTACCAGCCACTGGAGATGCCATCCAGATGCTGGTGGCACTGATGGACGAAAGGCTCCGAAAGAATCCAGAGGAGCTCAAACGTCATTTCATGGGTTTGAAGCAACCAAAAAAGTTTTCGGTTAAGGATCTTCCCCCCTGCTCGGAGTCTAACCCCTGGAGGTACGCCGAGCATATTATTATTATTATTATTATTATTATTATTATTACTATCCAAGCTACAACCCTAGTTGGAAAAGCAAGATGCTATAAGCCCATTGGCTCCAACAGGGAAAAATAGCCCAGTGAGGAAAGGAAATAAGGAAATAAATAAATGAAGAGAACAAATTAACAATAAATCATTCTAAATTAAGTAACAACGTCAAAACAGACATGTCATATATAAACTATTAACAACATCAAAAACAAATATGTCATAAATAAACTATAAAAAGACAAATGTCCGCCTGGTCAACAAAAAAGCATTTGCTCCAACTTTGAACTTTTGAAGTTCTACTGATTCAACCACCCGATTAGGAAGATCATTCCACAACTTGGTAACAGCTGGAATAAAACTTCTAGAGTACTGCGTAGTATTGAGCCTCGTAATGGAGAAGGCCTGGCTATTAAAATTAACTGCCTGCCTAGTATTACGAACGGGATAGAATTGTCCAGGGAGACCTGAATGTAAAGGAGGGTCAGAGTTATGAAAAATCTTATGCAACATGCATAATGAACTAATTGAACGACGGTGCCAGAGATTAATATCTAGATCAGGAATAAGAAATTTAATAGACCGTAAGTTTCTGTCCAACAAATTAAGATGAGAATCAGCAGCTGAAGACCAGACAGGAGAACAATACTCAAAACAAGGTAGAATGAAAGAATTAAAACACTTCTTCAAAATATATTGATCACCGAAAATCTTGAAAGACTTTCTCAATAAGCCTATTTTTTGTGTAATTGAAGAGGACACAGACCTTATATGTTTCTCAAAAGTAAATTTACTGTCGAGAATCACACCTAAAATTTTGAAAGAGTCATACATATTCAAAGAAACATTATCAATACTGATATCCGGATGTTGAGGAGCCACCGTCCTTTACCTACTTACAATCATACTTTGAGTTTTGTTAGGATTCAACTTCATACCCCATAATTTGCACCATGCACTAATTCTAGCTAAATCTCTATTAATGGATTTACCAACCCTAGATCTACATTCAGGGGAGGGAATTGATGCAAAGAGAGTAGCATCATCTGCATATGCAACAAGCTTGTTTTCTAGGCCAAACCACATGTCATGTGTATATAGTATGAAAAGTAATGGGCCAAGAACACTACCCTGTGGAACACCGGATATCACATTCCTATAATCAATATGGTGCCCATCAACAACAACTCTTTGAGATCTATTACTTAAAAAATCAATAATAATGCTAAGAAACGACCCACCCACTCCCAACTGTTTCAGTTTTAAAACAAGGGCCTCATGATTAACACGGTCGAAGGCAGCACTAAAATCAAGGCCAATCATACGAACTTCCGACCACAATCAAGGGATTTCTGTACAGCATTGGAGATTGTGAGAAGGGCATCACATGCTCCAAGGCCTTTACGAAAACCAAATTGCAAACTAGGGAGTAGATGATTACCTTCAGCAAACCTATTAAGACGTTTTGCCAGAAGACGTTCAAAAACTTTAGATAATATGGGAGTTATGGAAATTGGGCGGTAATCAGTGGGATTTGAGCTACCACAAACACATTTACATAGAGGAGTAACATTACCAATTCTCCAACTAGTGCTAAAAGATCCTCTTCTTGCTAACTTGCACAAAATAACAGATAACTTTGGAGCTAAGAAATCTGCTGTCTTTATAAAAAACAAAGGAAAAATACCATTTGGGTCTACACCTCCATAAGCATCAAGGTCCATCAACAGAGCTTTAATCTCATGAGATCGAAAAGCTAAACTAGTTAGTCTAGCCTCAGGAAAACAGGAATGAGGAAGTTCAAGTTTTCATTACTCTGTTTACTGTCAAAAACATCAGTCAAAAGGGTTGCCTTTTCCTTTGGACCGTGAGTGACTGAGCCATCTGGTTTAAGTAAAGGAGGAACTGTTGCATCTACACCAAAGAGGGCAGATTTAAGGGTAGACCACCATTTATGTTCCTGAGTTGTACCAGAAAGTGTTTCTTTTATGGTTAAATTGTACTCCTTTTCAGTTGAGGCATAAACTCTCTGAGCAAAAGCTCGAAGCTGAGTATAGTTGTTCCAGGTCAAATCTGATCTGTTACCCTTCCAAAGATGATAGGCCTCCTGTTTCTCCAAATAAGCACGTCTACAATCATCATTGAACCACGGTTTGTCCTTCACTCGGTACCTTAGGACACGAGAAGGGATACGCCTATCAATTATGTTGACTAGATTCTCATTCAAAGGGACAACAGGATCTACACTATTATATAATTGTGACCAATTCAAGCACAAAAGATCATGTAAACTCCCATTCCAGTCTGCTTGGGATTTCATATAAATTTTACAAGAATATGATATATCAGAGACAGGCTGCTCAGTCTTCACTAATAATGAAATCAAGGCATGATCAGATGTCCCGACTGGAGAACCAACCTTACTAGTTATAACGCCAGGGGAGTCAGTGTATACGAGGTCCAAGCAATTACCAGACCTGTGAGTAGCTTCATTTATGATTTGCTCACAGCCTGATTCAGAGGCAGTCTAAATCTCTTAAGCCATGGCGATCGGTAGGAGAGATAGAACTTAACCACTCCCTATGGTGAGCATTAAAATCACCAACAAAGAGAAAAGAAGCCGTTCTATCATCTTCTTGTATCTTAGCCATAATGGTAAAAAGACAATCGAAGATAGAATCATCTATGTCTGGATTCCGGTAGATCGAACACAAATAAAAGTTGTTATGCCTGCCACAAACTTTTATTACCTGAATCTCATGACATCTAATTACAACTGGCAAAATCTTTATCAATGATCGGCTTGGGTCCATCCTCTTGGAAGAGGTGGCTTTCTTTTCCAGCTTTTAGGCTTACCCGGACGGTTACGTCTGGCTCAGGTCCGAACTGGCCTCCAGGGAAGAGACCGAACCCAAAGAAGTGATTGTGTTCGATCACTCGAAAGTCCAAGCCATGCTGGCAGAGTGTCTTAAGAGTCATGGTTTTACCAACTCTAAAAGGCCAGCATTTAGCAAGAAGCACCCGTCCTTTCTTGTTCCCCCTACTGCGACCTTTGCCTTTGTTGAAAAGGCCTTCCATGCGGTCATGAAGGCGGTGGAGGAAAGAAAGCCCTGCCCTACCTTGGAGGAGTGTAGGCCTCTCTCCCTCGCCCTTCCCCCCAACGACAGATTCTGGAAAGATATCCAGTTCACTTTTACGGTCGGGAAACGGGAACCTGACGCGGCTGGCCGTCAGTTCAATGATGATCTTCCAAAGCTGAATGACCACCTTCTTCGTCGGGAGCAGAAGACCAAGGAGAGACTAGCCGCCTCTCTGTCTCATCAAATTCAGCTTGAGGTCATGGCGGGGGACGTTAGGGTCCCAGATTTGTATATGGTTCTCGCGAAAACCCACACAGTGACCGTGATGAAGGACTTGTACAGCTTTCTCAAGGCCCGAAGAGCCTGCAGAGAATTCGTGTTTGCCAACGCGGCAGTGAAACACGAACCCGGGAAGCTAATCTCCTTCAACATCTGGGGCAAGCATCTCTTCCCAACAGCTCTGGTGAAAGAGATCGTGGACAAAGCCGCCTCTGAGAATCGGAACCTTCTCAACAAATGGGGCATGTCCCGCAAGAGGAAATCCTCTCAGGAAGAAGGCCCTCAACCTAAGAGGAAATCCTCCAAACCACGTCCCCAGCAGCGTCAAACCAAACGCCAGTTTCCGGCTCCCGCTACTCCCCAAGTGGTTGCACAACAACAACAGACCTTTCAGTTAGTCCCCCAGCCGGTGATGTCCCAATCACCGGTCTTCACCCCTGCCTATGAACGACCATCCACTACCTTTCGTCCCAGAGGTAGAGGCTCCGGCAGAGATTCCTCTCGCCGCCCCTCCAGGGGCAGAGGAGGAAGGGGAGCTAGCAGCCAAGGTGGCAAACCCTCGGGAAACCAGAAGCAATGAAGTGCTTCTGGTGGGAGGAAGACTCCGCCCACTTTCAGGATCGTTGGACCTTCGATCCTTGGGCACAAAGCATCATCAAGAAGGGACTAGGTTGGAGCTGGACACAACCACTGCCAACTTTCAACCAATTCTTCCAGCCTTCAACCCCCATCTTGGAAGAACATGTCCTAGAACTCTTGAACAAGAAGGTGATCAAGAGTGTAAAGTCCACCAGGTTCCAAGGAAGACTATTTTGTGTTCCAAAGAAGGACTCAGACAAACTCAGAGTCATTCTCGACTTGTCCCCCCTCAACAAGTTCATTACGAACAACAAATTCAAGATGCTGACCCTTCAACAAATAAGAGCCCTACTGCCTCACAAGGCCTACACGGTCTCAATAGACCTGGCGGATGCCTACTGGCACATCCCAATGAACCACCACGCTTCCTCCTACCTAGGATTCCGGCTCCAACGAAGAAGCTACGCCTTCAGAGCCATGCCCTTCGGGCTCAACAGGGCTCCGAGAATCTTCACCAAGCTAGCAGACACAATCGTCCACCAGCTACGCCTTCAGGGCGTCCAAGTGATGGCCTACTTCCACGACTGGCTGGTCTGGTCGACATCGCCAGAAGAATGTTTGAGAGCTTGCAGCAAAGTGACCCAGATCCTCGAACATCTGGGTTTCAAAATAAACACCAAGAAGTCTCGCCTTGCTCCAGCTCAGAAGTTCCAATGGTTGGGAATCCATTGGGATCTTCAGTCACACCGCCTTTCCATCCCATTGAAGAAAAGGAAAGAAATAGCAGGGTCTGTCAGAAGACTTCTCAAATCCAAACGGATCTCAAGACGACAGCAGGAGCAAGTTCTCGGCTCCCTACAGTTCGCCTCAGTGACAAACCCAGTGCTACGAGCACAGCTAAAGGATGCCTCAGGAGTCTGGAGACGAAACATATCCATCGCTCGAAGAGATCTCAAGAGACCCCTACCGAAAAGGCTTCACTCCCTTCTAAGACCGTGGTCAGAAGCAAGGACCTTGAAAAGATCCATCCCTCTCCAACCCCCGCCTCCATCGATCATCATCCATACGGACGCTTCTCTGGAGGGTTGGGGGGTTACTCTCATCAACGGCAAGTTCAAGGAACATGGTCTCCCCTATTCAAGACGTTTCACATCAACATCTTGGAGGCCATGGCGGTTCTTCTCACCCTGAAGAAATTATCCCGGTGTCCCTCGATACACATCCGTCTAACTCTGGACAGCTCGGTAGTAGTCATATGTCTCAACCGTCAGGGCTCGAGATCGCCCCACATAAATCTGGTGCTATCACCCATCTTCTGCCTGGCGGCCAGGAAGAAGTGACACCTATCTGCAGTTCACCTACAAGGATTCCGCAACGTGACGGCGGACGCTCTATCAAGGACAAGCACCATAGAGTGGGAATGGTCCCTAGACGCAAGATCATTCTCCTTCATCTCTCGTCAAGTCCCGGAACTACAGATCGACCTCTTCGCGACGAGCGACAACAAGCAACTTCCTCGATATGTGGCCCCTTACGAGGACCTCAAAGCGGAAGCAGTGGACGCCATGTCCCTGGACTGGAACAGATGGTCCAAGATTTACCTGTTCCCTCCACCCAACCTTCTGCTGAAAGCCCTCTCCAAACTGAGAACCTTCAAAGGGACAGCAGCCATAGTGGCTCCCAAGTGGCCCCGGAGCAACTCGTTCCCCCTAGTCCTGGAGCTACAGCCCAAGCTGATCCCCCTGCCGGGCCCAGTTCTCTCCCAACAGGTGCAGAAGTCGACTGTCTTCGCTTCATCAAAGAAAGTTAAGGACCTTCATCTTATGATTTTCTCTCCCTAGCCGTGAAGAAAAGGTTTGGGATATCGAAGAAAAGTTTGGACTTCCTAGAGGAATACAAAACAAAGTCTACCAGAAGGCAATATGAATCATCCTGGAAGAAGTCGGTATCCTTCGTCTAGGCAAAAAACCCTACGGAAATCTCCATAGATTTTTGCATGTCCTTCTTTATTCACCTTCATGGACAAGGCTTAGCAGCCAATACGGTTTCCACCTGCAAATCGGCCTTGACTAGACCACTTCTGTACGCCTTCCACATAGATTCATCCAGAGAAATCTTCGATAAACTCCCGAAGCCGTGCGCTAAACTCCATCCAGTACCTCCACCGAGACCCATCACCTGGTCCCTGGATAAGGTGCTCCATTTTGCCTCTAACTTGGACAACGAATCTTGCCCTCTGAAAGACTTGACTCAAAAAGTGATCTTCCTTTTTGCTCTCGCTTCGGAAGCCCGAGTCAGTGAAATAGTGGCATTATCAAGAGAAGAGGGCCAGATACAGTTCGCCGACCCGGGGGAACTTACCCTCTTCCCTGACCCCACGTTTCTCGCTAAAAATGAATTTCCCACCAACAGATGAGGCCCTTGGAGAATCTGCCCCCTGAAGGAAGATGTCTCTCTATGCCCAGTGGAGAGTCTTAAGGTCTATCTTCAAAGAACTTCAGACTTTGGCGGAGGACAACTCTTTAAAGGAGAAACTTCGGGTAGTGACCTGTCACTAAAACAACTAAGAGCGAAAATCACCTACTTTATTCGCAGAGCGGATCCTGACAGTACACCGGCAGGTCATGATCCTAGGAAAGTCGCCTCTTCCCTGAACTTTTTCCAAAGAATGGATTTGGAAAGCCTCCGATCCTTCACAGGCTGGAGGTCACCTAGAGTATTCTTCAAACACTATGCGAAGCAGGTGCACGAAGTGAAAAGATTCGTGGTGGCAGCAGGTAGCGTGATGAAACCGGCTGTTCAGTGCTGCGTAGAATAGAGAGTTTTTTCGGGACTTTAACTCAAACGGGTACCTGTGTTGACCCTAGTGCGATACATAGTGATTTCAAGGGACACTTAGTGTCACTAATAGACTGTTCTTCATCAAGGTGAAGTGACATAGATTCTTACACGTGTGCCACATGTTCTTGGACATCAAGTGCATAATGATTTTAAAGACTGGCGTTCCCCTGGGAACTTGTGCTTAAAGGCAAAAAATTTCCCTTTCAGATTCCACATCACCGTCTTACTGAAAATCTATGTCTATTATCCAATATTATTATTGTACATAATTTTCCATATTTCCATGCAATTTTCAAATAAAATATTTATTTTATTTAGCATACGCGTCTGATTTCGCTCCTATCTTTCATATGAAAATAAATTGCTGTTATTGTTTTATTGATCCTATTTCCATGGTTTATTATATTAAATATACCTACTACTTAATATACACTCACCTAATGGTATAAAATTTGTTCCTACACAAATATTTACCCTTCTGATCTGTCTTCGAGACCGGCACGATATCTTCATCCAGGTGAGTCTATCTTCGTCAGGTTACTTTGAGATGTTCCTCTTGTCCAATTAGGACTTCCCTGCCAGAGGGCGGGAAGCCAGGTCATTGTAATGCCACTGGTAGTGACATTTAACAGAGAGGTCACGGTCTCTTCGGTCACCAGACCGCAGGAATATTAGTCGAAGTAGAAGGCACTTGAAATGGGAAAAAAAATCCACGATACATTAATTTTCTGGTACACTTCCATCAGGACGACATGGCTTGACCCCAAAAAACGGATTTTGAGCGAAGCGAAAAATCTATTTTTGGGTGAGATGGTCATGTCATCCTGATAGACCTGCCCAACTGTTCCAGTTCAGCCTGCCAGGCCCCTCCCTGCTATACTGTATCGCGGAAGCCGGTTGGAAGCTGGACTAGGAATGAGGACGGATGTGACGTCACACAGTATGGCAGACGGTTTTTTTACGTTGCAAGTACCGTAACAGTAATGAAGGAGGGTAACTTTGGAACGGCTCCTCAGTTACCTCGCCCCCTTTCCCCCTCGAAGCGTAAACGCTATGTGGGGTGCAGATAGCCATGTGGCGTGTTAATGCATGCATTCCCTGTTGATATACGATATCCTAGAGGGAAACCTTTAGGGTACTCGCACCAGAAGTTAGAATTTTGTGAAACCTTAAGTTTAATTCTCTGGGAATATTTATTGTAGTCATATATACCCAATGGAAGCTACTGAAGGAATCTTCCATCAGGATGACATGGCCATATCACCCAAAAATAGATTTTTCGCTTCGCTCAAAATCCATTTTTTGAAACGTGCGTTATTTATATTTTTCATTTAGTAATCAGCTCTCACTGTGTTATGACTGAAGGGGCAAGTTGTTCATTGTAGTAAAGTTTCTATCACTATCACCATAAAATCTTCTATCGTCACTGCTGGTAACCTCTTTTAAAATTAAAAGGGCATTATCTTTAATCTATCATTTATTTTGTTATTAAAAACACTCTTTTCATGTGTAAATGTTTTCTTGTGGACCCTGAGTACTACTCGATATCATCTGTCTATTGCCATTTTAAAAAAGTCTTGCCGTCATTTCTCGTAGCTCTGGAATATCTTATGTTTCGATGGATAATTTTACCTAAACTGTAATACATTTTTTCAACTCTCTCTCTCTCTCTCTCTCTCTCTCTCTCTCTCTCTCTCTCTCTCTCTCTATACGTGTTTATGATTAGATAATGTCTCCTTAAAGTCAAATGTAGCTTTTATTTACCCTGGAGTGTTTGCACCGCTGTCTATATACGAGTGTTTTGTGTATGTCTGTAGTATTAAATGAATTGTTTTCTTGTTTGTTTGCATTGTTGCTTGATAATTTTTTTGAGAGATAAAGCAAGAATATTGATTAATATTCTTTTAAAAAGCTTATGACAGTGTACGACGATGCTCTCTCTACGTAAGAGTACCAATATTGGAAGAAGTGCCATAGTTGAAAGGATAATTGTGTTACAGCTCAAACAAATGGAAGAAAAAAATAAACACTCTTGACAGTATTAAGAAATCTTATTTTTTCATTTGCGTATTATCTAGAATTTGTGGTAGTATTTATATATCTTGCTAAACCATTAGATTTAGTAACATTATTTTGTATATATTGCAAAACTATTCTAATTGAAAACGAGGTTGGTAAACCTCTCTAAACTAATAGAATTAGTAAGAGTGCTAGTATGTATTGGTAAACCATTAGAATTGCTAACAGTATTGGTATATCTTGTTAAACTATTAAAACTGATATCATTATTGGTATGTCTCACTAAACTATTAGCATTGGTAACAATAATGGTTTGTAATGCTAAGCCATTAGAATTTATATGAGTATTGGTACGTCTTGCTAAACTATTAAAATTGGTTACAGTATTGGTACGTCTCGCTAAACTATTAAAACTTGTAAGTGTTTTGGTATGCCTAGCTAAACTCTCAGAATTGGTAGGAGTATTGGTACTTCTCGCTAAACTATTGGAATTGGTAAGAGTATTGGTAGGTCCTGCTAAACTATTAAAATACACAACAGTATTGGTGATTATTGCTAAATTATTAGCATTGGTAACATTATTGGTAGGTCTCGCTAAGCTATTAGAATTGGTAACCGAATTGGTATGTTTTGCAATACTATTATAATTGGTAACAGTATTGGTACGTCTCGCTAAACTAATAGCATTGTTATCAGTATTGGTATGTCTCGCTAGACTATCAGAATTGGTAACAGTATTGGTACGTCACTCTGAACTATTAGAATGGGTAACACCGTTGGTACGTATCGCTAACTTATTTGAATTGGTAACAGTATTGGTATATCTTGCTAAACTATCGGAATTGGTGAGAGTATTGGTACATATCGAAAACATTTAGAATTGGTAAATGTTATAAGATGTCTGGCTAACCAATTAGAATTGGAAATAGAATTGGTAGGTCTCACTAAACTATTAGAATTGGCAACAAAATTGTTACGTTTTACTAAACTATTAAAGTTAGTCAAGGTATTTGTAGATCTCACTAAACTAATATAATTGGTAACAGAATTGGTACGTCTCGCTAAACTATTATAATGGTTAACAGTATTGGTACCTCTAGCTAAACCATTAGAATTGGTAACATTATTGGTACGTCTCGCTAAACTATTAGAATTGGTAACAGTATTGGTACTTCTTGCTATGCTATCAGAATACACAACAATATTGATAATTATTGCTAAATTATTAGCAGTAGTAACATTATTGGTAGGTCTCGCTAAACTATTAGAATTGGTAACAGAATTGGTATGTTTTGCTATACTATTAGAATTGGTAACAATATTGGTACGTCTCGCTAAACTATTAGCATTTGTATCAGTATTGGTATGTCTCACTAAACTATCAGAATTGGTAACAGTATTGGTAAGTCACTCTAAACGATTAGAATGGGTAACAGTGTTGGTATGTATCACTAACTTAATAGAATTGGTAACAGTATTGGTATATCTTGCTAAACTATCGGAATTGGTCAGAGTATTGGTACATATCGAAAACATTTAGAATTGGTAAATGTAATGGTACGTCTCGCTAACCAATTAGAAGGTAGGTCTCACTAAACTATCAGAATTGGCAAGAAAATTGGTACGTTCTACTAAACTATTAAAGTTGGCAAAGGTATTTTTACTTCTCGCTAAACTGATGGAATTAGTAACAGAATTGGTACGTCTCGGTAAACGACTAGAATTGGTAACAGTATTGGTACGTCTCGCTAAACTATTAGAATTGGTAACAGTATTGGTACGTCTCGCTAAACTATTAGAAATGGAAACAGTATTGGTATGTCTCACTAAACTATTAGAATTGGTAACAGTATTGACACATCTCGCTAAGCTATTAAAATTGGTAACAGTATTAGTACGTCTTGCTAAACTATTAGAATTGGCAACAGAATTGGTGCGTCTCGCTAAACTATTAGAAGTGGTAACACTAATGGTGTGTCTCGCTAAACTATCAGAATTGGTAACAGTATTGGTACGTGTTGCTAAATTATTAGAATTGGTAAAAGTATTGGTATGTCTCGATAAATTATTAGAATTGGCAAATTTAATGGTATGATTTGCTAACCTATAAGAATTGGCAATAGTAATGGTACGTCTCACTATACTATCAGCATTGGTTACAGTATTGGTACAGCTCACTAAGCTATCTAAATTGGTAACAGTATTGGTATGTCTTGCTAAACTATTAGAATTGGCAACAGAATTGGTGCGTCTCGCTAAATAATTAGAAGAGGTAACACTAATGGTGTATCTCGCTAAACTATCAGAATTGGTAACGGTATTGGTACGTGTCGCAAAATTATTAGAATTGGTAAAAGCATTGGTATGTCTCAATAAAATATTAGAATTGGAAAATTTAATGGTATGTTTTGCTAACCAATTAGAATTGGCAATAGTATTGGTAGGTCTCGCTAAACTATTAGAATTGGCAACAGTAATGGTACATCTTGCTAAACCATTAAAATTGGAACAGAGTTCGTGTGTTTTGCTAAACTAATAGAGTTGGTAACAGTATCGGTATGTCTCGCTAAACTATCAAAATTGGTAACAGAGTTTGTATGTCTTGCTAAACTAATAAAATTGGTAACAGTATCGGTATGTCACGCTAAACTATTAGAATTGGTAATAGTATTGGTACGTCTCACTAAACTATTAGAATTGGTAAAAGTATTGGTACGTCTCACTAAACTATTAGCATTGGAAACATTATTGGTAGGTCTCGCTAAGCTATTAAAACTGTTAACAGTATTGTTACGTCTGGCTAAACTATTAGAATTGGCAACATTATTGATACATCTTGCTAAACCATTAAAATTGGTAATAGAGTTCGTATGTTCTGCTAAACTAATAGAGTTGGTAACAGTATCGGTATGTCTTGCTAAACTATTAGAATTGGTAACAGTATTGGTACGTCTCACTAAAGTATTAGAATTGGTAACAGAGTTTGTATGTCTTGCTAAACTAATAGAATTAGTAACAGTATCGGTATGTCTCACTAAACTATTAGAATTGGTAATAGTATTGGTAGGTCTCACTAAATTATTAGAATTGGTAAGAGTATTGGTACGTTTCGCTAAACCATTAGCATTGGAAACATTATTGGTACGTCTCACTAAGCTATTAAAACTGTTAACAGTATTGTTACGTCTGGCTAAACTATTAGAATTAGTAGCAGTATTGGTACGGCTCGTTAAACTATTTGAAGTGGTAACAATATTGATATGTCTCGCTAAACTATTAAAATTGGTAACAGTATTTGTACATCTCGCTAAATTAATAGAATTGGTAACAATATTGGTACGTCTCAATAAACCAATGTAATAGCAGGTCTTGCTAACTTATTAGAATTGGCAACGGTATTGGTAGTTTTCACCAAACTATTAAAACTGGCAACATTATTGGTACAGTTAGAATCAAAAGAACGCCAACACTCAGGGGAAATCTTTCGTCAGATGTCTCTAGTGTTCCCATGACAAAACGGACAAGGAGTTGCTCTTCTTACAACTTCTACTAAATGGGCGGAGCATTCTCAAACCTTAGCGAATCAGACAGTAAAGGGCCGTCTTTGTTAGCAAAAGTATACAAATGTTACAAATCGAGTTGCCATATTTCAATTCTGTGTAATCATTTGACGTCTCAACTTTTCAATACAAATACAAAACACACACACACACATACACACACACATACACACACACATATATATAGATATATATATATATATATATATATATATATATATATATATATATATATATATATATATGTGTGTGTATATATATATATATATATATATATATATATATATATATATATATATATATATATATATGTATATATATATACATATATATATATATATATATATATATATATATATATATATATATATATATATATATATATATACATACATATATATATATATATATATATATATATATATATATATATATATAAATATATACTGTATATATATATATATATATATATATATATATATATATATATAAATATATACTGTATATATATATATATATATATATATATATATATATATATATATATACATACATATATATATATATATATACATATTTATATATATATATATATATATATATATATATATATGTATATATATATATATATAAATATATACTGTATATATATATATATATATATATATATATATATATATATATACATATATATATATATATATATACATACATATATATATATATATATATATATATATAGATAAATACTGTATATATATATATATATATATATATATATATATATATATATATACATACATATATATATATATATATATAGAAATATATACTGTATATATATATATATATATATAAATATATATATATATATATATATATATATATATATATATATATATATATATATATATATATATATATATATATATACTATCCTTTTTCAGTTGCTACTTTTTTCGTAAGAGAGACCAAGTAGACACTTTCCAGGGAAGGGGGGGGGGGGTTCTCCATCAACCCCCTGCCCCGGCCATTCCGACACTGAGCAAATAGGAAAGTCATTTCTGTTTTAGGGGTTGTGGAGACAGGCTGCTTGTAGACTCATGATACAGCCTGTAAGATATTGTATCATTGCCTGAGATTTATTTGATAACCGTCAATGTTCTAGTAAATTTAGCAAACCTAATTCATTATTAGTTGATTTGTAAAAGATAGCAGCAGTAGAATAAAATAGCTGCTGTTGATGGAAGGTCGATAAGTAGCGAAATTTAAGTATTAACTTTGCATAATAGATAATCGATGATGGATATAATAGATA
The DNA here is from genome assembly GCF_036898095.1 of Palaemon carinicauda. NCBI lineage: Eukaryota > Metazoa > Arthropoda > Malacostraca > Decapoda > Palaemonidae > Palaemon > Palaemon carinicauda. The sequence goes on from NC_090730.1 coordinate 93,568,718, forward strand.
CTGATGACTGCAAAGCACCTTGAATACAATCAGAATTTATTATTTCGTATCGAAAATAACTTATATTGAGGTAGATGAGGACACTATCACATTCTGGCAATGGGTTTAAAAAATTTGTTTTATTGACAAATCATAGTCTCAGAACAACATTATTATCAAAAATTTTGTCATGAAACTATGATATACCTATTTTCCCAAAATAAATTCTCCTATAATTTTTCCTGAAAATATACATGAATAGATGGCATAAGCACGAAATGATTCCCCATCTTAATACCCTGATTGTAAGTTATCAATGATTATATAATTGCTAGTAGATTTATCTTGAGAAATTAAACAGCTTTGAGATCAAAGCAACTTCTTATCAATTTCATGCACAAAGGTCTTATAATCTTGATTCAAATAGGCTTATCTTTGTATGATAAAGTCCTTATTTACAGTGATCAAGTGCCCGAATTAGCCCAGCTATGGGGTGCTAGATGTAAGTCTCTTGACAGGGTAAATTACGCAAGGTAGATGGGCGCTTAACAAGCGAAAAATGCATTACTATCCGTGAAGCTCTAGTTCGGGTTGTTCGAGCAAAATCTATCCACACCAACTCCTCAGCCTATCAGGGTATTAGTTAAACCACAATTTCTACAGCTGGTGCCGTGAGTAGGGGAAAGGGAAAACCGAATATTAAAATTTCTCGGAAATAAAAGTTTGATTGTCCTTTTAATCACTAACTTATACAGCTGAGGAGCGATACTCATGGATTCCTAAATATTTTCTCTCATTCTTTAGATTTTATTTCCTGAGCTTCTTCCTCTATTCCCAGTTTACTGTCTTTTATTCCCCAAGGTTGGAGGAGGCTTCACCCATTTCATAGCAGTAGTAAGAAAAGCAACACATTGTCTGTTTTGTCATGGGAACACTAAAGACATCTGATGAAAGATTTCCCCTGAGTGTCGGCGTTCTTTTGATTCTAACTGTACGTCTTGCTAAACCATTAAAATTGGCAACTGTATTCGTACGTATCACTAACTAATAGAATTGGTAACATCATTGGTACATCCGCAAAACTATTAGAATTGGTAATAGTATTGGTACTTCTAGCTAAACCATCAGAATTGGTAACAGTATTGGTACATCTCGTTAAACTATTGGAATTGGTAATGATAATGGTAGGTCTTACTAAACTTAGAATTGGCAACAGTATTCGTATGGCTCGATAAACTAATAAAATTGGTAACAGTATGGGTAGGTCTAGCTAAACTATCAGAATTTGTAACAGTACTGCTACAACTCTCTAAATTATTGGAATTGGTAATAACATTTGTCGTCTCGATCAACTATTAGATTTGGAAAAGTAATATCACGTGTCGCTACCCTATTAAAATTGACAACAGTATTGGTAGGTCTTAGTAAACTTAGAATTGGGAACAGTAATCGTACGGGTTACTAAACTAATAGAATTAGTAACAGTATTGGTATGTCTCCCTAAGCTATTAGAATTAGTAACATTATTGGTATGTCTCTCTAAACTATCGAAAATTGTAACAGTATTGTTATGTCTCATTAAACTATTAGAACTGGTAACAGTATTGGTATGTCTCAATAAACTATTAGAATTTGTAACAGTATTGGTATGTCTCTCTAAACTATCAAAATTGGTAACAATATTGGTATATCTCGTTAACTAATAGAATTGGTAACAGTATCCGTATGCCTTACTAATCCAGTTCTATTGATAACAGTATTGTTGTGTTTGGAAAACTACTGGAATTGGTTACAGTTTTGTTAAGTCACTATAACTTTTTAAAATTGATTACAGTATTGGTATGAAAATTAAACTATTAGAATAAGTAATAGTATTAGTATGAGTCAGCAAGTTGTTAGAATTAGTAACTGTATTGGTAAATCTCACAACACTATTAATTTAGGAGTGGTAATAATATAGTATATCACACAAAAATATCAGAAATGGTAACAGTATTGGTATATCCCATTAACCTTCAAGAATAAGTAATAGTATTAGTATGTCTCACTAAGCTATTAGAATTGGTAACAGTATTGGTATATATCACCAGGCTGTTAGCATTGGTAACTGTATTGATATAATTTACTAAACTATAAGAATTGGTAACAGTAATTGAACATCTGTTGAAATTGGTACTGTATATGTATGTCTCATTACACTAAAATAATTGGTAACAGTGTTGGTATTTCTCAGTACGCTATTAGAATTGTCATGGGTCTGGGTAAATCTTCCTAGATTATTAGAAAAAGTAATTGGTACTGTATTGGTATATCTCATTAATCTGTTAGAATTAGTAACTGTATTTGTATGTCTCATTAAACTATTACAATTGGTAACAATATTGGTACATCTCACTAAACTGTTAGAGTTGGTACTTTATTGGTATGCCTAACTGAACTATTAGAATTAGTAACTGTATTTGTATGTCTCACAAAAATATTAAAATTGGTAGAGTATTGGCAAGTCTTACTAAACTGTTAGAATTGTTAACTGTAAGGGCATGAGTGTTAGAATGTGTAACTGTATTGGTATGTTACTAAACTATTGGGATTGGTAAAAGTCTTGGTATTTTTCACTAAACTGTTAGCATTGGTAATCGTATTGGTATGTATCACTACACTACTAGGATTGGCAACAGTATTGGTAAGTCATGTTAAACTATTAGAATAAGTAATAATATTGTTGTCTCACTAAACTGTTAGAATTGACAACTGTAATGTTATGTCTCTTTAGACAATTAGAATTGGCAACAGTATTAGTAGGTTATGCTAAACTATTAAAATAAGTAAAAGTATTGGTTTGTCTCACTAAATTGTTAGAACTGGTAACTGTATTTTTTTTGTCCCATTACACTATTAGAATTGGCAAGAGTATTGTTCAGTCATGTTATACTAATAGAACAAGTAATAGCATTAGTATGGCTCACTAAATTGTTAGAATTTGTAACTATCTTGCTATGTCTCACTACACTATTAGATTTGACAACAGCAATGGTAAGTTACACTAAAATTTTAAAATAAATAATAGTATTGGTATGTGTCCCTAGACTATTAGAATTGGTAACTGTATTGGTATGTCTCGCTAGATTATTAGAATTGTCACCAGTATTGGTAAGTCGTGCTAAACTTTTAGAATAAGTATTAGTATTGATATATCTCACTAAACTGTTAGAATTGGTAATTGTATTGGAATGTCTCGGTGGACTAATAGAATTGTCAGCAGTATTGGTGAGTTATACTAAATTATGAAAATAAGTAAAAGTATTGGTATATCCTATTTAACTATTTGAATTGGTTTCTGTATTCCTATGACTATCTACACTATTAGAATTAGCAACAGTATTGATAAGTTATGCTAAACTATTAGAATAAGTAATAGTTTTGGTATTTTCCACTAGTGTTAAAATTGGTAATTGCATTGTACATACATTCCAATAGGAATTTATAGTTTGCTATGAATGTGAAGGTAATATAGCCTAATTTTCTTTCTTGTTTTTGATTACGGTTTGACTATTATTCCCGGTACTCCGTGACTTTAATCTAGATATTAGTTTTCCATTCATTTTACTTTGCATAATATTCTAGGCTTAATCATAATTTCAATTGGTTAACTTTATTTGATTATATTTCTTAGTTCATTATTCTATCATATGTTGTATTTTATTGTTGTTAGATATTGAATCTTAAGTTGATTGAATTAGGTCACTGGAAGGCAGTTAATTCAACATTCATTAATTACCCCTTGGTAGTTAGGAGATGACTGGTTTCCAGAGGCTCTGGTTATTTACAATGACCCACGTCATTCTAAGCCTTTTTTGGGGCTCAGGCCATATCGTGCTGATGGAAGGGTTCCTAAAGGTAGCCTTCTAAGAGATATTTGCTACAGTGATACTCCCATAGAATTAAAACCAAAGGTCTTCAGGATTCTAACTCCTAGCACGAATATCCCATAATGGATATCGTATAGTATCAGGGGACGTATTTCTAGATACGACACATGGCAATCTTCACCCCGAATAGATTTAACACTTCGATGTAAGGGGGAAGAGTGGCAAAAAGGAAGGGGTGCCATTCTAGATACCCGGTGGATCCCCTTCCCTACTACTACTACTGTGAATCCATTCCTATTCTTGTAGCCTGGTAAGAGTGTGTGTGTGCTCTCCCTTAGCCCGGTGTTTTTTCGAGATTTGGAATTTATTTCACCATGCAATCATCAGCATCTTTGTCATCTGGAAAGGTGAGTATTCAATCTTTCCTTGGTGTAATTTGGTCTCACTTTTCACGGTTAAATTCCTTAATTTAAGTGTGTTTTGGTTAGCATTGCCGATGCCGGAGGCAGCCATTTCATGACTGCTGTCGCCCCTAATATTACTGTATATTATTTAGATAGTCTGGCGACCCTTTCCCGGCTATACGCTAATATGTTAGCTATTTAGGCAATTTATATAAGATGTGATATTGCGTGCATGAATTTTAACTTTTTAAGTTATTATTCGACTTTACATTAACCTATTCGTGCCGGAGCCCCGGTTGTACTGCCTTTGCCGGGGCTCCTACCGGAGCAGTTACCTTTGCTCGTATTATGTGTTTGTAAAGTGTTTTCCCCTGTTTAGCCTCTGTCTTTATCGTATCTTTTCGATTCTGGTGAGTTTTTATATTCTCTCAAATCTATGGAGTATTCCAGATAAGTTACGATAATAGTCCTCTCTCTGAGAGAAGAGGCTAATACATTCCTTCCTTCCCTGAGTGGTGCCGCCGGCATAGGTGGCCGTCGCTGTCTATCCTCATTGCTGTCGAGTAGAACGATGTTCTTACTATCTCCGGCTTTGAGACAGACAGTGTCATACTCAAGGTGCCCTTGTCTTGCCGACGGCAGCGTCGTAACCATGAGAAGTCTCACTTCCCAGCTCATTGTTTTGAGGAGGGCAACATGGCCTGCCATCGCCTCCTACGACAATGAACTATAAGGCCCTTGCCCCCTCCCCTTCGGTCGTCTTGTGACGGCTTGTCGTCACAAGATTCTTTCGCTGGTATTCTGACAATCATCCCGGCTAGCCGGGACGGTTACGTTGCCAGCAGATGTTCTGACGGCAGCAGTTAGATCCTTCGTCTCGCTACTACCTTCTCCCTGACTTTCTTTCCTTGATAGGAATTTGATGAGAATGAGGGAGGGCTAAGATGTCTTCTCACAGCCGTCAGCATGGAAACTGTTATACTTTGAAAGTCCTGAGCTCTCTCTTGAGTTGCCATTTGCATTCTTTACCCGCCGGCTCTAGTGCCGGCAACAGGCTAGTATGCAGATGGGTGGGAGCCAGAATCTGCCAGATTCTTCCCCCTTCCATTGGAACTTTCACATTAGAAGGTAGATTGTATTGGGCATATAGTTCTCTGATACTTCCCACTGTTATGTCCATTCATAATTGTGGGAAACTCTCGTTCTTTAATCTTTCTCTCTTTCTTTTGGTTAGCACTGTCAAGTACTAACCTACTGCCGCTGGTGACTGCCAGCAGTCTACTGAATAAAATTATACAGTAGTATATGTTTTCCAACATATCCTTTGTTCCCAATCACAGACGATTGTAGAGACCACACTCTTTAATTGAGGTTGAGTAATTCCTCAACACCTAGATGGTTTTCTTTGATCATCTGGGATTTACAATACCCGATCTGTATTAATACAGTACTACAGGTGGATGATGTTGGTACAAATTACTTACCAACACTAACTATAGTTTCCAGAGTTTCTCTCCCTTGTAACCTTCCCTATAAGGGAAACTTAGTATTAATATGGACGGAGGTCTCAGCAATATGCTGGGAAGAGAATACACTCGGATATGTGTCTTTTCTTATTTTCCTTCAAGCTTACTATCCTAAGCTACCATATACAATAGTGATTACTATTGCTATTATATAATGCAGGCTTTATATATCCCTGAGATACAAGATGTTATACTCAATGAAATCTCCTTCTTTACAGGATGATCCTGGGAAGAAATGTAGAGCGATGTTCTGCAACCACAAGGGGAGGGACTTCTGTGGCCACACGAAGTGTAGGTCTCAAGCCCCCTGCTGCATCATCACAGGAGTCCTGAAATATTGGGACTCGAAAGGCTGCACCATCTGCTCAAATCTGCTTACCAACGGCTTTGGCGAAGCCCCTTTAGTTACCCTAGAGACTAGGGACAAGGCGAGGGATACCCTTCGCAAGTGGGTAAGGGGGTTCCAGAAGAACTCCCCGGAACCATACCTACCGAACGACTCCCTGAGGCGTATATTGTTCCCTAAGGCTCTTCCTAGCACGGTGGTGTCCCAGGAACAGCTTCAGTCTCCCTTCATCCAGCTGAAGGTTGACTCTGACACCAGTAGGACCATAGAGGACACGGACATCCAGCAAGAGAGGATGTCAGAAGTGTCCTCTGACACAGAACAAGACCTGCTGCACGCCATCCCTGAAGAGGACGAGGATCTTCCTCTCATGGAGGATGAAGAATCCCTTTCGGCGACGACAGAAGACCGCCAGTTTGCTTTGGCCGCATACCAGTCGTTACCATCGACGTCCTGTGCACCGACTCCACAACCTGTTGCTCAGGCCAGTGCGAGTGATGAGATCTTGGCGTCTCTTAAACTTATGATGGAGTCGTTCTAACAGGAACAGAAGGCCATGCTGGAGTCGTTCCAACAGGAACAGAAGGCCATGCTGGAGTCATTCAGATAGCAGCAAAGGACCATGCAGGAGAAGACTGACCCTCTTGGGACCGCCAAGGGCACGTCTAAGAAGCCTCCTAGAGTGTACGATCTTCTGCATTGCTCCAAAACTAATCCCTAGAGGTATGTGGAGCACATGCCCATGATGGATGGGAAACTGTTCATTTCTGAGAAGCTGGGAGCCAGACCTACTGAAGACCTCGAGTTTTGGCCTAGCTTCTCTGCTTATCCCGAATGCTATGTGAGACTGCGGGACGAGACTGCGACCCGAGAAGAAACGGTCCCTAAGGAGGTCATCTTGTTCGAACACGATAAAGCGTAGACCATCCTTCTAAAAACCCTGAAAGGATCAGGCTATACCAATACTAAAGTTTCAGCGCTCAGCAAGAAGCACGCTACTTTCCTTGCCCCCTCCTCGATCTCCTTTCCCTTTACAGAGAAAGCATTTGACAGTGTCATCAAGGCTGCCGACGAGAGAAAACCCTGCCCAACTTTGGAAGGATGCAAACCATTCTCCCTTGCACTGCCTACTAGTGAAGGAAAGTGGAAGGATGTCCACCTAACCTTCTCCGTCTCCAAACTAGACCCGGAGATTGCTGGACAGCAGTTCAACGAGAAACTTCCTAAGCTGCCAGACCATCTTCTGAGGAAGGAACAGAAGTCGAAGGAGAGACTCTCGGCCTCTCTCTCTCATCAGAACTGCTTGGAACTGAGTACAAGCTAGCATAATGCCCCAGAAATCTTCCTTTTCCTGGCCAAGTCTTACATAGGTACCCTTGTGAAGGACCTTTACGCTTTCCTCAGGGCGAGGAGAGCTTACAGAGAGTTTGTCCTGGCTGCAGCGACCATTCGGCACGAACCACAGAAGTTGATTACCTCGAGCATCTGGGATAAAGACCTCTTTCCACGAGATCTGGTCTAAGAGATCATTGCGAGGGCAGCGGCGGAGAACAGGAACCTTCTCCAAAAATGGGGTATGTCCTCGAAGAGGAAATCTTCTATGGAGAGAGGTCCCCAACACAAGAACAAGAGGGCAAGGAGACCTTGAGGACCTGCGTAAGTTTTAACCATCACCATAATCATAGTGCCTCAGACCACCTTTCAGATGGTCCCTCAGCAGCTGGTAACTCAGTCGCCTGTTTTCAGCCATACCTTTGAAAAGCAGTCGACTTCCTTTCGTTCCAGCCAGAAAGGAAGAGGTTCCAGAAGAAGTTCCCAAGAGGTAATTTCTCTCGGGGCCGAGGAGGACGTGGTCGCGGAGGTAAGTCTGCAAGACCCCCCAAGCAATGGGGGTTTCAGGTAGGGGGCAGACTCCATCATTTTTGGGATCGCTGGACCTTCGACCCTTGGGCCCACAGCCTAATTACGAATGGACTCGGCTGGAAATGTAGCAAAACTTCGCTCCGTTTTCCAGAATTCTTCCAACACTACACCCCCTGTTAGAAGAATATATCTCAGAACTCTTGACCAAAAAGGTGATAAGGAAAGCGAAGTCCATCAAGTTCCAGGGAAGGCAAGTCATTCTAGACTTGTCTCCACTCAACAAGTTCATCGAAAACAACAAGTTCTGGATGCTTACACTGCAACACATAAGGACCCTTCTGCCAAAAAGGGGCATTCACGGTCTCAATAGACCTTGCAGATGGTTACTGGCATCTCCCAATGAGTCGCCTGTTCTCCCCCTACCTAGGATTCAGACTACAGAAGAAGTTTGTCTTCAGAGCAATGCCCTTTGGACTGAACACAGCCCAAGGATATTCACCAAGCTAGTAGACACAGTCGTTCACCAAAGTTATTTAAGTGGTAGCTTACTTAGATGATTGGTTGGTATGGGCAAAATCCAAGATTACTTGTCTGCAGGCAGCTCAAAAAGTGATCCAGTTTCTGGAACACTTAGGCTTCAAGATCAAGTGCAAGAAGTCTCGTCTCACTCCAGCTCAACAGTTCCAGTGGTTGGGAATCCAATGGAACTTAAAGTCACACCACCTCTCCATTCCATCCAAGAAGAGGAGAGAGATAGCAGGGTCTGTCAGGAGACTAATCCGTTACAAGAGGATTACAAGATGCCAGCAGGAAAGAGTCTTGGGCTCTCTACAGTTAGCAGCAGTGACAGACCCAGTGCTAAAGCCACGTTTAAAAGATGCGTCAGGAGTCTGGAGTAAATACGCATCGAACGTTCGACGAGATCAACCAAGGTTGACTCTGGCCTTGTTGTGCAGACAATTAAAGCTGTGGTCCACAGCCAAGAGTCTAGCGCGGATAGTTCCCCTACAACCACCACAACCATCAATAGTGATCCATACGGATGCCTCCTTGGAAGGATGGGGAGGTCATTCTCACGACAGGAAGGTGCAAGGGACTTGGTTGCGCCAGTTCAGAAAATTCCGTATCAACATTTTGGAAGCTATGGCAGTGTTCCTGACGTTGAAGAGACTATCTCTTAGCAGATCAACCCACATCAGGTTGGTCCTGAACAACGAGGTGATTGTTAAGTGTCTAAATTGACAAGGCTCGAGATCACCTCACATCAACCATGTGATGTTAGCCATCTTTTACCTGGTAAGGAAGAAGAGATGGCACTTATCAGCAGTTCATCTACCAGGGATCAGCAATGTGATGGCGGACACTCTATCCTTCATCTTGGGAAAAGTCCCAGAAATGCAAATCGACCTCCTCGCAATGAGCGACAACAAGAAACTATCTAATTACGTAGCCCCATACCTGGACCCTCAAGCAGAAGTGATGGATGCCATGTCTCTAGACTGGAACAGGTGTAATTACATTTACCTGTTTCCACCAACCAATCTCCTGCTAAAAGTCCACAACAAGCTAAGATCCTTGAGAGGGACAGCAGCGGTGGTAGCCCCCAAGTGGTCCAAGAGCAATTGGTTTCCTCTAGTTGAATCTGAAGTTGTTCCCACTGCCGAATCCAGTGCTGTCCCAACTGGTCCAGAAGTCGACTATCTACGCTTCATCCTTGAGAGCCAGCAATCTGCATCTCATGAATTTTTTTGCCTTAGCGGCAAGCAAAAAGTTTGGAATCTCAAGGGATAAAGTTTACTTCATCGAAGAGTAAAAGTCATGTTCTACTAGGAGATAGTACGAATCGTCATGGAAGAAATGGGTGACTTTTGTGAAAGAAAGGAAACCACCAGAAATATTGATAGACTTCTGTCTTGCATTCTTCATACACCTCCACGAGCAAGGCCTGGCCTCTACTACAATTACTTCTTGTAAGTCGGCCCTGGCTAGACCCCTTCTGTATGCTTTCGAGGTGGACCTCTCAAGTGAAATCTTTAATAAGATTCCGAAAGCATGTGCCTGACTCAAGCCTACAGCCCCACTAAAGGCCATCACGTGGTCGTTGGACAAAGTCCTGCACTATGCTTCGAACCTGGATAATGAGAACTGTACTCTAAAGGATTTGACACAGAAAGTTATCTTTATGTTCACAATAGCCTCAGGGACTAGAGTTAGTGAAATAGTGGCCTTATCTAGAGACGAAGGCCATATCCAGTTCCTGGACTCAGGAGAACTAAATTTGTTTCCCTATCCTGCCTTTCTCGCTAAGAATGAGCTACCCACCAAGAGGTGGGGTCCTTGGAAAATCTGTCCATTGAAGGAAGATGCCTCTCTGTGTCCAGTAGAGTGTCTTAAGGTCTATATTCGAAGAACTTCAAACTTCAAGGGAGGACAGCTCTTCAAAGGCAAAACCTCAGGATCGAGCCTGTCTTTAAAACAACTGAGAGTGAAGCTCACCTACTTTATTCGCAAGGCGGATCCTGAAAGTACACCCGGGGGTCACGATTCAAGGAAAGTTGATTCTTCGCTGAACTTCTTTCAGCATATGGACTTTGAGAGACTCCGCTTGTACACTGGGTGGAAATCATCCAGGACCTTCTATAAACATTACGCAAAGCAAGTTCAAGAGATAAAACAGTTTGTGGTAGTGGCTGGTTGTGTGATTAAACCTGCCGTCTAGTGCTGCGATGAACAGTGGACTGTTTTGGGACTTTACATTGCTTCCGGTGTTTGGGTATACGTACTAAGATAGTTTGTATACTTGACTGTCTAACTATTGTTATTCTCCGAAGTAATATTCATATAACTGTCAAGCTAATTATTGCTGTAATAGTTCTTAACTGCTATTGCTGTTAACTATCATAATCATTGTTTACTTCCTGTATATACTATTCTCAGTATTCAGTACTGAACTGTATCTTGTACCGTGAGTTTTGGATAATAAATACTGAAAGGAACCGCTGTGTTTGTCAAACCATGACTGGTGGCAGCATGTCAGAATCCACGCCTACCGAACATAACGCTGTTGCAAAGGAGATTATGCTGAGTGTGTCTTTTGGGGATGATGTGTCTCCAATGTCTTGGCAGTCCTTTTCATCGCATTTCTCGTTAGTCAAGCAAGCAAACTTACTACGAGGAGTACCGTCTTGGCGCAACGCAGGATATAGGGCCCTCATGCTGAGATTACAATTTAGGGGACCAACAGCCAACTATGTTGAGCAACAGTCGTTACAGGACCCTGAGTGGGTAAGGACGATGTTGCAATTATGGACAGACTTGCGCAGCGGATTCTCACAGCGGATGCAATTGAAGTAAGGATTCTGAGGTTTGAGGAATCTATACAGTTGCAGGGGGAGAGTCTGAGTGATTATATGACTCATCTGCAACTGTTGGCAGGTCAAGCATTTGCTAAAGAACGAACTGATATTGTACGGAAGCGTGTTGTATGGCGATTTCTCTCGGGGTTGCACGATGCAGATGTTCGATCCCAATTGATTAGAGAGAAGTGGATGGAGTCAGAGGAGACGGCCAAGTCGTATGATGAGGTGGTAAAAATTGCATTAGCAGCGTTGTCTACTAAACGAGCAACTAAAGCTACAGGACCTAGGAATCCCAGTGTCCATGTGAATCAAATTGAGGGTACGTCCAATGTCTGTTTGATGGAGGACACACCGGAAACTATGGAGGTTGCAACTGTACGAGGAAATGCTAATGCTGGATCATGGGGCTGCAAGAAGAGGGAATCCTATACTTCTCATAAGTTTAAGTGTTATTATTGTAAAATGACACATGCGGGTGGATGGAAAGCATGTGCACGAAGGAGAGATGAAAATCCTGCTTGGTACCCTCCCCAGGTTCAAGGAAGAAATTTTCAGTGAGGACTGCTCCACACGGGAGCTTGGAGCAGTCTGTAAAATTTAATTCTACTTCCACTTTCCAACGCACTGTGGCTTTGGTACAGCCAAAGGCGAAGGGTCAAATGAGATATCGGCATGTGCTCTCCAGCCAAACAGCAACTCGGATATTGAAAAATATTACAAATTACGTTACTTTGGAGATGATGAAAACTAAGTATAATGCTTTGGTGGACACCGGAAGTGATTATTCTTTAGTTTCTGAGGATATCTTGAGTGATGCTCAGAAATCTCTTGTCAGCTCGAGTAATATTACAGCTTGCGGAGCGAGCAGTGAAGAACTTCAAATTGAGGGAGAAATTCTGATGGATGTAAAGTTAGGCAAAACCATAGTGAGACAACATAGGTTCGTTGTGGTATCTAAACTTGTTACTAGAGTGATACTTGGGATGGACTTGTGGATAAAACTTGGCACAGACACTCTAGATTTGACAAAAGGGAGGTTGCGAGTGGATTAAAAAAAATTATCATTGCCCTTGAATACTGGGGAAAGGACACAATCACATAAATCATGCTTTGATGGAGTGGTGAAGCTCATTGTTAGAGCTGAGAATGCAGTTGTGATACCTCCTAGGACAGAATTATTTATATGCTGCTCAGCTGATGGGATGGTTCCAGATGAGCAGTATCTCTTGTGTCCCCGACGCCCTGAGGGTTCTCCGGTTGCCCCCCCTCATTGCTGCATCCAAGGTTCAATCAAGAAGAAAATGTATGTGAGAGTTGCAAATGTATCGGATAAACGCGAAACTGTGCAGAGTGGAGAGGAGATCGGGGAACTAGTGCCCAGTGTGGTAGGATACGATGGCAACCATAGCCTTTCGAGTTCAATTGAGGGGAAAAGAGGAAATTTCATCCTTGGAGAGTCGCTTACTTTTGAGCAGAAAGAGGAAATGGACAAGGTACTTCATGAGTTCAAGAATGTTTTCTATAATGGAGGCCCCCTGCCGCTGGTACAGGTAGGGGTGGAACACACAATCAGAGTTAACTCAGATTCAGCACCAATAGCAAATAGACTGCGGCAGTTGTCACCTGCTTTGGAGGCAGAAGTCAAGAAGGAGCTAAGCAAACTTCAGGATATGGGTGTAATAAAGAAATCATGTAGCCCTTGGGCAGCTCCTATTGTTTGCGCTCGTCGAGCTGATGGAAGCCTTCGGTTGGCTATTGATTATAGGGGAGTAAATAGCTTGTCCCAGCCAGCAACATTGCATCCAATTCCTGTCGTCGAGGATCTTCTTGATAGACTTGGTCAAGCAAAATACTTTTCAGTGCTTGATGCAAAGTCTGGATACCATCAGATGCCTCTTCGGAGGGAGGATTGTGAGGTCTCAGCCTTTGTAGTCCCATGGGGGCAGTTTGAATGGCATGGTAGAACTCCTTTTGGTCTGAAAGGGGCAGGTTATACGTTTCAACGGATGATGGCTACAATACTCAGTGATTGCAACTATACGGATGCATTGTGTTATCTCGACGACATACTGGTCTGGGGTTCAACATGGAAAGAACACATAGCAAGGCTCAGAAATGTGTTGAGCAGGATTCGTGATGCTGGGCTTGCGCTAGCCCCGAATAAGTGTAAATTTGGGGTGCGTGAAGTGGAGTATCTGGGTTCTGTGGTTGGTGATGGCATGCTTCGCATTAGTGAGCAAAGAGTTCATCAACTGAGGGATCTTCCTAGGCCTTTGACTGTCAGGCAGTTGCGTCAGGCCATTGGGGCATTTTCTTATGTGCAAAAATGGATTCCAGGAATGTCACAGACTACTAAGCCCCTGTACGAGGCTTTGGAAAAAAACCCACACCAGACATTGCATTGGTCGGTCGAGATGGTTGAGGCTTTTGAGAGGCTTAAAAACCAGGTAGCAAATGCTGTGACACTCCATCTTCCTGACTATAGTAAACAGTTTGTTTTGATTACTGATGCAAGTGATGTTGGAGCAGGAGCAATGTTAGCCAACAAGTCAGCATCCAAGGAACTGTTACCAATTGCCTTTTACCACCATACATTCTCCAAATCCGAGCAGAGGTATTCAACGACAGAAAAGGAATTACTGGCGGTTATCCTGGCAATAAAGAGATTTCGGATGTACCTCTCCTCTGCACCGTTTGATCTGATAACGGACCATCAGGCATTAAGATGGCTAAACACCCTGGATATTAGAGAAGAGAGAGGGCGTCGAGGGAGATGGATTGAAACAATTCAGCAGTTTGACATAAATCCAATTCATAAAAGTTGTCGCAGTGCTGTGATGTCCATGGCTGATTATCTGTCGAGAGTTGGTGCTGATGGAAATCTGGTATCGCATATTGCAAGTATAGCAGTAGGATCTTCTCAGCAGTGGGCCACAGTATTTGTAGATCCCAATGAAATGTTAGAAAAACAGCGTTGCGATGAAGTGATCAGGGAAGTAGTGAACTTTATGGAAAATACGAGTTCACCGGGATGTGTCAGAGGAGAATGAGCTTGCTAAATATGGTAACCGTTTGGGTATAACTAAAAATGGAATTCTGTGTTATATAAATTATAAAGGAAGACGCTCACAAGAACATCCCTATGGCGTGAAAGAAGAGTTGCTACCTGTAATACCTAAAGATATGAGACTCTATGCACTTCCAATGATTCATGACAGTCCAATGAGTGGTCACATGGGTCGTGATCGAACATGGGAAAGAGCTTGGAAGAGTTTCTGGTGGCCTCGCATGAAGGCAGATGTCCATGCACAAATCAGTAAATGTGAAGCATGTGGGAGTAACAAAAGATTGAAGCATCCAGGGAAGGCCCCTTTTCAGAACCGCGAGCTCCCGGAATACATGAATGAACAGGTGCAAGTTGATTTCATGGGTCTGTTTCCCATTTCATCCTCACATCCATATCGTTATATCCTTCAAATGCAAGATATTTTGACTCGCTATGTTGTTTTGGTACCTCTTGAGGATTGTTCAGCAAAAACAGCAGTGGATACTCTAGTTGAAAGATGGATTTGCATGTTTGGGGTGCCCCGTGTCATAATGTCGGACAGAGGATCACATTTTACGGCTGATATCTTCAAGGCAATGTGTAACATGTTTGGAATTAAGCTGGATTTTGGTTCTCCTTACCATCCAAGAAGTCAGGCCCAGGTAGAACGTCAAAATCAATTATTAGACAACGTTCGTTGCATGTGTCACAATAATATGGATCTTTGGCCTAAAATGATACCCAGGGTACAGTTTTCTCACAATACAGCTGTAAATACTACGACTACATTTACTCCACATGAGCTCGTCTATGGGACTCCGGCTCGACGTCCAGAGAAGATTCTAAAAAAGGAAACTTCCAAAGATGTGGATTATCAACCGGGCTCTTTGGGTAATGCAGCAATCGCAGAAAGATTTGTGAGAGAGAAAGTAGATAAAATTGAGAAAACTATTAAGGTCGCACGGAACAAAACTGCAATGGCACAACAGATTAGGAATAACCAGCGGAAGTCTTACGGCAAAGCTTTCAAAGTTGGAGATTTGGTTCGATTGAAGTTATCGACAGCTGAGAGACGGTGGAGGTGGTAAACTTGCACCATATCTTTCGAAGTAATATAGAGTTATAGAAATACTTCGTGGTGGCTGGACGTATAAGTTAACCCCAGCAGAGACAATAACAGACGAAGTAAAGATAAGACATTTTGACGAACTGGAGAAGGCCCCTGTAAGCAAATATTCTTGGGAAACCGCATTGGCTGATCTTTCAGATGAAGAAGTCATCAGAATAGAGTCAGGGATTGGAAGTAATTCAGGAGAAATAGGTCGGTCTACTCGGGAGCGCCATCCCCCAAGTCGTTTGCAGGTAGATCCCAGAAAAGATCCTATGAATCGGAAGAGGAGGAATTCTGGGATGAATGTTCTAACAGCGAGAATGAGTTAGAAGACGATCAGAATTGCTTATGGCAATAATACACGTCTTGATAAATGCAACATGTTAAATAGCAATTATTTATTTTATGTTATTTCATTCTTGTATTATTTAGTAAATTTATTTTATTGATATTCCCGATTTATTCATATATTGTCTCATAAATAAGAAGGGGAGTTAGATAGTTTGTATACTTGACTGTCTAACTATTGTTATTCTCCGAAGTAATATTCATATAACTGTTAAGCTAATTATTGCTGTAATAGTTCTTAACTGCTATTGCTGTTAACTATCATAATCATTGTTTACTTCCTGTATATACTATTCTCAGTATTCAGTACTGAACTGTATCTTGTACCGTGAGTTTTGGATAATAAATACTGAAAGGAACCGCTGTGTTTGTCAAACCATGACTGTACCCACTTGTGCAGATCACAACTATGGTTGATGCACTGTTCTGAGTAGGTGCATATCTGATCGATACACCAGTGCCCAGTGAACGTTTGCGTTACTGTGTTTTATGCATTTCCAAACATCTGACTATGTCAGATATATTTGGTTTTTCACATCTTCCATTGAGTGGCATTATTTTGATTATGTAATTTTGTATATTTTTTTTCTATACGAGAAAATATGTGTTTTATGTGTTGTATGCTGGATCAGCTACATACTTTGATGTAACTACATTTTGATAATCTAGTTACCTAATAAAAAACTTAAACCGTATTTGCGTCTTATTACTGCTCCCTCAGTTATAAGCTAATAAAGCATGTTAGAGTTTTACTAATTCCTTTATGGTGTTTAGGTTCTTGAAGTCACAATATTATTTTCCTAAAGGAATAATCAGGACCTTAGGTACTCAAGGTAAGTTAACAGGATACATTTCAAACTCTTCCCTTTTTGTTCCGATAGGAAATACAAACCTTGAATCCTTATTGTCGACATCGACATTTCCCTGCTGGGGGCAGAATGCACTAAGCCGGCTCTAGTTTTGGTATGCGTAAGAGATCATTGGATTTCCATGTATAGGTCTAGTAGACCAGATAAGGAGAATCTATTTAAGGTAGAAGGCACATACACAAACCCACCTCTAATAGTAATTTCAAGACATTTCTCTAGCATACTTCCATCAGCACGACATAGCCTGAGCCCCAAAAATGGATTTTGATGGGTGAGATGGCCATGTCTTCCTGATGGAACCCACCCTTTTGCTGATTCCTCCCAAAATTACTTCATCTGTGGCCATTATCGCTTAGCGGCAAGAATAGGAATGGAGTAGTAGGGAAGGGGATCCACCGGGTACCTAGAATCGCACCCTTTCCTTTTTGCCACTCTTCCCCCTTACATCAAAGTGTTAAATCTATTCAGGGTGAAGATTGCCATGCGTCGTATCTAAAAATACGTCCCCTGATATTATACGATATCCTTTATTGGATATTCGTGCCAGAGTTGGAATCCTGGAGATCTTTGGTTTTAATTCTATGGGAGTATCACTGTAGCAAATATCCCTAAGAAGGCTACCTTTAGGAACCCTTCCATCAGCACGACATGGCCATCTCACCCAAAAACAGATTTTTCACTTTGATCAAAATCCGTTTTCTGAGGTTTGGTAATGGGAAAGGAACTCTGTCAGCCAGTCAAAGGTACGGCCTTACAGTATGAAGTAGTGCCCAGTACCACACCACACCTCACCAACTCAGGACGGAAGGAAACCTTATTTCATTTCATGCTACCAAAGGCACTCCAGACATGTGAAAAATGAATATGGAGTATTAATGGCCACCATCACAGGGAAGAATCTGTCGTCATCACATTGTGCTCTTCATGTTCACGACTAAGTTCCAGGCTGATATCGGTGGGTTTCCAAAAAGTCGGGGGAGTTTCGAATAGAGAGTCCGAAATAATTATTTGGGATAATGCTTATCCATGAAAAATGCGTTCAAGTTGCCTAATTAAAGCGTAAATCTTATTTGTTCTTATTTTATAGTCATTCACATAGTCCATAATTATTTTCTAAGGTATGACGTATGAATGATGTATTACAGTAGATTTAGATATTTGATTATTACAAATGTGTTAATGGTATATCGTGCATTATTGTTTATAGGACTTGGAACGAGCTGTATATAGAACGGTCACCACTTGTACGACCTTTGAGACCATGTTTTTGGTACTTGGACAGAATATTCGTTAGGGCTCTATACGTTAATAAATCTTTGATATTTTTTAGTATTTTGTAAATTAACCTTGACTATACTTTGTCCATAAAACGAAATTCTATTTTTAGCTGGTGTATTGGTATGTCTCTCTATACCATGACAGTGTCAACAGTATTGATAAATCATGCTAAACTATTAAAATAAGTAACAGTATAGGTATGGCTCACTAAACTGTTAGAATTGGTAACCCTATTGGTATGTCTCACTAAACTATTTGAGTTGGCAACAGTATTGGTATATCAATCAAAACTCTTAGAATGAAAAATAGTATTGGTATGTCTCACTAGGCTATTAGAATTGGTAACTGAATTGGTATGTCTCAATAAACTATTAGACTTATTAACAGTATCGGTATGCCTACTTAAACTGTTAGAATTGATAACTGTATTGGTATGTCTCAATGAACTATGAGAAATGGCAACAGTATTGAAAAGTCTGGCTGAAATATTAGAATAAGTAATTGTATTGGTATGTGTCACTAAAACTATTAAAATTTGTAACTGTATTGGTATGTCTCACTATACTATTAGAATTCGTAACAGTATCGGTATGTCTAACTAAACTGTTAGAATTGCTAACTTTATTGGAATGTCTCACTAAAATATTAGAATTGTCAATAGTATTGGTAAGTCATGCTAAACTATTACAATAAGTAATAATATGGGTATGCCTAAAAAAACTGTTAGAATTGGCAAGAGTATAAGTATGTATTGATAAACTATTAGAATAGGTAACTGTATTGGTATTTCTCACTACATTATTAGAATTGGCAACAATATTGGTATGTCATGCTAAACTACAAAAAAAGTAATAGTAATGGTATGTCTCACAAAACTGTTATAATTGGTTTCTATATTGGTACGTCTCGCTAGACTTTTAGAATTGCCAAACAGTATTGCGAAATAATGCTAAACTATTTAAACAAGTAATAGTATTGGTATTGCTCACTAAACTTTTAGAATTGGGAACTATTTTGCAATAGTTTCGGTAAGTCATGCTAAACAATCAGAATAAAAGAATAGCATTGTTATTTCTTACTAAAATGTTAGTATAGGTAACTTTATTGGTATGTCTCAGTACACTTGTTGAATTGGCAATAGAAAAAAAAACGTCATAAGAAATAGTAATGTTATGTCTCACCGAACCATTAGACTTGGTAACTGTATTAGTATGTGTCAATAAACAATTAGAATTTGTGACAGTATTGGAATGTCTCATTGAACTGTTAAAATTGGTAACTGTATTGGTATGTGTCACTATACTATTATAATTGGAAACAGTATCGGTATGGCATGGAAAAGTATTAAAATAAGTAATAGGATTGTTATGTCTCATTTGACTATCAGAATTTACGACAGTATCGGTAAGTCATAATAAACTATTAGAATAAGTAATATTATTTAGATGTCTCAATAAAATGTTAGCATTGATAACTGTATTGGTGTATTTCTCTACACAATTATAATTAGCAACAGAATTGGTATGTAAGGCTAAACTATCAGAGTAGATAATAGTATTGGTATATCTCACTAAACTGTTAGAAATGGTAACTGTTTTGATGTGTCTTATTGAATTATTAAAATTGGAAGCAGTAATAGTATGTGTCACTAAACTGTTACAATTAGTAACTGTATTAGTATGTCTCTCTACACTATTAGAATTGGTATCAGTATTGGTAAATCATGCTAAACTATTATAATAAATAATAGTATTGGTACGTCTCACTAAACTGTTTATTTGGTAACTATATAAGTATGTCTCACTAGACTATCAGAATTGGCAACAGCATTTGTATGTCGTGATAAATTATGAGAATAAGTGATAGCATTGAGATGTCTCACTAAATTTTTAGTAGTAGTAACTGTATTGGTATGTCTCACCACACTATCAGAATTGGCAAAAGTATTGTTATGTCATGCTAAACTATCGTGATAAGTAATAGTATTGGCATTTTTCACTAAACATTTAAAATTTTTAACTGTATTTGTGTGTCTTACTACACAATTAAAATTTGCATCAGTATTGGTAAATCATGCTAAACTATAATAATAATATTGGTATGTCTCAATAAACTGTTAGAATTTGTGACTATATTGGGATGTCTCACTTGACTATTAGAACTGGCAACATTATTTGTATGTCAAGATAAACTATAGGAATAACTAATAGTATTGGTATTCCTCACTAAACTGTTAGAATTGGTAACTGTATTGGTATGTCGTAGTATATTATTAGGATTGGTAACAGCATTGGTATGTCACACTAAATTGTTAGAATTGGTAACGGTGTTGGGTTGTCTCACTACACTATTAGAACTAGCTACAGTATTGGTAAGTCATGCTAAACTATTTGAATAATTAGTGGTAATGTCACGTCTTGTCGAAAATAATGAATGCTGAAGGCAGACATGGCACACAGGGCTAATAAACAACAACAATAAAAAATATTAACATTTATTTACAAAAAGTATAATGATCTTCAACGTTTAAGTAAGACCCTAGCTCCAATGTCACTAGAATAGATCCACTAAGGTTTTTAGTTGTGGAAGGATCTACTCCCCAGCCTATTCCGACCAGCTCTACAAATCTGTGAAATAAAAAAAAATAACGAAATATAACCCTTGCAAGCAAGCAACGGTAAGCACAGGTAAAAAAAATAAATTGTGAAAATCACACCTCAAATATACTAAAATGCGGAAATCACACCCTGAATACGCGATTACATGCCAACAAGAAAATACATTAATATAAATTAAACATTTTTAACGGTAAAAGTAAGGCTAAAAAATATAATGATATACCTATTCAAACAATTACAAAGTTAAACAAGGTACTACCATAACGAACATAACCTTACAACAAAAAATATCATCAAGTGGATAAACTTAAAACCCACGTAAATATTTAAGAATATAGAGCCTTAATTTTTAAATAGGATTTGAGATTTGGATAATTACTTTAAACAATTAAAGATATTTTGACCTTCAAACCTAAATCGTTAAATATGCCACAAACATAGAAGGACTTACAGGGTTTAAAAGGCTATATCCTTAAGTAGTCGATACAGTAGTCTTCTGTCCAAAGAGTGGGGATAATGGATGACGGTTCCCATAAGGGCGAAGTCACAAAATCCACGAAGTTGATAAGGTAGTAAATCGTTGTCGCAGAGCGGGACGAAGAAATTAAATCACTCCATGGCTGTTTATAAAATCCTTGATAAATTCACCATTGCAAAAAAAAAAAAAAAAAAAAAAAAACAGCCAAATTATGTAAAATGATGATGAGCAGTTAATATAAGTCCATGGCCAATAAGTGCTCCACACTTTATATAATGTTAAACCGACTCCCTTTCCTCCATCAAGTTTTCCTCAAGGTAAATACTCTGCTGATTTTTCTCCAAGGATCTTCAAACTGGAAGATAAAGTAAATCTGGACAGCAGAGCCATCTACTGACATAAACAACCTCTAGACTCCCTTGCCTTCTAATGTTTTTAAATAAATAGCAAAAGAGGCTATTATTATTATTATTACTATCCAAGCTACAACCCTAATTGGAAAAGCAAGATGCTATAAGCCCAGGGGCTCCAACAGGGAAAAATAGCCCAGTGAGGAAAGGAAATAAGGAAATAAATAACTGAAGAGAACAAATTAACAATAAATCATTCTAAAAAAAGTAATGTCAAAAGAGATATATCATATATAAACTATTAACAACGTCAACAACAAATATGTCATATATAAACTATAAAAAGACTCATGTCCGCCTGGTCAACAAAAAAGCATTTGCTCCAACTTTGAACTTTTGAAGTTCTACTGATTCAACAACCCGATTAGGAAGATCATTCCACAACTTGGTAACAGCTGGAATAAAACTTCTAGAGTACTGCGTAGTATTGAGTCTTATGATGGAGAAGGCCTGGCTATTAGAATTAACTGCCTGCCTAGTATTACGAACAGGATAGAATTGTCCAGGGAGATCTGAATGTAAAGGATGGTCAGAGTTATGAAAAATCTTATGCAACATGCATAATGAACTAATTGATCGACGGTGCCAGAGATTAATATCTAGATCAGGAATAAGAAATTTAATAGACCGTAAGTTTCTGTCCAACAAATTAAGATGAGAATCAGCAGCTGAAGACCAGACAGGAGAACAATACTCAAAACAAGGTAGAATAAAAGAATTAAAACATTTCTTCAGAATAGATTGATCACCGAATATCTTAAAAGACTTTCTCAATAAGCCAATTTTTTGTGCAATTGAAGAAGACACAGACCTTATATGTTTCTCAAAAGTAAATTTGCTGTCAAGAATCACGCCTAAAATTTTGAAAGAGTCATACAAATTTAAAGAAGAAACATTATCAATACTGAGATCCGGATGTTGAGGAGCCACCGTCCTTGACCTACTTACAATCATACTTTGAGTTTTGTTAGGATTCAACTTCATACCCCATAATTTGCACCATGCACTAATTTTAGCTAAATCTCTATTAAGGGATTCACCAACCCCAGATCTACATTCAGGGGATGGAATTGATGCAAAGAGAGTAGCATCATCTGCATATGCAACAAGCTTATTTTCTAGGCCAAACCACATGTCATGTGTATATAGTATGAAGAGTAATGGGCCAAGAACACTACCCTGTGGAACACCGGATATCACATTCCTATACTCACTATGGTGCCCATCAACAACAACTCTTTGAGATCTACTACTTAAAAAATCAATAATAATGCTAAGAAACGACCCACCCACTCCCAACTGTTTCAGTTTGAAAACAAGGGCTTCATGATTAACACGGTCAAAGGCAGCACTAAAATCAAGGCCAATCATACGAACTTCCTGACCACAATCAAGGGATTTCTGTACTGCATTGGAGATTGTAAGAAGAGCATCACATGCTCCAAGGCCTTTCCGAAAACCAAATTGCAAACTAGGGAATAGATGATTACCTTCAGCAAACCTATTAAGACGTTTTGCCAGAAGACGTTCAAAAACTTTAGATAATATGGGAGTTATGGAAATTGGGCGGTAATCAGTGGGACTTGAGCTACCACAAACACATTTACATAGAGGAGTAACATTACCAATTCTCCAACAAGTGCTAAAAGCTCCTCTTCTTGCTAACTTGCGTAAAATAACAGATAACTTTAGAGCTAAGAAATCTGCTGTCTTTATAAAAAACAAAGGAAAAATACCATTTGGGTCTACACCTCCATAAGCATCAAGGTCCATCAACAGAGCTTTAATCTCACGAGATCGAAAAGCTAAACTAGTCAGTTTAGCCTCAGGAAAACAGGAATGAGGAAGTTCAAGTTTTTCATTACTCTGTTTACTGTCAAAAACATCAGCCAAAAGGGTTGCCTTTTCCTTTGGACAGTGAGTGACGGAGCCATCTGGTTTAAGTAAAGGAGGAACTGTTGCATCTACACCAAAGAGTGCAGATTTAAGGGTAGACCACCATTTATGTTCCTGAGTTGTACCAGAGAGGGTTTCCTTTATGATTAAATTGTACTCCTTTTCAGTTGAGGCATAAACTCTCTGAGCAAAAGCTCGAAGCTGAGTATAGTTGTTCCAGGTCAAATCTGATCTGTTACCCTTCCAAAGGTGATAGGCCTCCTGCTTCTCCAAATAAGCACGTCTACAATCATCATTGAACCACGGTTTGTCCTTCATTCGGTACCTTAGCACACGAGAAGGGATACGCCTATCAATTATGTTGACTAGATTCTCATTCAAAGGGACAACAGGATCTACACTATTATATAATTGTGACCAATTCAAGCACAAAAGATCATGCAAAATCCCATTCCAGTCTGCTTGGGATTTCATATAAATTTTACAAGAATATGATATATCAGGGACAGGCTGCTCAGTCTTCACTAATAATGAAATCAAGGCATGATCAGAAGTCCCGACTGGAGAACCAACCTTACTAGTTATAACGCCAGGGGAGTCAGTGTATACGAGGTCCAAGCAATTACCAGACCTGTGAGTAGCTTCATTTATGATTTGCTCACAGCCTGATTCCGAGGCAAAGTCTAAAGCTCTTAAGCCATGGCGATCGGTAGGAGAGATAGAACTCAACCACTCCCTATGGTGAGCATTAAAATCACCAACAAAGACAAACGAAGCCTTTCTATCATCTTCTTGTATCTTAGCCATAATGGTAAGAAGACAATCGAAGATAGAATCATCCATGTCTGGATTCCGGTAGATTGAACACAAATAAAAGTTGTTATGCCTGCCACAAACTTTTATTACCTGAATCTCATGACAAAATGATAATACATTAAATATATATAAAGGCAATAATAAATTTAAAATCATGGAATGAAATTTATTTCACACGTCTCACTAAACATTAAGAATTCGTAACTGTATTGGTATGTCTCACTACACTATAAGAATTGGCAACAGTATTGATAAGTCATAGTAAACTTTTGGAATAAGTAATGATATTGTTATTAATCACAAAACTGTTAGAATTGGTAACTTTATTGGTATGTCTCAATAAATTATCATAATTGGTAAGGGTACTGCTATGCCTCACTAAACTGTCAAAATTTGTGACTGTATTGATATGTTCCCTCACACTATTAAAATTGGTAACAACATTCTTAAGCCATGCTAAAGTCTTAGAATAAGTAATATTATTGGTAAGACTCACTAAACTGTTAGAACTGGTAACTGTATTGGAGGGTCTCACAAAACTATTAAATTTATCAACACTATTGGTAGGCCAAGCTAAACTATTGGAATAAGTAATAGTATTTGTATATCTCAATGAACTATTAGAATTGATAATTGTATTTATATGCCTCACTACCCAATTAGAAGTGGCATCAGAATCGGTAAATCATTCTAAAATTTCAGAATAAGTAATAGTATGGGTATTTTTCACTGAACTGTTAGAATTGGTAACTGTATTGGTATGTCTCACTAATTTATTAGAATTGGTAACAGTATTGGTATGTCTTACTTAACTATTAGAATTAGTAACTGTATTAGTATGTCTCACTACACTATTAGAACTGGCAAAAGTATTGGTTATTTATGATAAACTTTTAATATAAATAATAGTATGGTATGACTCACAAAAATGTTAAAATTGGTAACTATATTGCTATGTCTCACATAATTATTAGAATGGGTATTAGCATTGGTGTGTCTCACTAAACTCTTAGAATTGGTAACGGTATTGATATATGTCTCCACACTGTTAGAATTGTCAACAGTATTAGTATGTTATGCTAAACACTTAGATTATGTAATTGTATTGGTGTGTCTCACCAAATTATCAAAATTGGTTAGTCCAATGGTATATCTTACTGTATTATTGGAGTTGGTAAAATTATTGGTATGTCTCATTACAATTTTATAATTGGCCACAGTATTGGTAAGTCATGCTAAACTAATTGAATAAGCAATAGTATTGGTTTGGTATGTCTCAATACACTGATATAATTGGTAACAATATCGGTATGTCTTACTAAATTATTGGAATTTGTCTCAGTAGACTATATTAATTGACATCTGTCTTGGTATGTCATGATAAACTATTAAAATAAGTAATAACATTGATATGTCTTAATAAACCCTTAACATTTGTAACTATATTGGTATATCTCACTAGAGTATTAGAAATCCCAACAATATTGGTATGTCATGATAAACTATTAAAATAAGTATGTCTCACTAGATAGTTAGAATTGGTAACTGTATTGGTATGTGTCACTAGACTATTAGAATTGGCCGCAGTATTGGTAAATCCCGCTAAACTATTAGTAGAACTAATGGTACTGGTATATCTCACTAAACTGTTTGAATTAGTGACTGTAGTGGAATGTCTCACTACACTATTAGAATTGGCAATAGTATTGGTATGTAATGATAAGTTATTAGAATAAGTAATTGTATTGTATTATTCACTAAACTGTTAAAATTTAAAAATGTATTGGTATGTCTCTTTAGGCTATTAGAATTGGCAACTTTAATAGTATGTCATGCTGAACTATTAGAATAAGTAATTGTAGTGATATATCTCATTAAACTGTTGGAATTGGTAACGGTATTGGTATGTCTCACTATGCTATTAAATTTGACAACAGTAATGGTATACCATGATTAACTATTAGAATAAGTAATAATTTAGTAATGGAATGTCTCAAAAAACTAATAAAATTGGTAACGGTTTTGAAATGTCTTTCTAGACTATTAGAATTGACAACAGTATTGGTATGTCATGCTAAATTATTAGAATAAGTAATAGTATTGTTAAGTCACACTAAAATGCTAGAATTGATAAATTTATTTGTATGTCCCACCACATTTTCAAAATTGGCAACAGTATTGGTATGTATCACTTGAATGTCAGAATTGATAAATTTATTTGCATGTGTAACTACATTTTCAGAATAGGCAACAGTATTGTTATGTAAGGCTTAACTATAAGAATACGTAATAGCATTGTTATATCTAATTAAACTGTTGGAATTGGTGACTGCATTAGTATATCTCACTAGATTATTAGTATTGGACTGAGCATTGGTAAATCCTGCTAAACAGTTAGAAGAAGTAATAGTATTGGTATATCTCACTAAACTGCTAGAATTGGTAACGCTATTGGTATGTCTCACTAAACTATTAGAATTAGCATCAGTATTGGTAAATCATGCTAAATTATTAAAAGAAGTAATAGTATTGGTATGTCTCACTAAACTGTTTGAATTGGTATGTCTCACTACACTATAGAATTGTCATCGGTATTGGAGTATCACGCTAAACTATTAAACATAGTAATAGTATTGTTATGTCTCACTAAACTGTTTGAATTGGTAACTATATTGGTAAGTCTCACTAGACTATTAGAATTGTCATCAGTATTGGTAAATCATGCTAAACTATTAAATGAAGTAATAGTATTGTTATGTCTCGCTAAACTGTTTGAATTGGTAACTATATTGGTATGTCACATTACACTATTAGAATTGGCAACTGTAATGAGAAACTATTAGAATAAACAATAGTATCAGTATGTCTCACTATACTATTAGAATTGGTAACTGTATTGGTATGTCTAGCTACAATATTAGAATTGTCTTCAGTATTGGTAAATCATAGTAACTATTATAATTAGTAACATTATTTTTATGTGTCACTAAACTACTAAAACTGGCAATTGTATTGGTATGTCTGACTAGACTATATGAATTAGCGTCAGTATTGGTAATGCATGCTAAACTATCGGGAGAAGTAATAATTTTGGTATGTGTCACTAAACTGTTAGAATCGGAAACTGTATTGGTATGTCTCGCTATACTATCAGTATAGGTAAATCATACTAAACTAGTATAATTAGTAATATTATTTGTATGTGTCACTAAACTGCTGAAATTGGCAATTGTATTGGTATGTCTCACTAGAATATAAGAATTGGCATCAGTATTGGTAAAGCATGCTAAACTATTAGAAGAAGTAATAGTATAGGTGTGTCTCACTAGACTATAAGAATTAGCATCAGTATTGGTAATGCATGCTAAACTATTAGAAAAAGTATTAGTATGAGTGTGTCTCACTGGACTAAAAGAATTATCAGTATTGGTAATTCATGCTAAACTATTAGAAGAAATAATAGTGCTGGTATGTCTCACTAGACTATAAGAATTAGCATCAGTATTGGTAATGCATGCTAAACTATTAGAAAAAGTATTAGTATGAGTGTGTCTCACTGGACTAAAAGAATTAATTATCAGTATTGGTAATTCATGATAAACTATTAGAAGAAATAATAGTGCTGGTATGTCTCACTAGACTATAAGAATTAGCATTAGCATTGGTAATGCATGCTAAACTATTAGAAGAAGTCATAGTATTGGTATGTCTCACTAAACTGTTTTAATTAGTAACTGTATTGGCATGTCTCACTAAACTGTTTCAATTGGTAACTATATTGGTAAGTCTCACTAAACTATTAAAATTAGCAATATTATTGGTACGTCATACTAAACTATTAGAATAAGCAATAGTATTGATATGTCTCAATAAGCTGTTAGGATTGGTAACTGTATCGGTATATCACTACACTATTAAAATATGTATCAATATTGGTAAATCATGCTAAACTATACGAATAAGTAATGGTATTGGTATGTCTTACTAATCTTTTAGAATTAATTACTGTATTGGTGTGTCTCACTACAATATTAAAAGTGTCGACAGTTTTGGTATGTCATTATAAACTAGAGAAATAATTAATAGTAGGCTATTGGTATTTTTCACTAAACTGTTAGAACTGGTAACTGTATTGGTATATCTCACTACACTATTAGAATTGGCATCAGTATTTGCAATTCATGCTAAAATATTATAAGAAGTAATAGTATTGATTTGTCTCACAAGGCTGTTTGAATTGGTAACTGTATTGGTATGTCTCACTAGATTATTAGAATTGTCAACAGTGTTGGTATATCATGCTAAGCTATTAGAATAAGTAATTGTATTGGTATATCCTACTGAACTGTTTGGAATGGTAACTATAATTCTATGTCTCACTACACTATTAAAATTGTCATCAGTATTGGT
Source organism: Palaemon carinicauda (assembly GCF_036898095.1). Taxonomy (NCBI): domain Eukaryota; kingdom Metazoa; phylum Arthropoda; class Malacostraca; order Decapoda; family Palaemonidae; genus Palaemon; species Palaemon carinicauda. The sequence goes on from NC_090730.1 coordinate 93,597,344, forward strand.
AAATCATGCTAAACTATTAAAAGAAGTAATAGTATTGTTATGTCTCACTAAACTGTTTGAATTGGTAACTATATTGGTATGCCACATTACACTATTAAAATTGGCAACAGTATTGGCTTGTAATGATAAACTATTAGAATAAGCAATGGCATTGGTATGTCTCACTATACTGTTAGAATTGGTAACTGTATTGGTATGTCTTGCTACACTATTAGAATTGTTATCTGTATTGGTAAATCATGCTAAACTTGTATAATTAGTAATATTATTTCTGTGTCACTAAACTGCTAGAATTTACAATTGTACTGGTATGTCTTACTAGACTATAGGAATTAGCATCAGTATTGTTAATGCATGCTAAACTATTAGAAAAAGTAATAGTGTAGGTGTGTCTCACTAGATTATAAGAATTAGTATCAGTATTGGGAATGCATGCTTAACTATTAGAAGAAGTATTAGTATTGGTATGTCTCACTAAACTGTTTTAATTGGTAACTGTAATGGTATGTCTCACTACACTTAAAATTGGCAATATTATTTTTATGTCATACTAAACTATTAGAATAAGTAATACTATTGTTATGTCTTAATAAACTGTTAAAATTGGTAACTGTATTGGTATATCTCACTATACTATTAAAATATGTATCAGTAATTGTAAAACATGCTAAACTATGCGAATATGTAATGGTATTGGTATGTGTCACTAATTTCTTAAAATTAATTACTATATTGGTATGTCTTACTACAATAATAGAAGTGTCGACAGTTTTGGTATGTTATGATAAACTATTAGAATAATTAATAGTATTGGTATTTCTCGCTAAAGTTTTAGAACTGGTAACCGTATTGGTAAATCTTACTACACTATTAGAATTGGCATCAGTATTGGTAATTTATGCTAAAATATTAGAAGTAATAGTATTGATTTGTCTCACTAGACCGTTTGAATTGGTAACTGTATTGGTATGTCTCACTATACTAGTAGAATTGTCAACAGTGTTGGTATATCATGCTAAGCTATTAGAATAAGTAATTGTATTGGTATATCTTACAAAACTGTTTGAAATGGTAACTGTATTGGTATGTCTCATAAGACTATTGAAATTGGTAACAGTATTGGTAAGTCATGCTAAATTATTAGAATAAGTAATATTGGTATGTCTCACTCAACTTTTTGAATTGGTAACTATATTGGTGGGTTTTCTATATATTTTTTTTATAATCTCAAAGTGTTGGCAAATTTTCTGAGTACGCATTCTTTGAGTAGTTCATTGGGATAAGGATAATCTGCGGCAGTGCATAGGGAATAGAATCATTTGCTTTATAAACAGAAAATAGCAAGTTTCTAATACTGTTTGCTGTATAGAGTTTCAACTTTCGTATTGTACTGTTCAGCTCTACGTAACAAAAATGTGTTGTTATCTATAGTCCTAAAACCATGGAATATAAATGCTATTTTTTGGTGTCCAATCATTGGTAGCTGCCTCGTAAATCACATAATAACTCCTGATGTCACAGCGAGGAACAATATAATTAAGGATAATATTAACATTATTTTTGTTGTTCTCCTTGTAATTGTTTTATTTTCCTTCATTTTTATATGATTATGTTTAAAAATAAACATTACTGCCGTTTGAATTTTAATTATGAGTTAATGAATACCGGGTATTATTTTTATTTTTCTTATTTCTTTTTCTTTTCTTTTTTTCTTGTTAAGGTATCAGAGATCCTATTATAATGACTAAATGGCCCAATCCTAGAGAAGAAATCTCGTAGGTAGTATGTGATGATAATTTCTGTTTTTAGGGATTTTATGTTAACGCTTAAATTTTAGAATACTCGCAATCATCGACAACAGGAGCACAAAACCGATTTTGTGAAAGCATGAAGACATTAAGAAATAATTTTCGTATTCTTTTCTCTGACATTTTGTTCCGAGATATTCCTTTCAGAATGCAAATGAAAAGCTTCTATATTGTTTTAATATTTTATTCCTTTCTTATATGTTCATATATACAATGAACTAGAGCGACGACAATTATTTTTAAATCATTTATATGCAAGAAAATGAAGCTGTCTGATTCCGTGGTCCCTGAGAAAAATAATGGGAACCTCAGACTGTTCCTTAAATAGAGAAAAAAGAAAGAACTGGAAGAAAATCCATATTCACACAATAGCGAAGAAGAACCAGAAGCAGTAGAGCCCTCTTCACAATCCCCAGTCATTAAGTTGGTGGAGTCACAACAAATATCAGTGTTGACAATGGGTATAAAAGAGTCTGCTTCCCAATTTGCCCCACCCCCTTCCAAAAAGGGGAAAAAATGCACACACTAGACCCTATCATCCCCCTCCAACTCAACAGAAAAATATCGGACTGTTTTTTCAATGCTACCAGCTCTCTCTCTCTCTCTCTCTCTCTCTCTCTCTCTCTCTCTCTCTCTCTCTCTCTCTCTCTCTCTCTCTCTCTCCCAAATAAGTCCCCCCATAATGTTAAGGCTTTATAAGAATATAAAAACAGTCAAAACTTGACATAAAATACATAATATTATTCCTTAACTTCTTGCACCATTTAAGCAGTTATGTAATGGTAGTGTAAGGATAAGCATCCGAAGTTTCTGTTTGAATACGTTTATTGTTGATTTTATCATGGTTGAAATACCGAGGACTCAAAAGGCCACTGTGCTGATCATATTATGACTGCGAGGTAGCTTCTATGCTATTTTTCTTTCTTTCAGGTAGTGCCTATCACGATTGTCTCTTCCGTGATAAGTTTTTTTGGAGGTTGTTCATAACCAAATCTGTTTACCATTATTTGTTAATTTTGCTTTATGCCTAATCAGAATTCCCGTTAAAGTCATATGGTGCACAGGAATAAGGCTATTAATCTCTATCCTCTGTAAAAGGGTGTTTTTAAGAAATCTGCCCATCTATATTATTCATTCCTCTCCCGTCTGTTTTTAGTGAGATCCTAATATTATCAATAACATCAACAAATTACCAATGTCAAAAGGGTACCAAATATAAAGCTGGATAGCCAGATACTTAGTCAACCCAAAATACGTATCTCCACAATGTGTGAAATGGTAACTGTGTTCAAGATACAGCTCCTCATTGTTATTAATGTACGTTGTGATGAATGGAGACGACTGAAAAGCCTAATACAGTTTATTAAGAATTATCACGTAGTTAGCCATAGACAAAAGGAGTATCACTAGAATTCATGATACGAGCTGTAGTAAACTGGTGGTTATATTTATATACGCTGGTATTCCAAAGAAGGGCTCCTATTTCTTGGCGAGCTTTATGGGTGAGAGCGTGAATGCTTTCAAGAAAAAATCATAAAATTTGAGAAGATAAAAAATTTTATACGAAAATTATTTTTGATTTCTGACAAGGAACAAAATTACAGTTATAAACAAAATCAAAGACCATTGGAAAAAAAATTATATGCGAGTATAATTTGCTTTACAACTCTTTGGGATAAAGAATCAGTGTGTTTTAAAAGCAGACATCAATACTTTAAAGCTACTAATATCAATTATATTAATGTTGAAAACACTTATAATTGTGTGATTTCGCCTGGGGCTTTGATCCCGAGGTCGTTAAGAGAATATATATATATGGCTTATTTGAATATGAAAAAACACGTCTAATTGTACAAAATTTTTTCATTAATCGATAGTCAAGTAACAAACTACCAAGATGGGTTAATTTCAATTCTAAGTACAAAACACCTGAATTCGACAGGTATAAGTACAGCAAAATTGTCATTGACTTTTATCTTTCTTCGTGGCCAAGTGGTTTAGTTACTGTCTCTACAATTTTGCCGAACCAGGGATCAATTCCTGACTGGTCACAAACTCTTGTCTTTGTATTACTTAGCCTGGGGCTTTAATCCCGAGGTCGTTAAGAGAATCCAGACATTAATGTAGCAAAAATATATATGGCTTATTAGAAAAAGAAAAAAGCATGTTTAAATGTGCAAATATTTATCATTAATCGAAGGCCAAGTAACAAACTACCAATTAGCTACAATGGTGAAGATGGGTTAATTTCAATTCTAAGTACAAAACACCTGAATTCGACAGGTGTAAGTACAGCAGAATTGTCATTGATTTTTATCTTTTTTCGTGGACAAGTGGTTTAGTCACTATCTCTACAAGTTTGCATACTAGGGATCGATTCCCGGTCGGTCGAAAGCTCTTGTCTTTGTGTAATTTCGCCTGGGGCTTTAATCCCTTGGTCGTTAAGAGAATCCAGACATTAATGTAGCAAAAATATATGTGGCTTATTTGAATATGAAAAAACACGTCTAAATGTGGAAAAATTTATCATATATATATATATATATATATATATATATATATATATATATATATATATATATATACAGGTATATATATATATATATATATATATATATATATATATATATATATATATATATATATATATATATATATATGCATATATATATATATATTTATCTATCTATATATATATATATATATATATATATATATATATATATATATATATATATATATATATATATATATATATATATATATATATATATATATGTGTGTGTGTGTGTGTGTATGAATATATATACACACACACACACACATATATATATATATATATATATATATATATATATATATATATATATATTCATATATATATATATATATATATATATATATATATATATATATATATATATGTACATATATCATAGACTCCTTTAAGGAAGGACTGGAACGTCCCCTGCTCGGGGTTTTTAACTTGAGTCTGAAAGATTAACTTGAGTCTGGACTAAAATGACTTCTAGAAGGGCTAGAAACACGTTCTCTGGATCAAAATGGAGGTTTTTGAGGATGGTGAGTTCAAAAGTAACATTTTCAACACCACCTGGGGTCATCTTCAAGGTCTAAAGGTCATTTATCAAGGTCAAATTTGTGAATTTTGGTCATTTTTGCTCGTTTTTTGTGTGTAACTCATAAATGGTGAGAGATAGCTGATTATAATATAAGACAAGTCTGCAGAGCTGTCCGAATTTAATATATATTGTCATATATCGTCCTTCAAGAAAGGACTGGAACTTGAGTCTGAAGGATTAACTTGAGTACTGGACTAAAATGACTTCTAAGAAGGGCTAGAAACACGTTCTCTGAGTCAAAATGGGGGTTTTTGAGGACGGTGAGTTCAATAGTGACATTTTCAATACCACCTGGGGTCATCTTCATCATCTTCAAGGTCAAAAGGTCATATTTCAAGGTCAAAATAGTGAATTTTGGTCATTTTTACTCGTTTTTGTGTGTAACTCATAGATGGTGAGGGATGGCTGATTATAATAAGAGGCAAGTCTGTAGTTCTGTCCAAATTTAATATATATTGTCAAATATTGTATTACTCAAACATTCCAAACAAGCCCTAAAACAATGAAACACTAAAATAAGAAATAAAGAACTGTATTTCTCATCACAACAAAACTCAAAGACATTAACATTTGATTAGATGAACATCGCTAGATGGAGAGCTTTTCTTGCCTCCTGAGGCATCTCACAGCCTTTTCTTTGTCACTTACATTGAGAACCTGAGCTTTCAATAGAATGTTGGCTAAAGTCGTACATGCTGCATTATTAGTAGCTAAAGGTGCATCTACAAAAGATAACAATTCAGCAAAATGAAAGCGGCAATACATTTTAGTCATGGCATGCAAATTATAGGCATTATGTACAAAAAAGACAGTTGAAATAGTTGGCACACTCAGTCCACCTCTATTCAAATGATCTAAGAACTCAGATGACACCTCGTTACCATCTTCATCATCCATGATATCCTCCATACTAGTGCTATTACAATACTTATGAACAAGGTATCCAGCCAAATATACAACTTTATGCTTAAGGTTATCAGCAGACCTCAAGAGCTCCCGAGTGTCTTGAGGAGTGTTCTCGTCAATGAGTTCACTTTGCTCATCTGGATTTATGGAAGAAGTACAATTCTTGTCGCAATCAAGCACACGAGAACTAGATTCTGGCATAATGCCATGCTTTAGAAGTGTCTGCAAATTTGTAACTTTTGCTGCAGCCATAATGTCAACTACATCAATGTAGAAGTTTCCACCACTTCTTTGCCTGGCTTAACCGAAAAACTTTTCCAAGGCTTCATCCGCGAATATAGCAGGAAGAACGTAGTCAAAGTCTTTCTCTGCCAGAAGCAATTTGGCAGCAGCCACATTATTACGTGTAGACACAATGAATGCTTCAGCAGTTTGCTTAGTTAACTTCAGCTTACGACCACTACCTCCTTGCCATGTGCAGGTCGATATAATTTGGCAGGCGTCCTCCAACTTAGTGAAAGATGTACAGTCTGCTGTCCAAGTCTGTCTGGATTTGTCACGTAGATGTCTAGCTGAGAAACGGTCTTTCACATTCATCATCTTGAACCACTCACTCATTGTCTGGGTGAGAATGATGGTGCCTTCGCTGATGCCCAATGAATCCTTGAAGGTCTTTAAGGCAGCGACAGTCTTGTCATTGAACACCTGACATACTAAGGGTACGCTCTGGCGTTGAAGGGGTTTGGGGAAAACAGCGGTGTGCGTCAGCTTGGTTAAGCGAATAGGAGTAGCTCGGTCGATCTCATAAAGCTTCCGAATATCACTCCAGTAAGCTTTGTACTCATTGCCTTGTACATGAAATGAGAGTGTCTGGCCATCAACAGTAATCCAGTTGTTACGAACATTTTTGAAGATGTGCACGTAGTCGTACACTAAGAACATAGATTGCTCTTGAATGGATAGCACTTGACAACTTCCAGGTCCTCCAAGTTTCGAATAAACACTGCGATTGGTATTGCAATTGTCACATATCAAAGAAATCACAGTACCGCCAGCACCAACTACAGCTGAGGCAGCTTCAGTAAGAAGTTCACTCAGCTTATCGGCAGCTAGCTTTTTGCAGGGTAAAACGCGTAGAATATAGCGTGGACCACCAAAATGGCAGGCAACTTCAACAACCATAGCATGTGAAGCAAGCATTTCATGGTCACTACCCGCTGCAACGTTTTGAGCATATCCTAGAACATGTCCTCCAGAAAATTGCTTTACTTCATCAAACATTAGATTCACCAAACGCTGCTGCGGCTTAAGCTGGTCGAATAACGTTTTGAGGTTGGAGTCCTGCAGACTACTAGAAAGCACCTCTTTTATCTTTTTTGTTGATGGTAGAATGATTAAGCCAGATCGACGAATCATTTTGTATGCACTGGGTGATATGTTGTGAAGCTGCATTGCGAATATCAGAGTGTCGGTATGAAATCGACGACCATCAGGAGGTTTGAACACAAGCCGCAGCTGTGACAGAATGAAGGTTAAATGAGGAAGCTCGTGTGCCTCAGTCATTTTGCAGAGCTTGTTTATTATGTACTGAAGACTTTCCTGGCTTTTGTACTCATAGCTGTTTACCTGTTCAGTTATGGATCTAATCTGGGACCATTTTGAGAGCAAGCTGTTCTTTTGCAAAGGAAAAAGTCGAATAGGCACCTCAATGCCATCTTTCTCAACTCTATTCAAGATTAGGAATCCAAAAGGTGAGTTGACTTGTTGTAGATGAAAGAACTGCTTGACAGTTTGTCCAGTAGCGTCAGTTCTTAATAGGTAGAGATCTTTCTGGTCTTTTATGACGTTAAAACCAGGAAAATAGGAGCTAATTTTGGCGCGAAATTGGTCGAAATCTCGGATTTTGTCTGCAGCCTCAGCAGCTGCATGCACCTTTTTAGCTCTTGATTGTGATGTAGAAGATGATGTTGGGCGTGGGGCTGAGGTAACCTGCTTCAAAGCTGATTTTGGTATTCCAGGAAATATTGATGGAGGTTGTTTGGGTCGCTTGCCACCCTTAACTGACACCCATCACAATTGAAATGTGTCTCACAAATATATATCTCCTTCAAGCGTCTCAAGCTTTCTTTCTCATTCGGCATTGCTAATATCCATCTCTCCCTCTCCTCAGGATCTTTTGGGAAGGATATGACTTTTACATAAGGTGTCCCATCATAGTTCCCTTTACAACCAAAGCAGCTACAGTGACGTGGCATATTGTGAGATCACCAGCTGGACCGTTTCTATAACAAAAACAGAAACAAAACACATTAGTCAGTGAGATTTGAACAGAAAATGGGATTTGCATAGAAAACGAGATAAAAACAGGAAAAGTTGTGGGAGCAAAATGATCTTAAAATTTGAAAATACATAACATATGTCAATTTTTAAAAAAATCAGGCATGAAGTCTCTCAGACTCAAGTTAAAAACCCCGAGGTCCTTACGTTCCAGTCCTTCCTTAAAGGAGTCTATGACATATATATATATATATATATATATATATATATATATATATATATATATATATATATATATATATATATATATATATATAATACACACACACACACATATATATATATATATATATATATATATATATATATATATATATATATATATATGTACATATATATATATATATATATATATATATATATATATATATATATATATATATATATATATATATATATATTCATATATATATGTATATATATATATATATATATATATATATATATATATATGTATATGTACATATATATATATATATATATATATATATATATATATATATATATATATATATATACATATACATACATATATATATATATATATATATATATATATATACATATATATATATATATATATATATATATATATATATATATATATATATATATATATATATATAAACATATATATATATATATACATATATATATATATATATATATATATATATATATATATATATATATATATATATATA
>NC_090730.1:93611238-93641238 GCF_036898095.1 Palaemon carinicauda
CACAGATGATGGACGAAAGCTCTAAAATATTTTTGTAATTTCTACAAATATACACCTAGTCTTCATACACATCTTACATCATTGTGGAACCTCATCAAGATAACAAGAATGTACAACATTGTACTAGTTTGTGCCTGTATATACATATATATATATATATATATATATATATATATATATATATATATATATATATATATATATATACATATATATATATATATATATATATATATATATATATATATATATATATATATATATATATATATATATATATATATATATATATATATATATATATATATATATATATATATATATATATATATATGTATATATATATATATATATATATATATATATATATATATATATATATATATATATATATATATATATATATATATATTAGTGCAAAGAGAGTTTCTGAGAGAAAGGTTTTAGGTCTAACTTTTTTTCGATTGCCAGAAAACATCTGTGAAATCCTTATGTTTTTTTATATTTTTTTTTTCATAAATTTTATGCTGCATCTTATTTGCAAGAGTGGTAATATTTTCAATATTTGTAAAAAAAATTCTCAAAATTAGGTGAAGATGCTCATCAGTAATCCTTAAAGTAAGTCTATATTTTGATAGTTTTATTTCTGAAAATGTTCGATTACAGATATACGTGCTACCAAAAAGAGAAGATACACTTAACGAAAGCTTATTTTATTAAAAAATTTGTTCAAATAGATAATTATTAATTTTACATACGGTTATCCTCTTTAAACTTGTGCTTCTGTGCATCATTGACTTGCAATTCAATTATCTCCTGCTGATAAACTTCTGGAGATTCTTCGGGTGATACACTGAGGAGAGATCTGTAACTTCTACCATATGATCATGGAAGTCCTTGAATCTATTTCTGAATTCCTCTTATAGAAGTTATAATCGCTCGTTACATTTTGTTGTTGAGGCGAATAAAAAAAAATTTCTTTCATCTAGAAATTGATTGTAAGAGGGAAAATACATAAAGTTTCCTTCACTCTTATAAAAAACTTCTGTTTATTCTCAAATGCATTCTCATCAGTAGGCATATTTAATAATAATTTTCTTATTTCTTATTCAGATGATCAGTTCCCTCAAAAAAAAAAAAAACTTCTGGTAATATATACTTCAATTGCAAAGCGAAATACTAAAAAAAAAAAAACCTGGGAACTTTCATTTGCTGAGTCACCTCACTTCAGTCTGGTGAAATATATAACCATAATGTGTGAATATAATTCAGATGAAAATGCTTGAAAATGCCATGATTCGAACTATGATGTCTGCTGATTTTTACACTTAAAACGTCAACGATCATAACATTAAAATTTGAAGATCTTGCTGGAGTGTGTGTTGACGAATAATGCAATTGAACTTTAGAGTAATGGTGGCAATAACATTGACAACATTAGACAAACCTTACTTCGCACAGTACTTCTATCTTTTGCACTTTTAAGCTTGGTCCAACTTGAATCAAGGTTTTTTTTTAAATCTGGATATACATCCTGAAATATATTTCATGATGTGGTAGAACTTTCATAATCTGTAGGACACAAAAAAAAATTAGTTAAAAGAAGAAATACAAAAAAATTGTTTAAAGGAATGTATCGGCAGATATATTATAAAAAGTTAATTGATGGTTTTAATTATAGTATATGCTTTTTTTTTTTTTAAAAGTAAAGACCAATCATATTAAATATTGATAGTTTTTCTGCATAAGTTAATTAATCAATACATAATTTCTATTAACCAAAGCTATAAAATTCCATCTTCAGTTGGTTTAATCTATGATTTCCAAAGTCTTATAACACTCGGACGCAAATTCTTTAATAATTTTATGTAGACAATCTTTATATACTCAGCATAATGTATATTCTAGTACAAAATTAAACATTTGCTTAAATACTTTACTCACTTTTGAAAGAAAGATATGAAACTTAGGATACAGCATACGAAAATTGCAAACTAGGATCATGTAGGCTCACATCAAAATAAATTTATTATCTCCCATAAAACCCATAAAAAATCCTTTGCTAAATCTGAGGCAATAGTTTTTTTTTTTTTTTTTTTTCATCAAATATAACCGAAACGGATTATGCTGCAAACTTAATTTTCGCGAGCAAGATATCACAGGAAAGGGCAGTTAATTTTTTTTATCAAACTATGCGTCACTGACATTAGGTTTCGTTATAACGTGATTGCTATTAAGTATAGCGTCAATTTATATTTAGATAACTACTACATGAAAAGAAAAAGATAAAACAAGAAAATGCACCAAATTCCAAATCAAAATGTGGAAATTCTCCATAATGGAAAACAAAACTTTATTAGGCAGTCAAAAACTGAAGCTGAATTACTCGGATTACTCACTCCTTTAGAAAATGGAAGGTAAGCCTCAATTCACGTATATTATTATTATTATTTTTATTATTATTATTATTATTATTATTATTATTATTAGCCAAGCTACAACCCTAGTTGGAAAAGCAAGATGCTATAATACCAAGGGCTCCAATAGGGAAAAATAGCCCAGTAAGGAAAGGAAATAAGGAAATAAATAAATGATGAGAATAAATTAACAATAAATCATTCTAAAAACAGTAACAACGTCAAAATAGATATGTCCTATATAAACTATTAACAACGTCAAAAACAGATATGTCATATATAAACTATATAAAGATTCATGTCAGCCTGGTCAACATAAAAATATTTGCTCCAACTTTGAACTTTTGAAGTTCTACTGATTCAACTCCCCGATTAGGAAGATCCTTCCACAACTTGGTAACAGCTGGAATAAAACTTCTAGAATACTGTGTAGTATTGAGTGTCATGATGGAGAAGGCTGGCTATTAGAATTAACTGCCTGCCTAGTATTACGAACATGATAGAATTGTCCAGGGAGATCTGATTGTAAAGAATGGTCAGAGTTATAAAAAATCTTATGCAACATGCAAAATGAACTAATTGAACGACGGTGCCAGAGATTAATATCTAGATGTGGAATAAGAAATTTAATAGACCGTGAGTTTTTGTCCAACAAATTAAGATGAGAATCAGCAGCTGAACACCAGATAGGAGAACAATAAAACACTCCAGAATAGATTGATCACCGAAAATCTTGTAAGACTTTCTCAATAAGCCAATTTTTTGTGCAATTGAAGAAGACACAGACCTAATGTGTTTCTCAAAAGTAAATTTGCTGTCGAGAATCACACCTAAAATTTTAAGAGTTATACAAATTTAAAGAAACATCATCAATACTGATATCCGGATGTTGAGGAGCCACCGTGCTTGACCTACTTACAATCATACTTTGAGTTTTATTAGGATTCAACTTCATACCCCATGATTTGCACCATGCACTAATTTTAGCTAAATCTCTATTAAGGAATTCACCAACCACAGAACTACATTCAGGGGATGGAATTGATGCAAAAAGAGTAGCATCATCTGCATATGCAACAAGCTTGTTTTCTAGGCCAAACCACATGTCATGTGTATATAGTATGAAAAGTAATGGGCCAAAAACACTACCCAGTGGAACACCAGATATCCCATTCCTATACTCACTATGGTGCCCATCAACAACAACTCTTTGAGATCTATCACTTGAAAAATCAATAATAATGCTAAGAAACGACCCACCCACTCCCAACTGTTTGAGATTGAAAACAAGGGCCTCATGATTAACACGGTTAAAGGCTTCACTAAAATCAAGGCCAATCATACGAACTTCCTGACCACAATCAAGGGATTTCTGTACAGCATTGGAGATTGTAAGAAGGGCATCACATGCTCCAAGGCCTTTATAAAAACCAAATTGCAAACTAGGGAATAGATGATTACCTTCAGCAAACCTATTAAGACGTTTTGCCAGAAGACGTTCAAAAACTTTAGATAATATGGGAGTTATGGAAATTGGGCGGTAATCAGGGGGAACTGAGTTACCACAAACACATTTACATAGAGGACTAACATTACCAGGTCTCCAACAAGTGCAAAAAGCTCCTCTTCTTGCTAACTTGTGCAAAATAACAGATAACTTTGGAGCTAAGAAATCTGCTGTCTATAAAAAACAAAGGAAAAATGCCATTTGGGTCTACACCTCCATAAGCATCAAGGTCCATCAACAAAGCTTTAATCTCACGAGATCGAAAAGCTAAACTAGTTAGTTTAGCCTCAGGAAAACAGGAATGAGGAAGTTCAAGTTTTTCATTACTCTGTTTACTGTCAAAAACATCAGCCAACATGGTTGCCTTTTCCTTTGGACAGTGAGTGACTGAGCCATCTGGTTTAAGTAAAGGAGGAACTGTTGCATCTACACCAAAGAGTGCAGGTTTAAGGGTAGACCACCATTTATGTTTCTGAGTTGTACCAGAAAGGGTTTCTTTTATGGTTAAATTGTACTCCTTTTCAGTTGAGGCATAAACTCTCTGAGCAAAAGCTCGAAGCTGAGTATAGTTGTTCCAGATCAAATCTGATCTGTTACCCTTCCAAAGATGATAGGTCTCCTGCTTCTCCAAATAAGCACGTCTACAATCATCATTGAACCACGGTTTGTCCTTCACTCGGTACCTTAGTACACGAGAAGGGATACGCCTATCAATTATGTTGACTAGATTCTCATTCAAAGGGACAACAGGATCTATTCTACTATATAATTGTGACCAATTCAAGCTAAAAAGATCATGCAAAATCCCATTCAAGTATGCTTGAGATTTCATGTAAATTTTACAAGAGTATGATATATCAGGCACAGGCTGCTAAGTCTTCACTACTAATGAAATCAAGGTATGATCAGATGTCCCAACTGGAGAACCAACCTTACTAGTTATAACGCCAGGTTAGTCAGTGTATACGAGGTCCAAGCAATTACCAGACCTGTGAGTAGCTTCATTTATGATTTCCTCACAGCCTGATTCAGAGGCAAAGTCTAAAGCTCTTAAGCCATGGTGATTAGTAGGAGAGATAGAACTTAACCACTCCCTATGGTGAGCATTAAAATCACCAACAAAGACAAAAGAAGCCTTTCTATCATCTTCTTGTATTTTAGCCATAATGGTAAGAAGACAATCAAAGATAGAATCATCCATGTCTGGATTCCGGTAAATGGAACACAAATAAAAGTTGTTATGCCTGCCACATACTTTTACTACCTGAATATCATGACATCCACATTGATAGCAGGTCTTATGAGAAGCAGGGTACTCAGTCCTAATATACACCGCCATTCCCCTGACCCTAGGGATGGCATCACGTTTCAACATTATTGGCTTCTTAAAACCACTTATAAGGAGATCAGAGGAGTGACTCATATTAGAAACCAAAGTTTTTGAGCACAAAAGAATATCATACTGTCTGGACGCAACTCTAAGGTCTTGGATATTTGCATGAAGACCACGAATGTTGCAATACAGAAGACGACATTGACGAAATCTAGGACGTACTGGTCCCGGATTTCGCTCAATGTTTCCAGACAGCATAAGAATTAATAGAAATAAAAAAGAGACATCATCCTCAAAACTAGATTAACAAGAATTATAACAAAAACAATATGTACAGAATTATAAATAAAGTGATTAATGAAACCCATAGACTATAGTAAAAAGTCAGAAAGAATGGTCAACATGGAGGAGCCGATACACCATGTAAGGCTAAATACCCTCCAGGATAGCCACTTCAACTGAAGGGAGGACAGTAAGGATGGTTTTGAGAAGAAAAAGAATCAGAAAAGGAAAAGACAACCTCTTGATAAACCACCAGGCATCCATGGCTCTTCTATTAAGCCTGCCCAACACACCATTTCAAAAAAACAAGATGAAGAAAAAAATAATAAGATAGAACAGTGTTTCTGTCCTCAGCGGAATGTAGATATTACATAACATTGATTTATTCATGAACTTTTCTCTTACTACTACAAAAACTACTACTACTAATATTAATTCCAGTTTTATTTTCTATAAACATTGGTGCAAATTATTCTAAAAGTAGCAAAAACTCCTGTCATGTAGATGCTTTTACGTGCAATATACTAGATAAGAGTATAAAGCTTATCTAGTAATGAGAACTGCACTGAATTTGGGGGTTGCTGTATAGTAGTGTTTACATTTTAACGCTGGTAAAACACTTTCAATATAGCATTTTAGCACAGTTTTCAATATTGTAGTAAGGTTTTCTCTATTCTCTTTGTATTGTCTTCCACCCCAAATGTATCGTAGAACACAGTTTAGAGAGCGACAATTTTTGCATGGGATGGTTAAATCTGAATGTTGAAAAAAAATTATTTTTTTAGTACATTCTGTTTCATAATTTGTATTAAATATTATATGCTTAAAGTTAATCTTTCATATGAGTAATAAGTTTACCGTTTAAGAACCTGTTACATAAAAAATCTAGTTATACAAATCATATCCGTCTAGACTGGCGTGGTTTGAAAAGTGCCGGCAGCTGGTTGATGAGAAAGAAAAATCCCAAGTTTTAGCAAACATCTAGTTTATGCACTTGTGAATGACACTTTTGTTGCTTTCTAATGAATTCAATGGTATTGTCGTAAGGTAAATATACAATAGAATGGAGTGATTCACTTCAGGTACAGTTTGACACTGACTTATTTTGCGAGGGAAAGGAAAGGATTTTCTGAAGGAACGGATGGAAATTCAGATGGAATCGAAAAAGAATAATAAGGTAATCAAAACTAGAGAAAATTACTTTCAGAAATTCAATAAACACTAATGGCAATTACTTGCTATTGACGAAAACGACATAATGTGGCAAGCAGCAAGATAGCTCAGTGTATGTTATGCTATACGGTTTTCATGTTGTCGATGTCCATACTAGTTGAGACGTCCTGTAAGATTTCTCCATATGATACATTATGTTGATATTAATGTTTTCAAAAGTTATGCAAAAAGAATTCGTGTCTTTATTGACGATTAATGAAGAGATTGCTTGATGCCCAGA
Organism: Palaemon carinicauda; assembly: GCF_036898095.1. Lineage (NCBI taxonomy): Eukaryota > Metazoa > Arthropoda > Malacostraca > Decapoda > Palaemonidae > Palaemon > Palaemon carinicauda. Next base: position 93,618,231 of record NC_090730.1, read on the forward strand.
AATCGAAGAAGTACAGACATGAGTTGCTAAATAATCATCCACTTGCAGTTATGTGTTTACGAATTGAAAGTAACTAAATATAGAAGGAAATTTAATTTCAAAACAGCACTTCCAGATTTAGGGGGTTCCTTCACCTGTCTACTTATGAAGTGGGCAATCTCAGTGGAAGAAAGCACATCTTATTTTTTTTTTTTTTTTTTTTTTTTTTTTTTTTTTTTGCACCTTTGCTTGATGGTTTTTCTTTGTTTGGGTTTTTTATTTTAAATCCCTAATCAGAAGATTTATGGGATGTTAGCGATTTATCATTACCTTTTCTATTGGTCATCCGAAGAAGAAGTAGAAGAACAAGAACAAGAACAAGAAGAGAGAGAGAGAGAGAGAGAGAGAGAGAGAGAGAGAGAGAGAGAGAGAGAGAGATTTCAAAGAAATTAGATAAGTAGGGAGGAGAAGAAAGAAGGGAAACGTGGAGGGGGTGAAAGAGAGAGAAGTATCCTTGACGAAGGTAGGAAGCTTCTAACATAATAGGGCCTTGGCATTATCGACTCTCCCCAAAATAAAAGCTCCGACTGTGAGTGTGTAGTGAGCAACCAGATCCAATTATTCAAGACCAACCTACACAAAACCATAAGCACCTTTTTAATTATGATTCAGAATTGCTCGTCTAAACCTAATTTTTTCTTTTCTCTATCATTCTCTTTCTTTCTTTTTCTGTTTTGAGATCGGGGTGTGGATAGAGTTGGGAAGTGAGGCTTAGGGTTGGATAGGCTAGTGGATCGATTTGTGTGTGGTTTTTTTTTTTTTTTTTTTTTTTTTTTGAGGTTCTTGTTTTGAAGTATTCTTTCCTTTGCTGGTTTTACTCATTTCCCTCTGTTCAGGTTCTGTTGTTTCCTTGTGCTGAGTTAAACTCTTCCTTTCCGTAATACTTCACTATCTTGCGTACTCCATGAAGATGTACCACCTCATTTTCAGTGGTGCATTTCCTGAAAACAATAATGTATAAGTAATATATTCATACTCAGCGTCTTAATATTGGATAGGAGAGCTCCCTCTTGTTAGGTTATCAAGTATTATAAGGTGATGTTATTTTTAAATTGTTTTACATTGTTATGGGGCCTAAGATTTTTTTTTTCTTTTTTTTTTGGATCTATGGTAATTAGAACAAATATCTAACTTTTATTCGAAAGCTTAATTATGGCCCAGACCTAAAGCCTGGTTTGAAAATGAGCATATTATATGCAGTTATTTATTGATGAGCAATATCAGTACTAGATTATGCCATTTTTGAGTGGGAAAGAGAAATAAATTTCCGGAAATTTTGGGCAAGATATCCAAATTTTCAAACATGAAAAACTATGACAATATATTGAGAATATATATATATATATATATATATATATATATATATATATATATATATATATATATATATATATATATATATATATATATATATATATATATATATATATATATATATATATATATATATATATATATATATATATATATATATATATATATATATATATATATATATATAATATAGAACCAGAGAGAGAATGAAAATAGGACATGTAAGATTAAGTCCTCACTAGGTTCGTGATACTTCTTCAAAAGACTGGAGTATCCCGTTTCCATGTGACTTTTACGCAGATAGGAGTAAAATTTCTTGCATTACGTGAAATGACTGAAATTTAGTCCTTCTTATTACACACTTTGCCTGATAGAATCCAGGCAAACTGCGTAATTCTGGTATTTGTTTGCATACAACAATTTTTGTGTATATGGGTGTTAACACAGTTTCTTGTTCATTGAAAGTTGGTTTGGATTCTTTTTATAATAATCAGTCTATCTCTGTATACCTGTCGAACATTTCCATATAATTTTCATACATTTCCTTTTCATATAATTTGTATCCAGAGTTATTTCAAGCACAGGTGTTCAATTTAGATTTAACTACCCTGGAAGTTAATTCAGTTTTGTGTGAAATGGCCTATTGCTTTTGATTTCTTTTAACTAAGTAGCAGGTAATTCCCTAATTTTGATTTCTTTTAACTATATGAGCAGGTAATTCACTAATCCCCAGTGAGCTAGTTCGGTATGTTTCCTGAAGGTTCATTTTACATTGGATGCAGAAGTTATCTTATAATGATGATTCATTTACTGGCCGAAAAAAACTCTTTCAAAATGGCAAATGACTTTGAAATTAAGTTCAGGAATGACCTCGTTGAAAAGTATGATAAATGCCAAAAATGCTTGTTGCCAAGGGATGTGTACAATCTTACAATTGAAGAGTTGGAGGTTGCTGACAGGATAAATCTTCCAAGTTTCGCCATCGATACTATATCTTCAAGAAGTAAGTACCCTGATCAACATAAGCAGTTCTAGATTATAGTTTGGAACAATTTGGAGCGTAGATTTAACTACAACTAATATACTTTAAGTATTTTCTCATTTTAGATATTTTTTATTCATTTCATTAAAAGCATAGGCATTTGTGAAATGATTGATGAAAACAGTTTTTGTGAAATCCCTTGGCTAAAAAACTGGCCATTTCACGTGATGCCTGGAAATTTTGCTATTTCACGAATTATCTAAAATCTTTAGGTATTTTGCAAAATGCCTTGTTACACAGTTTTTCAGTAACATATACTGTATATGAATACAAGAACCCTGTCAAGGCCCAAACTCCTCAATGGCAGTTGAGAAACTTTAGATATGTCCCACTGCAAGGAGTACTGAAAATCTCTGGACTAGAGCAGGCCACCAATGGAAACTGAAACTTACAACATACCCTGTCTAAGGAAATAAATCTCCTTGTGGTACTAGAAGTACTAGAAGAAAGCAATCGCATAATAGTAAAACTGGTTGAACTTTACACAAAATGTCCACAAGAATACTCTATACCTACAGCTTCGAAAAACTTTATCATTTTACTAATTCACAAAAAAAAAAGGAGATACGAAGGACCTGGAAATTACTGCCCAATAAGTTTACTCTCAGTAATATATATAAAATTATTACTAAAATCATATAAGGCCGAGTAAAAAGACAGTTAGGCATTAATTAACCAATAGACCAGGCAGGCTTTACAGGTGGTTATTCAACAACGGACCATCTTCATGTAAATGAAAAGCTAATGAGAAATAGACAGAATATGACAAACCTGTATGTGTGGAATTTATAGACTATGAGAAAGCTTTCGATTCTTTCAAAACTTCAGCAGTAATAAAAGCCCTTCAAAAACAAGGAATAAAGGAATCTTATGTTAGAAAAATTGAAGATATCTATACGGGAGGTACAGCAATCCTAAAACTTAATGACGATAATGAGAAAATTCCAATTGGGAGAGCGGTTAAATTATAATTTAACCCCTCTCCCAATTGGAGAGGGGTTGTATGCTTAAATGAGATTAGTTGATTCTTATGTATTTTCATTCAATAAATCCAAATATCACATTGAAAAATGTGTATTGGCTACAGGTTCAATGATACGAGGCATGCAATATTTGATTAATTTATTTTAATATACAGTATATGTCATTATGTTTTGAACTCTAATCCATATCTACTCTCTGCCTTTTTGCTTGACGCTTATAATAGGTTGAAGAGTCGTCTCTTGTCATTCTCCAGCAATAGTCTGCAAGCATTGTTGTGTTCCATTTACCCTGGTCCCTCTTTTCCATGATTGAAATATCTTGATGAAATCTTTGACGTTCGTCACTAACTGCTCCGCAGTTTGCTGGGAAAGATTAAATGTGAATCCAAAGAGTGAATTTTAAGTGACATGTTACATCCCTTGATCTTGTTAGCCTTGATGAGGTTTTCCACCAATTCTTCTTTGTTTCTCTCCTTTTGTTTCCGAGAAATCCCTTTGCAACTAACTTGAATGCCTTCCAAGCAGCTTTTTCCTCCCCATGAGCTGATTCAAATTCATCGTCTTTAAGAAGCTCTCGATTCTGAGGACCAATGAAAACTCCCTCTTTTATCTTTGCATCGCTCAACGAAGGGAATTTTGATGTTAAATACTTGAATCCTGGACCAGATTTGTCCATCGCTTTTACAAAGTTGTTCATGAGCCCCAGTTTGGTGTGCAAAGGTGGTAGAAAAACCTTGTTTGCTTTAATGAGAGGCGGATGTTGAACATTTTTCATTCCAGGCTCCAATGATTGACTAGGTGGCCACTCTTTCCTTATATAGTGGGAATCTCTTGCCCGGCTGTCCCATTCACACAGAAAGCAGCAGTACTTGGTATATCCGCCCTGCAACCCTGCCACAATAGCAATAACTTTTAAATTCCCACAGAACTGCCACTGATGTTCATCATATTTTATGCACTGCAACATATGCTTTTTATTCTCGTAAGTTTCTTTCATGTAGGGTGCATAGCCCACAGGAACTGATGGTTTACTATTGCCGTTATGCAACAAAACACCTCTCAGGCTTGTTTTTGATGAATCTATGAACAGCCTCAACTGTCTGTGTTCATATTTCATGCCTAGTGCTTCCACCAGACCATTAATATTGTTGCATGCCACTAAATCACCTTACATTACGATGAAATCTTTGAAGTGCTCCTGACGGTTCCGAAATTTTGAAATGTTCACGTCAGGTGCTAAGAAATTCCACTGTTGAAGACGAGAGCGTAGCAACTCGTCCTTATTCTTGGGTAGTTGCAGATCCCTGGCAAGGTCATGGAGTTCCTCTTGTGTTATGAGATGTGGCCTAGAGGACTGTGCTTCATCAAAATTAGGGTCACTCTGTAATCCAGCATTGCCATCCTCCCCTGCTTCCTCCGCACTACTTTCCTCGTCTGATTCGAAAGATACTGAACTTGGTGCATCAGGAACAGGTAGACCTTCTCCGTGTGGAATTGGGCGAATAGCTGATGGAATGTTTGGATATTCAATGGACTCCTTTTTCTTCTTTGACAAGCCCATTTGTATTGGAGGTACCATGCAGAAATAACAATTGTTGGTATGGTCTGTGGGCTCCCTCCACGTCATTGGCACAGCAAAAAGCATTCCTTTCCTCTTTCTGTTCAACCATTGGCGAAGGTTTGTAGCACAAGTGTTGCACGATACGTGAGGAGCCCAGTTCTTATCCTGGTCACCAATCATGCATCCAAAATATAGGTGACATGCCTTTCTAACCAGAGCAGTCATACGGTGCTTCTGTGATGCAAAGGTCACCCCACCACAAATGTAGCAGAAGTTGTCTGCCCTATTCACACAAGTAAGAGGCATCTGCAAAACAGAAAACAACAACCAATGAGATGATAAGCAGAAAAAGTATTCATAAAGTTATTATAAAAAAGACAACATAGCGTATTTATTTTTATCATTCAGTAGGGAAATAATTAAATGCCTCTTATGCTTATTAATAGCTTGCTCAATTAATATCTATTTTAGGTTTATGAAGTATTTTACATTAAAATCACCTACCTTTCGCCCTCCAAATGTAAACTTGCACAGCACAAACACCTTCTGTGACTGATGAAACAATACTGAGAGCAGAGAGACTGTGAGCGTAGTGAGTAATATACATGTCAGCCAGCCTGTAGGAACCTGTTGAGACATGTAAGCGTAACACGAAAAGTAGAACTACCAAACAATTTTAACCATGATATTTGTTACCAGCAACCTAAAATTATATGGAAATTGCTACTTTGGTCTCAGATGCATTTTGGTTGTTGACCAGTGTTATTTATAGTAAGCCTAGAAGTTTTTAAGAATTTAGATTGCGAAAATGCAGTAAGTAACATTAATGTGGAATACCTCAACATCTTAAGATTTGCAGATGACATAGTTCTATTTTTGAATCATGTGAGGAATTGCAAAAGACGATAAAAGATTTGAGTAAGGAAAGCAGAAATATAGGATTGAAAATGAATACGAGCGTAACTAATATTATGTTCAATGAAAATGCAGAGAGATAACAAATAAGAGCTATGGACAAACCTCTAGAAATTATTAATGAATATACGTACGTAGGACAGCCATTCTTGTTTTCAACAGGACATCAAAACAATGATAAGCATAGGATGGAGAGCTATTGACAACCAAAATTATAATATAAAAAGTAAAATGCCACTTTGTCTAACAAAAAAAAGTATTTAATTAGATGGTCCCACCAATATCAACTTATGCATGAGAAACTTGGAGCTTACTAAAGCCTTTGAATATAAGCTAGTTAAAACTCAAAGAACTATTGAAAGAGTAATGATGGGAATAACACTAACAGACAGAAAAATATTACCATGGATACGAGAGAAAACTAAAGTAGATGATATCTTAAAAGTATGCAAAAAAAAAAAGAAAAAAAAATGAAAATTAGAGATAATAGATGTTCATTGACAATAACAATGTGTCCCTTAATATTGTAAAGAAAAAGCAGGGGAAGGAAGAGAAGACATTAGATTGACGAATTAAAAAAAGTTGTGAGTATAGACTGGCATTAAAAAATCATAAACAGACGGGTATAGAAGGATATGTCTGAGGTCTTTCTTTGCCCTGCAGTGGACTAACAACTGCTGATGATGTGATGATGATGATATGTGTAAATATATAGATGAGTATATATATATATATATATATATATATATATATATATATATATATATATATATATATATATATATATACATACATATATATATAATAATAATAATAATAATAATAATAATAATAATAATAATAATAATAATAATAATAATAATAATAATAATAATAATGATAATGTTAATGATTTCACAAATAAGCATCAAGGTCTGTTAGGGAAGCTTTAATTTAACAAGATCGAAAAGCTAAACTAGTTAGTTTAGCTTTAGGAAAACAGGAATGAGGGAGATCGAGTCTCTCATTACTCTGCTATTTGTCAAAGACATTAGCACTATATATATATGTATATATATATATAATATATATATATATATATATATATATATATATATATATATATATATATATATATATATATATATATATATATATATATATATATATATATATATATATATATATGTGTGTGTGTGTGTGTGTGTGTCTATTTATATGTATACATATTTATATATATATATATATATATATATATATATATATATATATATATATATATATATATATATATATATATATATATATATATATATATATATATATATATATATATATATATATATATATCCGAATATATATATATATATATATATATATATATATATATATATATATATATATAAACATTATTACTTGCTAAGCTACAACCCTAGTTGGAAAAGCAAATAAATTTTACAAGAGGAGTGAAAACATTAAAATAAATAACTCCTATATAAACTATAAAACACATTAACAAAACAAAGGGAAGAGAAACAAGTCAGAACAGCGTGACCGAGTGTACCCCCGAGCAAGAGAACTCTAATCAAAGACAGTGGAAGACCATGGTACAGAGGCTATGGCACTACCCAAGACAAGAGACCAATGTTTTAATTTTGGAGTGTCCTTCTTCTAGAAGGGCTGCTGACCATAGCCAAAGAGTCACTACTACCCTTAACAAGAGGAAAGTGACCACTGAACAATTACAGTAACCCCTTGTATGTGAGTGTAAAAAAAACATAATAATGAAAACATTAATATTTCTAATACACACGTGCCTTGCTTTGCCATATTCACTCATATTAACACGGTCTGCCAAACTTCTTAGTCCGCTCATGGTTGGCTTGCTGTTTCTCCCGTAAATCTAATTTGTATTGTAATTCACTCATTAAAAAGATGAACCATGTTGAGAGTTACCTTATTATGTCAAAACATAACAGTTTAGCCAGACATTTCGAAGCCAATTAGTTCCGGTCATAAATTTTGAAAATCAAATGTTCACTAAAGTACATTCGTCAACATGCAGGAAAGTTGGATGAATCTCTCCCCCCCCCCCCTCTCTCTCTCTCTCTCTCTCTCTCTCTCTCTCTCTCTCTCTCTCTCTCTCTCTCTCATCAATATGTGTGCGTTTGTGTATATCTTTCTATTCCTTTTTTAGAATTCTGATAATTATTAATCTTGGCCTTAATGCTAAATATTATTTTATAGTGCTTGTTGTTACCACCTCCTATTCCAAATTACCTTTTATCTAATTTTTTTTCATTTATTTATTTTTTTGCAGTAGTTCGGAAAAAATTGCTTATCAATAAAAGGAAATTTCACAATGTTGTCAGTGCATCCTGTTTCATTAGGGAAAGTATCAACTCCAGAGTCTCATAATGATATTTTGAGTCACTGTTATGTTTTTATCTGCAGCCGTGAATAGCTTGAATGTAATGACGAAAGATATTCGGTTTTGTGATCTTCCACGTGATTTGCTTTAAAATAGTACTTTCACCGTCATCAATGCCTCCAGCACCCCTTGAGTAATTGTATGTTGCTTGTCTGACCAACTGGAAGCATTTTTTAAATAGCTCTGAAGTGGCGCAATATCTGATACCAGTGCGCATTAATTTAATCTATAAAAAAATCTTCCCAGATGTAATTTGTGATTATATTATGGCATCACCATCTCTTACAAGAAGTTCTGCAATGTAAAAACACTACAAAACAATTACATAAGTAAGGTAATGAAGGTACCAGCGTTTGTTTTCTTGGAACCTTCGTTACTACCTTCACAGAAAAACCATCACCTACTGCAGCAGTCGCCATGCTGCTTCTATTCTTATAGTAGCCAAACTGCTTTTTGATGGTGGGTATTCCTCCGAAATTGTCAAATGTCACCAGTGGCTTCTTGAATGAACGGTGATCAGAAAATTTACAGAAAAATTATCGTGAAACACTGAGGAGGGTATTTCTGACTTAGTAATTAGTGCCATTGTCGATGCGAATGCCCGCCTAAGCTGATGATCTGATGACCATTTTTTTTTTCTTTTTTTTTGTAATCGTAAGTCACGTAGTCTACAATTCCTTGTCATCATGGTACCTGAAAGCCTCCTTCAATATATATATATATATATATATATATATATATATATATATATATATATATATATATATATATATATATATATATAAAACCTATCTTCTGGCACTCTCGTCCTCGAAGATGTTACGGACTGAACGCTTCTCTATCGCCATGCTTATTGGCTATCGGTCCTCGAGAATCTTATTCACGGAGTATCGAGGGATTTTTGTTTTCAAGTTTTGTGTAATCATATCTCGGTGCATATTTAACCCAGTATTTTAAAATTTGCTTTTATGTAAAAAGTCCGTTTACGATATAATGTAAACATAAGGAGCTACGATGTAAAATATTGTATGGAGGTATTATTATTATTATTATTATTATTATTATTATTATTATTATTATTATTATTATTATTATTATTATTATTATTATTGTTGTTGTTGTTGTTGATTTTTTGTTGGGGAGAGTGTTTGCCTAAATTTGGCCATTGGATGTAAATGTCTGTTCCCTGTAGAATTGGTTTGTGTATCCATCATTATTTATGTTGAATTAAGTATAGGGCAAAATATACTGCATCATGATTTTTTTTATATTGTTGATGCAGATATTAAAGATATTGATCCATCTCTTTTCGATGATACGTAAAGGCCAAAAGGAGATAAAACGATTGTATGGACAATAATCAAACTATATGTAATGCAAATGCATTAATTGCTCTCCCTTGTTGATGCTGTTGCTATAAGGCATCCCTTCGTAAAGTTCATTAGATTGTAGAAGTAGCGGTAATATTAGTATTAGAATTTCTGGAATCATAATGCAGATAGTTTTGCCTCGCAAATTTATTATCTACCCCTGCCGGTGCCCATTACCACCTTTATTCAGCGTCCGTTCCGCTTCCCCGATCCAAACCAAGAGAGGATAGTTAAGGACTAGCCCGGTAACCAGTTTTGGTGGACGAGCCAATTTAGCCAATCGGCCGGTGAATTATTGATACTGCGTCGGTTTGCCCATGAGGAGTAAGCTGGGGACAGGGGTGTCGGTGCTGGAGGGAAGCAAAGGACGCCCTCCGGTGATACTGGACACAAGTGACCGAGGGGAGAATAAGGGACAAAGAAGAGAGGGAAACAAAGACATGGGCTAATAGAAGAGGAACAAAGAAGAAAATTGAAACCTTCTGAGGAAAATAACAGCAAAACCCAAGTAATTAATCTTATACATAACGAGGAAAAAGCATCAAATGATAAGTAAATGGGATTTCCATTGGAAATTAGAATGTCACATACCAATGGTATTGAACGTTCCTGTAGGAATAGGTGAAATAAAATTTCATCTTATAATCTAGCGCTTCAAGAGTATATCACGGCGTTATCTATACTTAATTTGACTGGTAATGCTGCCCCTCCTTCACCTTCTAAACAATGTCCTTCTTATGGGTAAGTTTTTGAGGTTTTGTATATTTTTTTTCTTCTCAAGTCTTGAATGATGAACATGTTATCTAAAACTGTTTTCGTCTCTTTTCTGACATTTCAAGTCTCCTGTTTTGAGTTATTATTGTTTTTATTGGTTTTAGTTGAAACAAACTGAATAAATGTTCTCCTAATTCATCCTGGCTCCTCTTCCCCAGTCATGCTTCACTAACAGCAAAATCTATAATCAGTAGAAAAAACCCTAGATGTTTGTATTTTTCTATCTGTTTTAATGTGTTATGATCTTACTTTTTCAGACATTAGCTTTGCTCCATGAGATTCTAGTGACGACTAGAAAAGATAGCATTACACACCTGGATATCTGATAGTTGTGAGTCCTTGCTCAGATATATATGACAGCGTCTAGGTCAGTATCTTAAAAAATCTTATTACTTGTTATAAGTTTGAATTTCTTTTTACTTTTTCAGTTGTTGGTGTTTATGAGTCAGTCAATATATGTTATTTTTTTATAACTTATTTATTTTGATTTTTTATTATTTTGCAATATTGTGACACTTCCAGCGTGCCTACTCATAGTTTCATCACTGAAAGCACAGATCTATTGCTTTCCATTTCCAGACCTTAAAGCAAGTAAAAGTTTCCCTAGTTCCAAACATGGCTGTTCAACAGAATCTTGTTGAGCAAGAGAATGCTTGAAGAATGGAGATGCAGTATCTTTGTGCCTATCTACAAGAGCAAGGTAGATTGTCAGAGTTACAAAAACTAGTGTGGAATAAAACTTTTAAGCTATAGCATAAAGATCTGCAAAAGTGTAGTAAAAGTTAGACTTAATTGCAGAGGTAAGAATCAGAGGACCATAGTATGAGGTCATACCTGGTAAGAGCACTTCAGATGCCATAATTGCTTTGTGAATGTTAATTAAAAATATTGAGAACGACAAAATGAATTGCATTGTGTGTTTGTGGACCTAGAGAAAGTGTACCAAGAGATGAATTGTGGTATTTCATGAAGAACTTTGGAGTGGAAGAAAAATATGTGATAGCGGTTCAGGATATGCATAAGAAACGTTAGACAGCAGTGAGTTGTGTTGTAGGCATAACAGAATGATCTAATGTTGAGGTTTGCTTGCACTAGGGATCGGCTTGCAAGTATCATAAATAGACAACTTAGTGATCCGTGAAGACAGCAATTAGGAGGTTGAAGAAAATCTGGAAATTTGGAGCTATGCACTAGAGAAGATTATGAAAATAAGGTGAAGTAAGACCGAGCATATATGTGTAAATGGGGGAGATGTCAGGAATACAGTATTATTAGAAGGTATAGAACTAAATAAGCCTGATAAATTTAGGCATTTATGATCACCTATAAAAATGATGGTGGGTGTGATAGGGAGGTGAGGAAGAGAATTTAAGCTGGGTGGACTGGTAGGAGGAGAGTATCAGGAGTGGTATGTGACAAAAGGATATCAGCAAGATTGAAAGGGAAGGCGTATAGGGTGATGGTAAGACCAGCTATGCTGTTTGATTTGATGACTGGACCTTTCACCAAGAAGCAAGAAGCAGAGATGGATGTTGCTGAGATAAAAATGTTGAAGTTCACACTGGGGTAACGAGGAAGGATAGGGTAGGAAATCAATTCATTAGAAGAGCAAGGTTAAGGTGGTTCGGGCATGTGAGGAGAAGGGAGAAAGAATATGTCAGGAGGAGGATGCTAAGCAGGGAGCCACCAGGTAGAAGGATGAAAGGAAGGCCTAAAAAGAGATCTATGAATTGATTAAAAGAAGATTAGTGTGACAAAGGAGGATTCAGTGGATATAAGTAAACGGAGAAATAGATGATCCACTGTGGAGACTCTTGTATATTTTTTTAAAACTTTATCATAGAAATTTAATGTTTAGATACCTATGAATAATCCTAACGCCTTCTCCCAATCTTGATATAGTTCTTCATATGTAAATCGATCTCCCTTTTTTTTGGCATCTTTATTTTCTCTTTTTCCAGAGTAGGGCCTAAGCTTGACTTCATGAGCCTGATAAAACTTCTGTACATCTATAACAGATTACTCTTGATAACAATCATATAAATAATACGTTATGTATAGTTTTTATCACCTTATCTTTTATTCAATCACGACTTTTATTTCTTTTTAGTTTTGGCTACCACTTTCCCTCCTATTCTTTTCGTCCAGCGTCTCTTCTCCTAAACATACGAGTGACAGTAAGTCTGTCTCATCTGACAACTGAAGAAAATTACATTTGGAGGTAACAATTCTGGTCTCAACCACAATGTTGATAGCCATGTAAAAATCAACCTTATTTCAAGGATGTTTTAAATAAAAAATACATTCTCGCCTCATACGTGCTTAAGGATTCATGTCCATGGCTTCTACTGCGGTTATCAGTGTCTATGTTTTGTATTGAATGATTATGCTTGTTAGGATTTATTTCAAGACTAGGCTTTATTGCGGTCGGGTTTTGAGCCTGGTTTGGGTCTTAGCAGTATTTTGAGGGTTAGTTCATTCTCATTTCTGCGTTCAGTGCGATTAGTTTCTGGAACATCGAGGTGCAAATCCAGGGTTGCGGCTACCGTTTCTATGAATTATTATTATTATTATTATTATTATTATTATTATTATTATTATTATTATTATTATTATTACTGATTTAGTTCTCTTTTTCTAATAACTTATCAGTTTTCTCACCGCATTTCTGTGAAATGATCAAATTTGTATAATCTTTTGGATTAAAATCTATGGTTTTATCGAGGGATGATATTTTCTAACATACTATAATGGTTTATGTTAAGGTTTTGATAGAGGAAACTAAAGTGAAGCGACAGGGAGAGACATAAATCATTAATGCTTAAGACTTCAAAATAACCAGTTTAGCCCTTTTGATATTACCATTTTTAGATAATATAAAGTGACTAGCTTAATATATATATATATATATATATATATATATATATATATATATATATATATACATACATATATATATATATATATATATATATATATATATATATATATATATATATATATATATATATATATATATATATATATATATATATATATATGTATATATATATATATATATATATATATATATATATATATGTATATATATATAACTGTATATATATATATATATATATATATATATATATATATATATATATATATATATATATATATATATACACACACATACACATATATATATATATATATAATATATGATGTTTATAAAAAGATGATATTTTCTTGTTATCGTATGGATAACTACTTTTAACATGAAGGTCATTGACAATTGTATTACTAAGTATTTTGAGGTGAAAATCTCTACCCTGGTCCTTTGGCACTATGACTTCTACACCACGACCACTCACCAGTCCAAGTACAATGAACTTGTGGCTTTATTTGTTAATGTACATATAAAACAAACAAGATGTCAAAATATCCAAATCATTTGATTATGTCAAACCCATAAAGTTAACTGCCAAAGGTCAATTATAATATTGTCAATTCTAATAAAGAACTGTCCATTTAATATCCTTAACTCTCAATTACTTATGAAGTGTCAATGGAAACTAAAATAATGTCATTTAAATATTTGAAATTAACAATCTCATTTTGTTTCTTTGTTAAATTTCCAAATCAATGTCAAATGATTTTGCACTGTCAAACATTTTTGTAAAATTTTTCAAACTTATTTGCAAAAAGGTGTATAGATTTAGTTATTCATTTATCTATGTATATAAATTTATGTAAAATTTTTGTTTTACAAATTTAGAAAGTCTGACTACCACCTACTGGGGACTTGTAGAGCTTTTTAGTCTTTACAGGGAATTGGGAGACTTCTTAGGATTTCTTATGGGTAAACACTCCACCTTCATCAGCCTAGTTCCTTATATACTCCAATGATTTATCTTCCTTCCGAAGATCATGGATTTCTTTATTTTGACTCATCTGGTTTGACTACAGGTTACTACTGTACAACACACTTTTCAGATTCTGGTGCTAAACCATAGGAAGAACCAGGGCTATCACCAATGATAAGGTCAAACATTGAAGTAGGTAGACATGCAGCTATTACTTCACCTGTAGGGTATAAAGTTTTTATTTGAATCTCATCTTCAGGGTAACAATATACCATAAAGTCTGCCTTTACAATATTCACAGTATTACCAGCAAACTATTCAACAGGCAACAAGTCCTTCTTCAATAGCATGGTTATACATCAGCCATCCCTCATGGTTAGCACTTGAAGACCTTTTAATGAACGTGTATTTCATCCACCTTGATAATTTGTGATGCTATTGATCTTTCTCTCTCTCTCCCTCTCTCTCCCTCTCTCCCACACTAATAATAGAAAGACCTGTTTAAGCTCATCATTACATGTTTCATATTGTTAAAGTTTTTGTTGTAGGAATCCGCAGAAAAGTAAAGACAAGGTACTTGAACGAGATGGATTAAAGTTTCAAACATGGATGGGAAATGACACCAGGAATAAGGGTTGGTTGTTTGTTTCAAGTGATGGATGTGTATCTTTTCTTAAAAATAATTGTGAGGACCAACCAAAGCTTATTGTATCCTTTTAAGTGACGAAGGACTTGAAAGTTTTAGTATGGTACGAAATCACTGCTTTATATTCCAACAAATTCAAATGGCTTTTAGGATCAGAAAACAATTGTGATCGGTGGTCAAGATTTTAAAATTCAATAAGTCACTTGAGTTCTAGCCTTCTATCAGCTGTTAGTGATGTTGACAGATTGACCCAGTGTATTAAAGTTATTGAAGGGTTATTGGAAACTGAATCCGAAAATGACAAGTGTTCAGACGGGGGAGTGTTATGGTTCTGTGCTGAACAGTTAAGCATGTTTTGTAAGGAGAAAGTTACATACAGCTGTGATTTTCTGTTTTTTGCGCATATTTGTTAAGGCCATCACTGTAGATACACCTACGTGACAACAAGGTCCTTATTCTCCCTCATCCTGATTACCTAAGGAAGCTTAATGTATCTAGTGCAAAGTATGTGTACCAGAAATTCACATGAGCTCTTTTTGGGGAAACATTTTGCAACACTAAAAAGTGAAGAAATATTTGCAAATGCGCTGCTTAATGAGATATATGCTAAGAAATGTCTCTCATATAAGAGAGGTAAAGTTTATGGTGCTTTTGCAAACTCATGTGAACCTGCAACAACAGTTCAGGCTTTTTTTATTTCACCAATCCTCTCGAAAAACAAACATGTTGCTGTTTTGTACCCAGTCTGCAATCTAACAGAACAGACACTTCGTGAGCTGATGCACAAAGTTTTGGAATTCCTCCATGATATAGCATCCATCGTTTTATCATTAATTTCTAACAACAACAGGGTTAACAGAAATTTGTTCCAGAAAATGTGTGATGGAAATCTTGCTTCCTCCATTCCTAATCTATATGATTCAATTGTGTCGCTTTTCTTTCTTTTTGATTCAGGTCATTTACTGAGAATCATACAAAATAATTGGTTAAGACAGAAAAATCCCATTCAAACTTTGCTTTTATGATTTCATCAATCTTCTCGAAAAAACAAACATGTTGCTGCTTTGTACCCAGTCTGCAATCTGACAGCACAAAATAACACGAAATAATTGGTTAAATCAGAAAAATCCAATTCAAACTTTTGTAATACCTTCACCTTCCAACTTACAAATTCATGAAAAGGCAAATCTTCTGCCACTGAAAGAGCTGTACACAAAAGAACGTGATCAAAATGTCAAACTAGCACCAGGTTTGTTATAGAAAGTTATTTCCCCTAATAATTTGGAAAGACAGAAGGTACAGTTTTTTGTGAGACTGTATGATGAAAAGAATATAGCTGCATTGAAAACAATGAATACTTTTGATGTGTCAGGTACTAATCATTTCTTGAAACAAATAATATCCTGGTGGCATATTGTAAATGTGAAAGCTCCAAACAAAAGCATTCAACTACGTTAGAAAGAATGTAACCCTATCAGACAAGATTCATCTACAGATCCAAACTTGATATTTCTCAGTAATTTTAATCACTGGCTTGGTGCTTGGGAAGAGTTGTTTTTGCCTCAGCATGGATGGAATGGTAAATTGTCAGGAGAAACATATTTTTCTCTCCGGCACACTACCTCAACTCTGATGAAATTGTGATTATCTGTTGAAGATGAGGGGTACAAGTTATAATACAGCTGTTGCTCAAGTAATGGAATATGAAAAGAAACTAAAGATAATGATTGTAAATTTCCATGGCTTTGTCGAAGTCTCGTCCATTAACCATCTTTGAATTAAATTCCTCTCCATGTAAACCTGATTCTAGGTGTGAGTCTGTAGGCTGTTTGGAGAAATTCAAGAGCTGACGAATATGTGGATGAAGAAGACATCTAAGGAAAAAGAAAATGTTACGCTGCTCACAGCACTAAAGAGAAGCTGAAATGCCAATTTTGCTTAAGTATGGTCTCTCTCGATAAAGCAATTGAAGTTGGTATTCCTGACAATTGTCAGTATCTCAAAATCCTTGACAGAGGTATCTTGAAATGGCTAGCAAATTTTACTCTTTGTATTTCCACTTACCAAGTATTTCAATATCTCATTGGTAATTTCAAGAACGATTTTCTGCTAAAAGGTAAATTCTTTTAATGTGAATGAATGTTACACGGCTGTAGATCAGTAAATACACGGCTTAGGATGTGTATCTGGCCTCTGGCCAATATCTTATTGAATAATTTCCCAAAGTCTTACAATAACACAGTAAGTCACGGAAAAAAGTAAAGAGAGAAAACTTTGAACACTTGACAACTAAGATGATTTTGTAGGAAAATTTGTCCCTACTTAAATATGTTATTTCTAAATACTATGAATTGTTTGTAATTTCCCTTAAAATGCTGTCTTCGTGGGGGTAATATGTTTCATGTATGTCGCAGATTGCTACTTTAATAAAATCTTAGGCTTTCAATAGTGCGCCAATTGTTATTAATACAGTGTGATAACGAGGTGGAAAATATATTGCTATATTATTATTATTATTACAGAATTATAACAATGAGGTGAAAATATATATTATCATTACTATTATTGTTATTATTTAAACCTGATAACAAGGTGAACAAATAATGTTCTGCACTAGTACAGGTTAATACATAATAAATTTATGGAGTAACATGAATGGAAAAACTGAAATAGCTGTTACAACAGGTTTGAAGCAAGATTCATTATATTAGAAAAGCACCATACCTAGTGTTAGAAGGACGCAGGTAGTCGATACTGCAAAAGTAACAGAAAAAAAAGGGTATGTTAGCAATGGAGAACTCGGTAATGATTACGGTTGTGACCTCATAAATCTGAGACCCAGGCTTTCTATATTGAGATGGCAATAGTATGACCCCCT
Organism: Palaemon carinicauda; assembly: GCF_036898095.1. Lineage (NCBI taxonomy): Eukaryota > Metazoa > Arthropoda > Malacostraca > Decapoda > Palaemonidae > Palaemon > Palaemon carinicauda. Next base: position 93,636,008 of record NC_090730.1, read on the forward strand.
CAAAACGTACCTTCAGGAGCAGTACTTACCATCACCCGCTGCCTGTATAGTCAAGCTTTTTCAGCTCTCTCAACAACCTTTGGAAGACTAAAATGCTTCGCTCGCCCTCAGGGAAATGACCAGTATTGCTCGTCTGCAACCTACCACAGACGGCTCTCCTCAGGAAGTGACCTTTTTCTTGCCCTTTGGGTACGCCGCCTACCCAAACCTGCATGCGCCATCATCCCCAATGCTGATTCCTTGTCTATGAATGACCTGATGACCAAAGATGATGCCCTTAGGGACAGCCACTTCATCATCTTCAAGAATTCCATCAACGTCACCCCTCATAACGATGGGGATAACCATTAAACACCGACGAAAGTTGACATGAATGTGGTAAGACACAGATGCCCACCCCACAATATACTGGAGCGATAGCAAAGCAACCAGTGACCTTTACAGCCTCTTAATGACACCCATCAGCTGCAGTTATGCTACTACCATTCCAGATTCAGGGCTGCTACGAAGAAATTTACGGGTGGTTGTCTGTGGACGAAAAACTTGTAAATAGGCCATTGCTATTTACACGTTGCAGGTGCTGATGTGCAGTTTTTGGTAGACACTGGTGCTTGCCGTTTTCTTCTACCAATGTCGCTCTCCAGGACACAATGTAGTTATTCTAACCCTACTGGCATCAGCCTAGTAGCTGCCAAGGGATCTGAGATCCCCATCCATGGGTAGGAGACACTAATACTTTCATTTGAGAGTGCCATATACCATTTCTCATTGCTGACGTAACATTGCCAATAATCGGTGTGGGTTTCCTCTTCAACATACCACCCTCCAACCTTGCACTATACATCAGGGCACTAACTGATCCCTACACCAACCTCCTTATGTTGTACCCAAAAGTCTTCCGACCAGAACTACGCCACTCGCTCAGAGTTCCCACCAGGCACAGTATTTATCACTATATCAAGACGACAAGCAGCGCCGTTGTTTACCAGATTCAGGCGTCTAGCACTGAATCCTTTGGCAGCTGCTAAAAGAATGCTTGCTGAAATGAAAGAAATGGGCCTTTGTCAAGAGACCTCAAGCCCATGGTCTTCACCCCTACACATTGTTCTGAAGAAGGATGGCTCCCTGCACACTTGTGGGGATTACAGACATCTGAACATACTAACAGAACAAGATCACTACCCCCTCCCCAACATCGCTACTATTACTTCCTACTTGCGCAAAGCGAAGGTGTTCTCCACTCTCGACCTCCTGAAAGGGTATTATCAGGTGCCCATGAACCCAGAAGACACCCCCAAGATCACCATCACTGTCCCCTTCAGCACATACACACTCAATTACACATGTTTTGGCTTTTGTAATGATGGGGCCACTATTCAACGCCTCATGTGTAACATCTTAGGGGACCACCTCTTCTGCGATTGTTATGTGGATGACATACTTCTGTTCTCTTACTCTAAAGAGGAACATCTTCATCACCTACGCATGGTTCTTGACCACCTACAGCAGAAAAGAGTTGTAGGTCGGTACGAGAAGTGTACCTTTGGGGCCAACTAAGTGCATCGCATCACTCTTGAAGGCATTCACCCCATCCCCGAGAAGGTATCAGAACTTCCCCTTGCCCTCGACCATCAAATTGGCACTGTAAGAATTCTTGAGCATGAGGATCCATTACCACCAGTTCAGGGCAGTCAAGAGCAAGCTAAAGGACCTGAAGTGGGGACCCCTTCAGGAAGTGACCTTTTGCAACACGAAGAATGCCCTATCAATTGCTACTGATCTCACTTTTCCCATGCCAAATGTTCCTCTCCTTCTCTCTATTGTTGTCAGTGACGTCACTATTGTCGCAGTCAACAGCTCACCCCGTGCATTGGCCTACTTCAGTAGAAAACAGTCCAAGGAAGAATCTGGCTACTTTACCTTCAACCGTGAATTGCTGGTGGTGCATCTGGCTGTCCATCACTTTCTCAACTTCTTAGAAGGTACACACTTTGTCATTCACACAGACAACAGGCACCTGATGCATGCCTTCACTCGACAATCTGACAACTGGTTCACTCGACAATTAGACGCCTGGTCCACCTGGCAATGCCAACAACTCTCTGCTGTGGCTGAATACAACTGCAACCTTCAACACATCCCTGGTAAAATGATTCCAGTCACCGATGCCCTATCAAGAAACACATTGGTGACCATTTACCAGGGATTAGCTTACAATGCTTTGACAGACGCCCCAAACAAAAAGATCCAGAGTACCAAGCCTGCTGGACATCCTGCACATCCCTCCATTAGGAAGATGTCACCCTCAACGACTCCAACGCCACAAACTCTCTGTGACAACAGCACTGGTAGGCTACAACTAGGGATACCTATCCCATATGCCGACAGATGTTTAATTTAATCCAAGGCCTCTCACATTCCTCATGCTGATCTACTTCACATCTGCTGAAGACAAAGTTCATTTGGCACAGCATTACTAAGGATGCTTAGGATTAGATCTGCACCTGTGCCTCATGCTAATTTTCAAATGTATATTGACACATGAATTCAGGAATGGATTTATCTCCTTGACTTTAATGTTGTTTTCCCAACAGACTTGACAAGGACACCGTTACCTGTTTACAGTCATTGACCGCTCCACTCATTAGCCTCAAGCCATCTCCATGTAAACTGCAACATTCACTTCATGTACATCTGCCTTCTTCTGAGAGTGGATAGCGAGATTTGTTATACCTGAGCATATTACTTCTGACAAGGGTACCACTTTCACCTCTCAAGCGTGGACATCATTAGTAAATCTCCTTGGCCGCACCCTATGTCAGACAACTCCCTACAACTCTGCGGCCAACGGAATAGTTGAATCTTTTTCATCACAACCTTTGATGTCTCACTGCAATAACTCTAATTGGCTTACTCAGCTTTGCTGGGCCCTCCTTATATTAAGGACCACTCCTAAGGATGCCTTGGCTGTCTCAGCAGCTGAAATGGTATAGGGCGACCTGTTGGTCATCCTTGCTGAATTTTCTGTCTATAATCTCCTCTGACAATTTCTAGTGCCTACATCATGTAGTGGGGAAATTTACTCCCTGTCACCAGACTTACAACTCCCCAGGTAAGCAACGCATACCAAAGGATTTCAACACCACAACACATGTCTTCATGTGCACTAGCAATTGTAAACCACTGCGAACACCCCTTTACACGAGCCCTTTTCATGTTATCCATTGCAAGATGAAGGTTTTCTTAATTACTATTCATGGCAAAGAAGACTGGGGATCTGTTGTAAGATAACCTGGTTATAGTTCACCTCTCTAGGACAGCGCACACTATTTCACATGTATGTCTGTTTTAGGAGGGGAGCCATGTAAATCTCATGTAGTTTATACAGAATCATACTTCTTCTTCTATCAAAATGGTTTTCTTTACTTTGCTTTGGCTTTGGGGTAGATCGTAGTCCCGATCGGCTACCCTGCCTGACATCGCTTAGAATCATTGTTGTTGTTTTTGTTGTTTTGTCGTTACTGTTGTTGTTGTTGTCATTATTATTATTATTATTATTATTATTATTATTATTATTATTATTATTATTACCTACGTCATTCAAGGGTACCGTACGTTCATGTGTTTTATCAGCCACCAGCATCCTTCCTTCCAGCAGCGATGGGTCCTAGCGAGGTTAGGTCTATGCTTGATCTATTCTCTAAACTTTAGCTTTCAAATCTGCAGCTGTTGCGTAAGCCGTAACTCCTATTAAATAAGCGTCCATGTCGTCACTCTTTCCATTAAAATTGGAAGCTTAGGGATACATACCATAGTTACAGACAAGTGTTTCAGACTTCAGTTTTCGTCTTTCCAATTCTAACTGCAACTGCAACTTTTGAGAGTCTTTTTCTGCTCCCCATTCATTTCTTGTTTCTTTTTTCCTCTCTCTTTCCTTCTCATATTCTAATGTTTTTGTTTTTCCTGCTCTTTCTTCGATGTCTCCTCTTTCAATTCCCTCTCTGTCTCTTTCGCTCTAGTTTTCCTCTCTGTATCTTTCTTCCCTTTCTTTTAAAGGCCTCTTAACTCATCCCCATCATAAACTAAGTCTTGACCAATATCAATAATTCTCCATTCCTAACTGCTTTACTGTAGATAACACAATAAACTCAAGTCAACTGTTCGGGAGCCAAATTTGTTAAATTTTAGCTTTGCAAGTTCAGAATGTCAATCATGATAATAAATTATCTGAAATAGTCTAACATAGTTCATTTAGCCCTATGGCTTAACTAGCTTTATGAGTAATACTGACAAGATTTAATGTAGTAGCAGAGTTATGAATAAAAATCAAAACATCAAATAGTACGATTGGCTTACAAGAATTATATTAAAATAACAATGAGATACAAAATTCTCACAAATTTATCACTTATTGCACTAAACCGGTAACAAACTGCAGTTTCATTTAATAATTACACAATCACATAACTTACATCTCGGTCCACATTTTCCTTTACTAGGTCGTAAAAAATTAGAAATTAAAATTTCCTATTCAACAAATACAAAAGACAACTATGTGGTGCTACATATAGAGCACGGGTCTAAATTATGCAATCAGGTTGTGTCAAATAATATTTTAACACATCATTTCATAACAGCTAGCCAAGTTAAAGTTCAGGCTACCGAGCAGTTAAATCTATTAGGCATTGATTATACAGAATTCTTAGTTACAACCATTCAAACACAAAATTGCACTAAGCATAGACAGTTATTAATATTTTATTTACTGAGAACAGTTCAAACACAATCAAGGAGTAGATTCATCTGAGAGATCGGAGTTGTGGAAGAGAAGAGAGATATTAAAGCTTAAAGGAAACTTAACTTTTATCTACCTTCCGAAGGATTGTCATAGCTGAACTTCCATAGAGATATACTCCTCTATCCACTACTACCCTCTATATACCTAACTTCCAGTGCGCATGAAGATAATTATCACGTGCTACATCACCAAACCTTGGACCCAAAAGGCTCATAAGTTCTCAGAAAATTTTCTAGGATGTCACTAATGATATTCAAATTCATTTAATAAAAATACTTTCATATAGAAACCCATTATTACTAAGGTATAACTCAATTTCTGAATTGCGGCTTTTTGGATGAGATCACTTCCGCTCTAACTTCCACGTATTAGCAACCGTACTCGGTGATAAGTCTTCTGTACTCTGAGATTTCTTATATCGCATTAGATTTTT
>NC_090730.1:93646238-93671238 GCF_036898095.1 Palaemon carinicauda
GATTGTGTTCTTACCATTTTGGCTAAGATACAAGCAGATGATAAAAAGGCTTCTTTTGTCTTTGTTGGTGATTTTAATGCTCACCATAGGGAGTTGTTAAGTTCTATCTCCCCTACCAATCTCCATAGCTTAAGAGCTTTAGACATTGCCTCTGAATCAGGCTGTGAGCAAATCATAAATGAAGCTACTCACAAGTCTAGTAATTGCATGGACCTCGTATACACTGACTAAGCTGGCGTTATAACTAGTAAGGTTGGTTCTTCAGTCGGAACATCTGATCATGCCTTGATTTCTTTAGTAGTGAAGACTGAGCAGCCTTTCCCTGATATATCATACTCTTATAAAATTTATATGAAATCCCAAGCAGACTGGAATGGAATTTTGCATGATCTTTTGTGCTTGAATTGGTCACAATTATATAATAGTGTAGATCCTGTTGTCCCTTTGAATGCGAATCTAATCAACATAATTGATAGGCGTATCCCTTCTCGTGTGCTAAGGTACCGAGTGAAGGACATTCCGTGGTTCAATGGTGATTGTAGACGTGCTTATTTGGAGAAGCAGGAGGCCTATCACCTTTGGAAGGGTAACAGATCAGATTTGACCTGGAACAACTATACTCAGCTTCGAGCTTTTGCTCAGAGAGTTTATGCCTCAACTGAAAGGGAGTACAATTTAACCATAAAAGAAACCCTTTCTGGTACAACTGAGGAACATAAATGGTGGTCTACCCTTAAATCTGTACTCTTTGGTGTAAATGCAACAGTTCCTCCTTTACTTAAACCAGATAGCCCTGTCAATCACTGTCCAAAGGAAAAGGCAACCCTTTTTGCTGATGTTTTTGACAGTAAACAGAGTAATGAAAAACTTGAACTTCATCATTCCTGTTTTCCTGAGGCTAAACTAACTAGTTTAGCTTTTTGATCACTTGAGATTAAAGCTCTGTTGATGGACCTTGATGCTTATGGAGGTGTAGACTGAAATGGTATTTTTCTTTTGTTTTTTATAAAGACAGCAGTTTTCTTAGCTCCAAAGTTATCTGTTATTTTGCGCAAGTTAGCAAGAAGAGGAGTTTTAGCACTTGTTGGAGACTTGGTAATGTTACTCCCCTATGTAAATGTGTTTGTGGTAGCTCAAGTCCCACTGATTACCGCCCAATCTCCATAACTGCCATATTATCTAAAGTTTTTGAATATCTTCTGGCAAAACGTCTTAATAGGTTTGCTGGAGGTAATCATCTACTCCCTAGTTTGCAATTTGGTTTTTGTAAAGGCCTTGGAGCATGTAATGCTCTTTTTACAGTCTTCAATGCTGTACAGAAATCCTTTGATTATTGTCAGGAAGTTGGTATTATTGGCCTTGATTTTAGTGCTGCCTTTGACCATGTTAATCACGAGGCCCTTGTTTTCAAATTCAAACTGTTGGGAGTGGGTGGGTCGTTTCTTAGCATTATTATTGATTTTTTAAGTAATAGATCTCAAAGAGTTGTTGATGGGCACCATAGTGAGTATAGGAATGCGATATCCGGTGTTCCACAGGGTAGTGTTCTTGGCCCATTACTTTTTATACTATATACACATGACATGTGGTTTGGCCTAGAAAACAAGCTTGTTGCATATGCAGATGATGCTACTATTTGTGCATCAATTCCATCCCCTGAATGTAGATCTGGGGTTGGTGAACCCCTTAATAGAGATTTAGCTAAAATTAGTGCATGGTGCAAATTATGGGGTATGAAGTTGAATCCTAACAAAACTCAAAGTATGATTGTAAGTAGGTCAAGGACTGTGGCTCCTCGACATCCGGATCTCAGTATTGATAATGTTTCATTAAATTTGTATGACTCTTTTAAAATTCTAGGTGTGATTCTCGACAGCAAATTTACTTTTGAGAAACACATTAGGTCTGTGTCTTCTTCAATAGCACAAAAAATGGGCTTATTGAGAAAGTCTTACAAGATTTTCGGTGATCAATCTATTCTGAAGAAGTTTTTTAATTCTTTCATTCTACCTTGTTTTGAGTATTGTTCTCCTGTCTGGTATTCAGCTGCTGATTCCCATCTTAATTTGTTGGACAGAAACTTACGGTCTATTAAATTTCTTAATCCTGATCTAGATAATCATTGGCACTGTCATTCAATTAGTTCATTATGAATGATGCATAAGATTTTTCATAACTCTGACCATCCTTTACATTCAGATCTCCCTGGACAATTTTATTCTGTTCGTAATACTAGGCAGGCAGTTAATTTTAATAGCCAGGACTTCTCCATCATGAGGCTCAATACTACACAGTATTCTAAAAGTTTTATTCCAGCTGTTACCAAGTTGTGGAATGATCTTCCTAATCGGGTAGTTGAATCAGTAGAACTTCAAAAGTTCAAAGTTGGAGCAAATGTTTTTATGTTGACAAGGCTGACATGAGTCTTTTTATAGTTTAAATATGATATATCTGTTTTTGACGTTGTTGATAGTTTATGTAGGACATATCTGTTTTGACGCTGTTAGTGTTTTTAGAATGATATATTGTTGATTTATTCTCATCTTTTATTTATTTCCTTGCCTCACTGGGCTATTTTTCCCTATTGGAGCTCTTGGGCTTATAGCATCTTGCTTTTCCAACTAGGGTTGTAGCTTGGCTAATAATAATAATAATAATAATATCGTGGTAGGAGACCCTTTTTTAGGCAGGTTGAGTTAAAAGTAATGGCTGCATCGGCAGAGTTTATTTTCTTATCCAATTTTTCTATTTTCCGGATAATTCTCTTCTCTAGAGCGCTGCAATCAGCCAGCAGACTTGAAAAATTCATCAGTCGGGTGAATGACAAAATCGGGAAGACTTTTCAAGTATATTCTCACAAAATACAAGTAAAACTTTTGGTACAAAATAGTAAAAACTACGACGCGTTTCGAGGATAAGTCCTTCCTCTTCTTCAGGTAGAGAGTGAGGTGGATGCTGCAGTCGGGTGGTATTCATACCCAGGATCAGGATTACAAGTGAAAGGGCTGGAATTTTCATTGGTTTTCATTGGTTGATCGGAGCTGATATGGTGCCTGGTGTACGATGATCTCGGCCGGGAATACCAGTCTGTGACGTCATCGGGGGACCTGAGTTTTGATTGGCTGAGGCGCGCTCTGAGCCAGCCAGGCTGCTCTCCCGCTCAGAAAAGTGTCCCACGTAGCTGAGATCATTTCCTACTTCGGCGTCAAAATTCGGGTTTCTTGATGTATCAATACGACGGCTTGATGGTAACAAAAACATCTCTTGGGTCGTATTAAGGGTGGGTTTATCTCGCTGTATCAGTAGAGCTTCTAGGATGCGTAGACGTCGACCATCTGGGGCGCTACCAATAATCTTGGTGTTACTGACAATATCAGCTCGACAAATAGGGGTGTTATGTCTTTGTAGGGCATGATTCTTTATAGCCCCTTGCTGTACGTGGCAAGAAATTCTCTTGGAAAGACGCATAGTTGTCATGCCAATATAATTTCCGGGACAACCACGGATAGGGCATTGATATGCATAGACAACATTCGTCTTCTTTAAGAAATCCTGCTCTGGGGGCGCTGGGTTATTCCTCATAATAAGGCTTTTCGTCTTGGCCGTTTGGTAATATATAATGAAGTCCAATTTCTGGGTGTCTTCAGTAGGGGATACATTATTCTTGATGATTTCTTTCATTGCCTTCTCGTCTTGCAGGTAATTCGGATGCATATGTCCTTTGTAAAATAGCTTGATGTTATTGCTACTGTCGATTCTCTCGGCGGGGTCGGGTTCGTACCACTTGTCTACTGCTTTCCTGACTTCCTTTTGGACGTGCTTATTGGAGAATCCATTGTTGACAAGTACTTGGGATATTCGGTCCAGTTCCTTGTGTGTGTCGCACCAGGTGGAACAGTGCGACAGGGCCCTCCTGACGTAAGCCTTGATGGTAGAACTCTTATATCGGGTGGGGCACTCACTGTCTCCATTCAAGCACATGCCTAGGTTTGTGGGTTTGGTATACACTGTGGTCCGAAATCCATTCTCCGTCGAGGTGACTAGGACATCCAGGAACGGGAGGCGATCATCTTGGCTGTGTTCGAGGGTGAAACGGAGTACACTATGGTCCTCAAACATCTTCCTCAAAGTCTCGATTTCATCACTTGATCTCGCTTTCACAAAGGTATCGTCTATGTACCTAAAGTACAGAAAGGGGCATTCTACACGGGAGAACACTCTCTCTTCTACAATTCCCATGTAAAAATTCGCGAATAGGACTCCCAGGGGTGAGCCCATCGCTACACCATCCTTCTGTAAGTAGGTATGCCCTCGATGGGTGGTAAAGGGGGCCCTCTTCGTACAGATGGCTAGGAGGGTCCGAAGGGCTGGTTCAGGGATGTTCAGAGATGTAGAGTCGTCCCTATAGACCCTATCTGCAATAAGGTCTATGGTTTCGAAAATAGAAAAATTGGATAAGAAAATAAACTCTGCCGATGCAGCCATTACTTTTAACTCAATAATAATAATAATAATAATAATAATAATAATAATATTTAATAAAGAGCAACGTATCTACCTATTTATGTATATATATATTTCATTTCTGTCACGCTGGGAAGGGGGTGGGGAGGAAGAGTAGTCATAACCGAGTGAGAGGGGGTACCCCGAGAGGTACATTTGGAAACCAAAAATTTTCCCTCAATTGTCTACCCACTAAGTTGTCGTAGTGTAGTCAAAAGGGAAGGGGGTAGGAAAAGTTAAATCTATGTGGGTGATTGTGCGTTTTTCACTAATTGGTTACACTGATATATATATATATATATATATATATATATATATATATATATATATATATATATAGTAAAAAATGAAAAATTGGAAAAAGATATCTGATGCCGTTTTTGAAATAGTGAGGAGTTGAATTAAATAATTAGGGGTAGTATAGAAGTACGGTAACCGGACAGTTTGATACCGGACATTTCGATACCGGACATTTTGATACCGGACATTTCGCTACTGGACATTTTGTGACTAGGATTTTTCGTTACCGGTCATTTCGATACCACTATATATATGTGTGTGTACGCGAATATATTGGAGTTTATTTTAAGTGACATACTGTTCTTGCAAGTGGTTGTTTAAATGATTGCCATACTGTTTTTGTAATTAGTTGTTTAAATAATTGCCATGAAGTTCTTGTATTTGGTTGTTTAAATAATTGCCACAATGTCTTGTAATTGGTTGTCTAAATATTCTTTTTAACTACATAAACATTGATCGGAACCTGAAAATATATGTATATATCACTCTGTCTACTACTAACGCTTGGCTATCAATTACGGCTGCTGCATTTGCGGATACATATATGTATTTTTTTATTGTATCACCCATGCCTCGTCTAATTGGTTCAACTAAAAATGGAATGAAATTAGTGGATGATGTAAACTATATATATAACAAACTCAAAACTAGTAAGAATGGTTCCAAGCAATATTGGCAGTGCGAAGATAGGTTGTGTAAAGCCCGTGTACACACCTATGTTGGTGATGGTGACAACAAAATCGTTAAGAGTGTAGGCGAGCCTAATCACAGTGCTACAGCAGTAAGAGTGGCATCAAAATTAGCACATCATCAAATGAAAATAATGTCAGAATCTACACAAGATACTCCTCGGACTATAATATGTAAAGAAACCCAAAGTATGAATGTATGTGCTATTTCAGAATTACCTTCAGTATCATCATTGAGTCGTAGTATCAGACGTTGGAGACAAGTAGAAGATGATGTACCGCCTATACCTCAGGAACGGCATGGTTATTTAATTCCTGATCAGTATTGTTACCTTGATAATTGTTTGAAGTGGCTACAGTTTGACAGTGGTGAACATGATACTGAAAGAATTTTGATATTTTCAACTGACTCTGAAATTAGTGACATCAAAAGAGTTAAAAATTGGGCAGTAGATGGAACATTTAAGTGTAGCCCGATTATTTATTATCAACTGTACACTTTACATATTTAAGACAACGATATTAGTGTTCCGAGAATGTTCACCTTGCTGCCAAATAAGACACAAGATACTTACAATATACTATTTAGAACTATAAAAGAACTTTTGCATAATGTCGAACCAGCCACTGTGATGATGGATTTTGAAAAAGCGGCCATCAATAGTTTATTAGATATATTTCCTAGTTCAGATGTTACCTGTTGCCTATTTCACCTCTCACAAGTTGTAACAATAGGTTTTAAACAGCAATATCACCAAGATGATGATTTTAGTTTAAAAGTGAGATGTTTATCCGCACTTGCTTTCCTTCCCATTGACGATGCTATTGATGGCTTCGAGGAATTAACTGATGACGACGATTTTCCCCAAGAGTTTGTTTCATATTTTGAAACATATTATATTGGAGGAGTGAGAGGTCGTGGCCAACGAAGGCGAAGAGTCGAGCCAGTCTTCCCTATTCGTTTATGGAATGTTCATGAACGCACTGAAAATGGTATGCCACGCACCAATAACTATGTTCAAGGATTCCATATTGCACTAAGAACCTCCGTGACAAATGTGCATCCTAATATTTGGTCCCTTATAACTGCTTTAAAACATGAAGAGGCTCTCAGTGCAACAAGAATTGCACATCTCAATCGTGGAGACAGCGTAACCTCCAAAAAAGAAATACAGGGACACCAATCAGCGTATAAGAAAATTGCTAGAACAGTATGACCCTGCAAATAAAATCCAATATCTTCGTGCCATTGCTCATAACATTAAACATTTTTAACTAGATAATATTGTTGCTTGTCTCATTTATTTAGACTTGTATCTTTTTTACAAAATAAATCCTTTTAGTCTGTATAGTTTTTTATTTGTACTTTTAACTCTTTACTTATAGTTATAATTTGGTTTCATGCCTTATACATATATAATGGTATTGAAATGGCCGGTAATGAAAAATCCTAGTCACAAAATGTCCAGTAGCGAAATGTCCGGTATCAAAATGTCCGGTATCGAAATGTCCAGTATCAAACTGTCCTAGAACCTAGAAGTACAAATAGATGATGATTTATTGGGAAAGTTAAAATTGAAGCACTGTATATGATCATAAATATTGTTAAAGCGAATTGCTTCTAAACTGTGGGAGAAGTATCATTAAAGGGAAAATAAAAGAATGTAACAGCATAAAGGGAATACTCTAAATATCAGTTCTTAAACTAACGGTTAATTTGGATTCAAATCTTTCATGGATAGTGTGATACTGTGTTGGAGACCCCACACATAGTTTTAAAATGCTCACTCTTTCACAGCATCGAACGTTTTGGATATATTCATTTACGAAAACCATAAATTGCATGTAGCTTGAACATATACTGAAAATGTGTTGGTACCTCAGATTTTTTTTTTCAAGTATTTCTGGAAACATTGTACATAGAACACAATCGATAATCCATGTCTAATCCTCCTTTAGTACTATTACAAAATGTAATAGTACTACATATTTTCCTTACTTTCTAACGCATGAGGTCATTGTGAGAATTTTATGGAAATCAGATGTCTTTGTCTTTTATGATAACAAATTATGGGGTTCTTGTTCTTTATTCCTGTGCCACTGTATGGTAATTTCTAACCCTTCAAGAAATCGATTGTAATGTACCACTTGTGTGTCACACGATCGTACATAGTAACAACATTTCTCTTTTTTGTATATATTATCCTTCATATCTTCGCTCTCCCCTCGCACTGACAGCAACTTTTATTAACCTGTCTGCCTATTTCATTGTTAACTGTTAACAGAACCGGTTGACAAGAAATAGCATGTTTGTATTTTGTGACCTTCTTGCCGGGACCTAGTGTGTATATATACCCGATGTGTCTATAATAAAGTATTCAGTTACATTCATCTCGCGTTTGGTTCACAACCTTACTTGGCTTGTCACATTGGTGATCCCTGGGGTTGACTCGCTCCTCCCACCTTCCGCCTCCACCCCTCACTGTAGAAGTTGGCGCTGCCCCATTCAAACTTTTGGCGCTGCCCCATTCAGACTTTCGTCGTTCGCCAGTGGAGAGGCGTTTGCTTGGTTTCAGGGCGCAGAAGTCCAGTTCTGCATCAAGTGCATGACTCGCTCAACCGCCAAAGTGGATTATGCTCTCGCGGCGATTCCCGAGGACACCTTCCCAAAAATCTCCGACTAGCTTTGTGAACAAGGAGACACCCCAATAACGTATAACGCCCTAAAAAAATATCTTCTGTAGCAGTACTCACCGTCGCCAGCCGCCCATATATCAAAGCTTTTTCAACTCTCTCAACAACCGTTGGGGGACCAAAGGGCTTCGCTTGCCCTCAGGGAAATGACCAGTATCGTTTGCCTGCAACCTGACGCAGACGGCTCTCCTCTCTCCTCGTGAGGTGAACCTACTTCGTGCCCTTTGTGTACGCCGCTTACTCGAACCTGTATGCGCTGCCATACCTGATGTTGACAGTTTACCCATAAAGGCTTTGATTACCAAAGTGGACGCCCTTATGGACAGCCACTTCACGACCTTCAAGACTTCCATCAATGCCTCCAATCCTGACGAAGAGGACACCTATACAACGTCAACCAAAGCTGACGTGAATGCCATAGGACACACATGCCCACCCCGTGACGTGCCGGAGCTGCTACAAAGCCGCCTATTGCCCACCACTCGCTCGGGCCCCAACCAACGACTTCTACAGCCACTTACTGCCACCCATCGGCCGCAGTTTTGCTACTACCACTCCAGATTCGACGCTGGCGCTAAGAAATGTGCCAAGAATTGTCAGTGGCCAAAAAAACGTGTAAGTAGGCCATCGCTCATGGCGATGGCTTCCCATGATTCTAATCTTTTCTTTTTAAATGATGCCGGAATGGCCATGCGATTTTTGGTATACACGGGTGCTTGTCCTTCTCTTTTGCCAAGGGAACTCTTCAGGACACGACGTAGTCCTCCAACGGATCTGCGATACCCACCTACGGTTACGAGAACCTCACATTATCATTTAGAAGTGACAAATTTGATTGGAAGTTTCTCGTTGCTGACGTCACATTGCCAATCCTTGATGCGGATTTCCTCTCTCATTTCCACCTTCTGATTAATGTTGCCCTCCGACGATTGGTCAACGCATACTCATAATTGTCGACACCTCTTCAACCCGCCCCCTCCAACCTTGCTCTCCACATAAGCGCACCCATGGATGTCAACGCCCACCTCCTCACATCGTACCCAGAAGTTTCTGTCCAGAACTTCGCCAAACGCCCACGGCTCCAAACACGGTATTTATCACCATATCAAGATGACGGGACCCCCAGTCTTCGTCAAATTCAGACGTCTGGCACCGGATTGAAAGGCAGCCGCCAAACAGAGGTTCGCAGAAATAGAAGAAATGGGCTCCCTCCGTCCGTGTGGGGATTACAGGCACTTGAACATGCAAGCAGAACCGGATCACTACCCCCCCTACAAAACATCGCCGACGTGACATCCTACCTGCACAGAGCAAAGGTTTTCTCCACGCTCGCCCTCCTGAAGGGGTATTATTAGGTACCTATGAACCCAGGAGACATCCCCAATACTGCCATCACCACTCCCTTTGGTACAAACACCTTTAATTACTCCTGTTTTGGCCTTCGTAATGCTGGGGCCACTTTTCAACGTCTCATGGATGGCATCTTAGGGGACCTCCCCTTCTAGGTATGTTACGTGGACGACATACTTGTGTTCTCTTCCTCAAAAGAGGAACACCTCCATCACCTGCGCATCGTGCTCGACCGCCTACAAGAAAACGGCCTTGTAGTCCGGTACGACAAGTGTACCTTTGGCGCCAACTAAGTGTTGTTCTCAGGGCACCGCATAACTCCTGAAGGAGACCATCCCCTCCCTGAGAAGGTAGCCGCCATTCAGAGCTTCCCCACACCTTTGACCGTCAAAGCTCTGCAGGAATTCTACACCTCCCTCAAGGGCAAGCCAAAAGACCTGAAGTTGGGTCCCTTTCAAGAAGAGGCCTTATGCAACGCAAAGAATGCCCTATCAACCGCAGTTGCTCTCACTTTTCCCGTCCCACATGCTCCTCTCCTTCTCGCCACCAATGCCAGCGACGTCGCTATTGGTGCAGTACTCGAACATATGGACAACGGCTCGCCCCGCCCATTGGCCTTCTTCAGCAGAAAACTGTCCAAGGCATAATCAGGTTATTCTACCCTCGATCGTGAATTGCTGGCGGTGCACTTGGCTGTCCGTCACTTTTGCCATTTCTTAGAAGGTACGTCCTTCGTCATTCGCACAGACCACATGCCTCTGGTGTACGCTTTCACTCGTCAGTCTGACGCCTGGTCCGCCCGTCAACGCCGACATCTCTCCGCCGTGGCTGAAGATAATTAGACCCTTCAACAAGTCCCTGGGAAAATGCATCCCGTTGCCGATGCCCTGTCAAGAAACACATTGGCCGCCATTCAACTGGGATTGGATTACAATGCCAAGGCTGAAGCCTAACGACAGGATGCAGAGTATCAAGCATGTAGGACATCCTGCAAATCCCTCTGTTGGAAAGACGTCCCCTTCGACTACTCAAACACCACCCTTCTCTGTGACGTTAGTACTATTAGACCGCGACCCCGGACTACTGCTCCCATGCGCCGACAGGTGTTTGATATATTTCACGGCCTGTCACATCCCTTGTGCCGTTCTACAGCACAGCTGCTGAGGATGAATTTCATTTGGCACTGCATTACTAAGGATGCTAAGGATTGGGACCGTACCTGTACTTCTTGTCAAACTTCCAAAGTACATCGACACACGGATTCAGGAGTGGGCACCTTTCCTCAATCTCAGCGTCGTTTCCCCCAAATTCACGTCGACGTTTAGGCCCCCTACCCACATCACAAGGACATTGTTACCTGTTTACCGTCATCGACCGCTCCACTCATTGGCCTGAAGCCATTCCCATGGAAACTGCAACGTCCGCCTCTTGTACATCTGCCTTACTCTCAATTTGGTATCCCTGAGCATATTACTTCTGACAGGGGTACCACTTTCACCTCTCAATTATGGACATCATTAGCGAATCTCCTGGGCATCACCGTACATCAGACAACTGCCTACAACCCTGCTGACAATGGAATGGTTGAACGTTTTCATCGCACCCTCAAATCAGCTTTGATGTTCCGTTGCAAGGACTCCAACTGGTTTACTCAGCTTCCCTGGGTCCTCCTGGGACTAAGGATCACTCCTAAAGAAGCCCTGGACGTCTCGGCAGCTGAAATGGTGTATGGGGGATCCGTTGGTCGACCCTGCTGAATTTTTTCCTTCTACAATATCCTCCGACGATCTGCAGTGCATATGTCACATCGTGGGAAAATTTACTCCATGCCGACAAACTTACAAGCCCCCAGCAAAGCATCACATACCAACAGACTTGCACTCTGCAGCGCACTTCTTCCTACGCAACGACCCTAGCAAGCCACTGCTAACGCCCCCTTACACGGACCCTTTCCTTGTGATCTGACGCAATCCGAAAGCATTTCTACTAAACATTCGTGGCAAAGAAGAATGAGTCTCCCTTGATCGTCTAAAACCTGCTTATCTCCTGCCAGATGACCTACCTATAGTTCGCTTTTCTAGATCAGGGCGCCCTATTTAACATGTACAGTATGTAATTTCTAGGGGGGGAGCCATGTACCACTCGTATGTGACACGATCGTACATAGTAACGACATTTCATTTTTGTGTATACATTATCCTTCGTATCTTCGCTCTCCCCTCGCAACCCTCGCATTGACAGCAACTTTTATTACCATGTCTGCCTATTTCATTGTTAACTGTTAACAGAACCAGTTGCCGGTTGGACAAGAAATAGCATGTTTGTATTTTTTGACCTTCTTGCCAGGACCTAGTGTGTATATATACCCATTGTGTTTATAATAAAGTATTGTGTTGCATTCATCTTGCCTTTGGTTCAAAACCTCTCTTGGCTCGTCACACTAAGAACCTAACTGGTTTACACCTTCGTAATATTATGTCCAGATCCATCAATGAAAAACAACTGCTTAGCCTTGCCCCTTAATTTTCTTTTACTTAAGGTTATCATGAATTTACCCAATATGATTATTTGAGGAAATCTGCAACACATTAGTCACTGCTTTAGCTCTTATTTTCTTCATCTGACATTTTTATTCAATCGTGCTTCTTCATCTTCATTTGTCGTTCCATTTTCATTCGCTGTTTTCCCGACCTTTTAAGATTCCTCGCCATGTGCTTCATTAATAAGAACCGATTCCGCTTTTACTGCAGTTAAATGCCGTTGTCGAATGAAAATGAAAGAAAATTCATGAGTGATATGTAGAAGTCTCTGCCCTTTACAGTTAGGTAATATTGATTAAAAGTGTAAAAATCTCAGATTCAATGAATAGTGAGATCTCTTGTGGAAAGTTGATCCGCTGTTTTGTAATAGTTCTGTTCATATAGAAAGAGAGAACGTTTCATAATTCTTCGGGAGAAATCCAAGGAAAAAAAAGGACAAGTACGAACAATGGGGAAAACTTTTTTCGAAATATATGATGATTGATCGAAGTTTTACTTTCACTAGGGGAAATGAACTACTCAATAAAGACTAGGTCTTTTCGAGGAACTGGCATAAGCAACAAGTCACTCACTTATAACCAATAGATGTAATTTGGGCCATTCATTATTTCGTTTTGATTCCTATCATCCAGTGGCAACAAAATAACTCATAACTTAATTTATATATTTTTTAGATCCGGGACCCAGCTTAAATGCATCAAACCCTTTTAAAGAATCATTATATGACAATTAAAACTTATTGTTATTTCATCATCATTATCATCATCTCCTCCCACGCTATTGACGCAAAGTGCCTCGGTCTCGGTTATATTTCAATACTCCTCCATTCATCACCTCCTACTTCACATTTCATAGTCCTCACCCATGCAGGCTTGGGTCTTCAATATTTTTTAGAACCTTGTGGAGACCAATTGAAAGTTTTGTGAACTAATCTCTCTTGGGGAGTACGAAGAGCATGTCCAAACCATCTACATCTACCGCTCACTATGATTTCATCTACATATGGCACTCGAGTAATCTCTCTTCTAGTTTCATTTTTAATCCTGTCCTGCCATTCAACTCTCAATATTCTTCTCAGATCTACAAAATCTGTTGGATATTGTTTCATTGTTATACTACCGTTCATGTCCATACATTAACACCAATATCACTAAACTGATATATAGCCTGATATTTTATAAGTATTTCAGGAAATTTGATTTCCTAATTTTATTTAACCTAGACAATGTCTGATTTGTTTTTTTCAATCTTTCATTACACCATAATTCTAAAGATCCTGTATTAGAGATCATAGTTCCTAAATATTAAAAAAATTCCACCTCATTAATCCTTTCTCCTTCCAATGATATTTAATCTTCTATTGCATATTCCGTACTCAACATCTCTGTCTTCCTTCTATTTATCTTGAGCCCAACCTTATGTGATATTTCATGCATTCTGGTAAGCAAGCTTTTCAGGTCCTGTGATGTTCTGCTAATCCAGTCCAATTCTTTTCCACTATCCCCAACTGTTTTATGCATTACAAATTCCATGAGGATGATAAACAACATAGGTGACAACACATTCCCTAGGAGTGCTCTACGTATGATAAGACTCCTTTAACATTATCTTTGAATTTCTATGCTCGTGAACACACTTGATCAAATTTGCATATTTAACAGGGACTCCACAATAACGCAGTACTTTCCACAAAATTGGCTGGTGCATACAATCGAAGGCTTTTTCATAGTCAGCAAATGGCATCAAAAGTGTATTTCAATATTCTATATATTGCTGTACCACATGTCTTAAAATGAAATTTTCGTCAGTACAGCTTCTACCTTTTCGAAATCTACTTGTTCATCTCTCACCTTTTCATCATTTTTTTTTCTCTATTCTCGTTAGAATGAGCAAACTATACATTTTTCATGACAACTGACGTAAGTGTGGTGTCTTTGTAATTATTGTAATCTGTCTGATCTACTTTTTTGCCATTTTCGCCAACACTCCTAGATCCCATTCATCGTTTTTTTTTTCTTTTTGCCTTTGCATGCCCCATTCTACAAAATAATCTTGTAAGTATTTTGTGAATCACTTAATTTTCGGCCACTATCATCTCAGTAGCTATTCCATCGTATGTAGAGGCTTTCCATCTCTTGAGTTTTTTATGATAGCTTCGACTTCACCCACAAAGAAATTAATTCATGGGCACATCAAGGTCTTCCTCGGCTTCAGGTATATCAACCAATCTTCATCTTACGTTATTATAGATCCATCTCTCTTTTGATGGGTATTTGCTTCTTCTTCTTTGCCCCAGTAGAGATATTATTGATCATTCTATGAGTAATTCTTGTATCATAGCCACTCACATAATCCATAGAATTGTCAGCCTCAGCTTTCCTGTGTAAATATTGTCGCCAGTCATTCCTGGCTTTACTTTTGACCTCACTATCAATACTGGAATACGAAGCATGTTCTACCTTGTAATTTTCATTGCTTCCTTGAAAACCATCAACTGCCAGATCAGCATCCACTGTATAATGTTTAAAACGCTTTATGAACACTTTTTATAGTATCCAAAGAATCATTTGATATCCATGGTTTTCTCCTTGTAACTACCTGTCTCAAAACTTTACTACCAACTGTCTGATTTATGTTCGTAATTTCACACCATTCTTCATTAATTGTCTGGTCTTCTTCTCCTAAAGTTTCTAAAACTACAAATCGATTCCTACATTCAATTTCAAAAATTGCTCTGTGCTCATCTTCTAGAAGATTGGTTGTATCAAACCTAGGTATTCTATTTACATTTCTGTTAGATGCTTTCAGTTTTAATTCCAGTGTGACAATGAGGAGCTGGTGATCTATACCAATATCTGCCCCTCTATAGCTTCTTAAATTTCTCAGAGTCTTCCTGCTTTCTTTATCAATGGTAATGTGATCTATTTGATTTTTGTAACTGTCGCATGGTGGAGTCCTTGTATATTTGTGAATGTCCTTCTGCGGGAAAACATTACCTCCAGTAACAAGAATGTTTGAAGAATAATATATATATGTATATATATATATATATATATATATATATATATATATATATATTTATATATATATACATATATATATATGTATATATATATATATATATATATATATATATATATATATATATATATATATATATATATATATATTATATATATATGTCCTAATCCGTGTATGCAAAATGTGCGTTTTATACGTCAAGGTTAATGACCCTAGAATCATAAGGTGATGTGTTTGACAGTATATTTCCATCACGATGGAGAATTTCACAAAACCAAACAATTCAGATTGTTGATAGAGCCAGATTGCATCTTGCTTGCGGAGGCTTAGTCAGTACCATTTGAGCGATCAGTAGACAAGGTACTCACATGAGAGCATCGGTTGTATACAGTGTTTTCACGAACCTTTTTGTAATCAAGTGAAAAAAAAACCATGTTCCCATGTCTCAATGTCCATTGACATGGGGCATATATATATATATATATATATATATATATATATATATATATACATACAGTAAACACACACACACACACATATATATATAAATATATATATATATATATATATATATATATATATATATATATATATATACATATATATATACATACAGTAAACACACACACACACACATATATATAAATATATATATATATATATATATATATATATATATATATATATATATATATATATATACATGTATATATATATATATATATATATATATATATATGTATATATATATATATATATATATATATATATATATATATATATATATATATATATATATATACATATATATATATAACGGATTTTGCGCGAAGCGAAAAATCTATTTTTGGGTGAGATGGCCATGTCGTCCTGATGGAAGTTCCTTAAAGTAGCTTCCTAAGGGATATATGTACTACAGTGATATTCCCAGAGAATTTTACCTTTAGGTATCCAGAATTCTAACTCCTGGCGTGAATATCCTTAAAGGATATCGCATAATATCAGCGGACGCATTCTTGACACGCCTCCATAGCAATCTGCACCCCAAACAGCGTTTTGGCTTCGAGGAGGATGAGGCAAAGGCTCTCCCCGCTCTCGTAATACTATTGGGAATACAACAGCGCCATTCCCACGACGGCGGACATTCCTTGTAGCATTGAGCGTGGTGTTACAGATACAGTACCACGGGAGCGATACTGTGAAGATCTTTTCTTTTAGGAGAGATGGGTGGATCCATCAGGACGACATGGCAATCTCACCCAAAAATAGATTTTTCGCTTTGCTTAAAATCCGTTTTTGGGCTCAAGCCATGTCGTCGTGATGGAAGCATACCAGAGCATTAGTGAATCTGTGGATTTTTAATCAGTGCCTTAACCTTATATCAACCTTTTCTATGGTCATGGAGACAACATGAGACAAGGGACGTTACCATTATTCGTCACCATCACTAATCATAACCAATGTTAGTGCTTCCTGCCTCCTACAGGGAAGAGTCATTCTAGACAGTAGAAAAGGGATCTTGAGGTTAACATACATAGTATGACCAAACATAAGTACACACTGAATATACAAATAGTCTCATATTTGTATATTTGCTAAAATAACATCATTGTCTCTTATATCTATTATTTGATACATACAAATATATGAGGGATACTTACTTTGGTAAGTTGAAGAACTCTGGCATGTATACATACAATTGTCTGGCGAAGGTGGACGCACTACATTCTAATAGACATTTATTACTAATAAATGACTAAAAGATGTTCAGTAAAACAAATGTAGTATGACAATGGGATTATACCTGTAATAAGTACAGAGACTATATTTCCTTCTTGAAGGAATAAATGATGAGTGCCACTCTCAGACTGAAGAAAATTATAAAACAATTTCTCTTCATAATTCCTGTACTGGTTACTTCTATCTACACTGTGTACTTCCTACACCGGCACTAATGCTATCTGTATAATTCCACACCTGGGATTTTGAACAGAGCCAGTGTTATCATGGTAACACTTAATTAAAAGAGGTCACACCTAAGAAGGGTGACCTCTTCTCCCTTTAATTGACAGTCCCAGTCAATTAGCTGTTCATCGTAGAATTAGACGGCAGGTTAAATATTCTACCAGGCGTCACCACATATTGCTTCAGATCATGGATTTCTCTAGCATAGTGTATGTAGAACACTCTGGATGATTCTCATCTGTTACTTGTGCGAGGATATGTGAGGTCCCAAACCAAAAACTGTTTACTACAGTAATTAGGGGGCAGGTTTTAATACACTACCTGCCGCCACTACGAAGTGTTCCAGTTCATGCACTTGTTTTGCATAGTGTTTGTAAAACACTCTGGATGATTTCCATCCAGTGTATGAACGAAGGCGCTCAAAGTCCATATACTGAAAGAAGTTCAGTGATGAAGCAATCTTTCTCGGATCATGACCTGCGGGAGTACTGTGCGGATCCGCTCTACGAATAAAGTAGGTGAGCTTCGCCCTTAGTTGTTTTAGGGATAAATTTGATCCAGAAGTTTCTCCTTTAAAGAGCTGTCCTCCCCTGAAGTCTGAAGTTCTACGAAGATAGACCTTTAGACACTCTACAGGACATAGAGAGACATCTCCCTCCAGAGGGCAGATTCTACAGGGACCCCACCTCTTAGTGGGTAGCTCGTTTTTAGCGAGAAAGGATGGATCAGGAAATAGATTCAGTTCTCCCACTTCCGTGAATTGAATGTGACCTTCATCTCTGGATAGGGCCACTATTTCACTAACTCTAGCCCCGGAGGCGATAGCGAACAGAAAAATAACCTTTTGGGTTAGATCCTTAAGAGAACAATCTTCATTGTTCACAGATGAGGCATAATGTAAGACCTTGTCCAAAGACCAAGAGATGGGCTTTGGTGGTACCGCGGGCTTAAGCCTGGCACATGCCTTCGGAATCTTATTAAAGATTTCATTCGCCAGATCCACTTGAAAGGCATATAGGAGAGGCCTAGTCAAGGCTGACTTGCACGTATTTATCGTATTGGCCGCCAGACCTTGGCTATGAAGGTGGACAAAGAAGAACAGACAGAAGTTGATTGAAATTTCCTTCAGTCTTTTTGCTTTGACAAACGCAACCCACTTTTTCCAGGAAGACTCATATTGTCTTCTAGTTGACTTGGCCTTGTATTCTTCTAAGAATTCTATATTGCCTTTTGAGATCCCAAACCTTTTTCTAACCGCTAGAGCGAGAAAATCATGAAATGAAGGGTTTGGGTTCTCTGTGATAAAACGAAGGCAGTTAATTTCTGTATCTTCGGAAATATACCTAGGGTCAGAGCCAGGACCAGCCTCATCTAGTCTATCAGCCCCACTAGAGGATCCTCGTATGGGGCTATATAGCGAGGTAGTTTCTTGAAGACGCTCGTGATGAAGAGGTCGAATTGCAGTTCCGGGACTTGTTCCCATCTTTGAGGGAATATGTCTGCCCCCATGGACCATTCCAACTTTATCGGTTTGTATCGAAATAGAGTATCCACCGTCACATCGTGGATCAGTTGTAAATGAACTGCTGGTAGGTGCCGTCCCTTTAAGAGAGGAATGGGTAACTTCAGCAAGACTGAATGAGACGATCGAATGTTACGTCTTATTATCGCTTTGGTGTCCCAGTTCAGTCGTAGGGAGCCTGATCTGTGTGGAGGGGGCTTCCCCACCCATGAAAGGACCAGCAGAGTCTTGGGACTTTCGTGCTCTAATTTCTGTTAGAAAAGCGATTAAAGAGGGACCGATCTCAGTCTTTTTTTATCTCTTCAAGCGTTTGATGCGTGTTTTCTCCAAGCTCTTAATGCATCTTTCCGGTGTGCCCTTAGCACCAGGTCTGTCACTATAGCAAACTGGGGAAAGTTTAGCGCTTTTTCCTGTTGGCGTTTTGGTATTCTGACTGGATACCTGAGTCTCTTGACAGACCTCACGAGCTCCTTTTATATTTCCAAAGGAAAGGAGAGTTGATGTGACTGGGGGTTTCGATGGTTTTTTAAACATCGAAACCCCTGAGCTGGAGAAAGTCGAGACTTCTAGAAGCCTATCTTGCATCCGTGATGTCCCAGGAACCGGGTCATCTCTTGAATGCACATTGGCCGGAAACTTCGGGTGTTGCCCGCTCCAGCCTCTTGATCAGGTATATTAATACCTGAACTATTTCTAGGATTGAATTTGACGTGACTAAGTTCATCAATCCTTTGAAGATACTTAGAACTGTGAGTCTGACACGTATCTTCCTTAGGATGAATGTTACTCTGTAACATAAATTCCAGATAGGAAGTAGGGGGGGTGGTTGACTGGAAGGTTCAAAAGGACACCTTTCAGGTCTGACCAGACTACGAACACCCTTAATTGGAACAAGGTCCATATGTTCAGAAGGATTAACATTCAGAACTTGCTGTTTTTTATGAACTTGTTGAGTGGCGACAAGTTCAGAATGGCTCATTGATATCTTGAGTCCTTCTCGTGAACACGAAGCAGCCTTCCCTGGAACTCGATGAGCTAAAGTTTTCTTACTACCTGTATGCTCTATAGCTCTCAGGTACGAGGGTTTTGAACTGTAGGAGAAGGTAAGGAAATGATGGTAGGGACATTTCTGTTTTCCATCAATGGCTCATCTTGAATAGGCTTTGGACCAAAGGATTGAAGGTCCTGCGATCCTGAGGGAAAGTTCCTACTAGCCGAAGCGTCTTTATGCTTCGAGTAGTCAGTAGGTTTAGACTTTTAACCATCTACCTGTAGCATCGTGGTCACTGGAATAGTGGGATGTTGTTGAGCAGCCCGGATATTTCCAGCATTTCCAATGTTCTTTTTAGGTTGGGGACCCACAACCACAGAAGATTTTCTCTTTGAAGAAATGCCCCATTTTTGGCATTCTTAATTACTTCCTTAGTGACCTCGTGTGGGAAGAGATCTTTACCCCAGATGTTGGAAGATATTAGCTTCCTTGTTTCGTGTTTTACTGTTGCATCAGCGAACACAAACTCTCTACATGCTCTCCTAGCCTTCATAAAGGCGTAAAGGTCCTTCACCAAGATAGCCATATGCATTTTGACTATGACCATGAGCATGTCTGGGGTACTCTCGTAGGTTGAACACAACTCTATGTAGTTTTGTAGAGAAAGGGATGTCGCAAGTCTCTCCTTTGACTCCTGTTCATTACACAAGAGCAACTCAGACAATTTAGGGAGACATACCTTGAATAGTCGACTTGCGACGTCCTTGTCTAATTTTCCTACTGAAAATGTCAAATGGACTTCCTTCCAATCCTTTTCCTGTCCGGGAAAAGCTGGTGACAAAGGCTTGCACTCATCGAGTGTGGGACATGGCTTATCCGCCTCTACCGCTTTGGCAACAGAAGTAAATGCCTTCCCCATAAAGGGGAATGAGAGTGAAGTAGAAGCAAGAAAGGAAGGGTGTCCGTTATTCAGTGAGAATACCTTCGACTCTGAATAACCCGCCTTTCTTAGACTACCTGAAAAGATAGTCTGTGCCTTATCATGGTCGAGAATCAAGACCTCCTTTGGTTCCGTTCCTTTTCTTGACTTTGGTTCGTAGTTCAGTCGAACCCAACAATTAGGGAAAGCATCACAGTTTGGCCAAAATTGAATTTTGTCCAAAGGAACAGCACCTATTTTCTCTGAGATGCAGAGATTGCCATTTGAAATCGGCATCTGCTCCGCGAACCTCCAGGGATTGGTTATGGAGCATGTTGGTAGGTCTTGATTCATGGGTCGTTCGACTGACCCCTGGGAAGCGACAAGAGAAACTTTACGAGGATCTATCTTGCGTTTTACCTCCTGCTTTTAGTTTTGTCTACGAAAGCTCTCTATTTGATTCTTCAGTTGGATACATAATTGTACCACATTATCCAAATTAGGGGTAGAAGATGAAGATGTCGACATTGATGGCTCTAAAGCCGGCACAGGCGCAACATTTTCCTCTTCTACCTTGTGGCATTTCTTGCCCTTAATCCCAAAGGTTTTCTGGCCGTCGGGGGATGTAGTTAGCTCCTGAGGCACTTCTGTTTCTTCATTTGCTTCCGGAAATAGTAGCTTACGCATCCCATCATTAGGTAGGAAAGGTCCCGGAGAGATCTTTTGAAAGCCTCTCACCCAGTTGCGTAATTTATATTGAGCTGTATCCCTAGTCTCTGTACACTTGGGATTTTCAAAATCTTCGGACATTAATGTCCGACATAAATTGCAAACCAGTGGGTTCCAATAATGTAGGGATCCGGAAATAATATTGCAGGGGGCATGAAACCTGCAAGTATCATGACCGTAAAAATACTTACTCTTGGCCTTGCAGAGGACTGCAGCACAAGGTATCTGGTATTCCTCCTGTAAAGAAAGGAAAACCAAATGAGTATACAATGGATTATCTCCTTGACAATTAACATGCAAATGTCCTTTACAATAGAGTAGCTTAGGATAGCTATAAAGGGATAGTAGAAGATACATACTTGTGTACCCCTGTGAGAAAATGCTGTTGCCTCCCCTTAGT
This sequence comes from Palaemon carinicauda, assembly GCF_036898095.1. Classification (NCBI taxonomy): domain Eukaryota; kingdom Metazoa; phylum Arthropoda; class Malacostraca; order Decapoda; family Palaemonidae; genus Palaemon; species Palaemon carinicauda. The sequence continues at coordinate 93,667,862 of NC_090730.1, forward strand.
ATTAACTACATGGAGATTTCTCTATAGAGTAACTCCAAGTAGAAGGACTCTTACCCCTAGGGGTAGAGAAGTATCAAAGCACTGTCCCAAAATAATGTTAATACTGTGGGGTCAGGATGACTGATTCTCGATCAGAATATTGATCAAAACTATTCATTCAATATATAAACGGTACCAGCAGAATGTTCGTACAAGGGTACCCAAGGTATGTCATAAATACTACTGTATCATGGTACTGTAGTTTTCTAATTACAGTAAGTCTATATTGCAATTTACTGGCTACTGTACATCATGTATTATAGTCTAGTCATTATGCTGCCTTCATAGTAGCATATGACAGTATGGTCCATCTAGCATGAAGCCAGCTGGACTAGGAAAATAAATTTGCTGTAGTTTTCCTACTATATTAAAATATAGAGTTTCCTGATCAGGGAGACTCAAGGAAAAAGTGTTTAATATTGTAGGGTAATCCTAATACTGATTTCTAATCAGGATATTGAAGAAATCATATTCATTCAATATAGGATTGGGCTCAGCAAATGCCTGTGTTGGATATCCAAAATATATTGGAAATAACTACTAGTATAAACTATATAGTAGTTTTCTATCTGCAGTATATTCTATACTGCAGATATACTGGCTGCCTGCATAAAATATACAGTAGTTTAGCCGGCATGTAGCCGGCATAGCTAGATCTTGCCGGCATACCCGGCATGCTAGCTAGAGAGAGAGAGAGAGAGATAGCATGGAAAAAAGGCTACTCCTTACTGTGAATGTATACAGTAATTAAGGATGTAAAAGTCTAATTTGACTGCCTTTTTCCAGAAAGAAGGTTCAAATAGAAGGGGAGAATGTACCATTCAGGCTTCCATGCAGCTACAGTACTATTGCCAACAAGGTACCGCCGATACACTGCCGGCCGGCAAGTCCAGCAGTACCAGTACAGTCGGCGTGCTGCCAACTGAGTCAGCACTATCTGTGCCGGCCTGGCCGGCAGTACCCTGGCAACAGGACCTGTCCTCCAAGGGAGGACTGAAGAACCTTGGGAACAGAAGGGACTTCCCTCTCACGGCCATCATGGTCTCCGGCAGCCAAGATGGCTGCCGGCTGGGCCGGCAGTTGCCGACAAATGATGTGGTTGGCGGCAGCATGCTCTGCGGTCACCCAAAGACATGACTAGAGAGGGAGTCTGGCTGGCTCTGGCAACCTACCAGCAAAGGTAAGGTTGCAAGATGCCGGCCTAAAGAAAGACAATGGCTCAGCCATCAAAAGTGAACAGAGGGGTAGGGAACAGGGTCCTGTAATGAGTGTGAAAGGAACTAGCAAAAATTTTCAGTCCTACCACCAGTAAAAGAAACTCTGTTTCGGTATCGGCAGAATCCCAGGGAACAGAAAAGACTCAGTTTTCCATCCCAGAGATTGCCGAAGCAGTTAAGCGGATGGCGGCACTGCCGCCTCCTCTCAACAAAGAAGAAACAGAGTTCCAGTGCCACGTATTCTAGGCTAAAGAAAATTACTCTTCAGCCCAGAGAACTGTGGCATAGGACTAGTCTTTTAGTTGCAAGGAGAAGATGGTATCCTACCATAACTTCAAGTGCGGCTAATGAGGGCTAACCTCCATTGCCGGCCACCTGGCCAGCAGGGGAATGATGGTATCCTACAACCCATTCGCCCTGCCGGCAGGTCGCCAACATAAGACTAGATACTCTGAGATTCTGACTAAATCCCAAAACCTGATGGTATACCACAACCAACGGTTAAGGGAAGAGGCAGGACAAACCCCAAGTTAGCCATGTCTGAATAAAATTCAAAGCACGGCTATTAAGGTTGTAGCCTGAGGCTACACTCAGAGGGAAAGAGATTACCCTTAAGTCTCCGAAGAGACGTGTAATGTTTCATAACATTCTAGGAGGTATCAGTCTCCAATGAATGAAAACAATACACGAGGGTAACCGGGGAAAGTCTGAACGTATAGTAAAACGTCTAGGTAAGGTTACCTAGGCTATACGAGATCTCGGTTACCTAAATCACCGAAACTCTAACTATACGATCGACAGAGAAAATGGGGAAACAAAAATTATGCATATTATCGATACTTTACAAGAATAATTGCCTAAATAGCTAAATAATTAAATAAAGCTATTAAAAACTGGAAGTCGTTCTACTATATAAATAACACATGCCAAACGAACGACGGCGCCATGGCGCCTCCAGTAACTGGCCTAGCTCATAAACACAATAAAATACTCTAATTTCATTGTGAAACAGGAGCTAAAATATGCTCATAGTAAAGACCCGATACTCAACTTTCCAGAGGCGGAAGACGATGGAGAAAGCATAATAATAATCCTGTAAAACGATCGAAAAGTTAGATCACCAGGAAATATCACCGAGCGAGATCACTACAAAAAAAGGAATGTCCACCGTCGTGGGAATGGCGCTGTTGTATTCCCAATAGTATTACGAGAGCGGGGAGAGCCTTTGGACGGCTCCCTTTTGCCACATCCTCCTCGAAGCCAAAACGCTGTTTGGGGTGCAGATTGCTATGGAGGGGTGTCAAGAATGCGTCCGCTGATATTATGCGATATCCTTTGGAGAAATTGTAAGGATATTCGCGCCAGGAGTTAGAATTCTGGATACCTAAAGGTAAAATTCTCTGGGAATATCACTGTAGTACATATATCCCTTAGGAAGCTACTTTAAGGAACTTCCATCACGACGACATGGCTTGAGCCCAAAAATATTTATGTACATATATATATATATATATATATATATATATATATATATATATACATATATATATATATATACATATATATATATATATATATATATATATATATATATATATATATATATATATATATATATAAAACTTCCAACGTTTTGTCAGTAAATACATCGAATAGCAGTTTGGAAGAGTTTTGACGTCTGTTGTACAATGCACATCAAAGTTATATTAATCAATGTAATTTTTTTTAATTGAAATAGATTATTGTAATAATGGATTCAAAATCAGTTGATTATATATTATACTTGTATGCATGAGCATTAATTGATTATATTTAAATGTACCAAGAATATGAATGTTCTTTATGTATGCAGTAATTGAACAGCTGTTTTGAGACAACTAGCACGCTACTCATTTTGTAGTCTCTCTATTTTTTGTTATGAAGAGAAAATTAAATGGAGTAAATTATTTATTATATACACAGCAGTGTTATTATTGTTATCTTGTTTATGAATATCCGCTATTTTTATTTTTTCCTTGCATAAAGATTGCACGCAAAGTAACAGCAATGAAACCAGTGTAAATGACAATCAATATTATTGCAACTTAGAGTTATGTAGAGACATACTTTAATCAGTCAGTT
>NC_090730.1:93678738-93688738 GCF_036898095.1 Palaemon carinicauda
GAAGAATTGTCATTGACTTTTATCCTTCTTCGTGGCCAAGTGGCTTAGTCACTGTCTATACAAGCTTGCCGACCAGGGTTCGATTCCCGGCCGGAGCCAAGCTCTTGTCTTTGTGTGATTTCGCCTGGGGCTCTGATCCCGAGGTCGTTAAGAGAATCCAGACATTAATGTATCAAAAATATATATGGCTTATTTGAATATGAAAAACACGTAAAAATGTGCAAAATTTATCATTATTGAATGCCAAGTAACAAACTACCAATTAGCTACGATGGTGAGGATGGGTTGATTTCAATTCTAAGTACAAAATACCTGAATTCGACAGGTATAAGTACAGAAGAATTGTCATTGACTTTTATCCTTCTTCGTGGCCAAGTGGCTTAGTCACTGTCTATACAAGCTTGCCGACCAGGGTTCGATTCCCGGCCGGAGCCAAGCTCTTGTCTTTGTGTGATTTCGCCTGGGGCTCTGATCCCGAGGTCGTTAAGAGAATCCAGACATTAATGTATCAAAAATATATATGGCTTATTTGAATATGAAAAACACGTAAAAATGTGCAAAATTTATCATTATTGAATGCCAAGTAACAAACTACCAATTAGCTACGATGGTGAGGATAGGTTGATTTCAATTCTAAGTACAAAATACCTGAATTCGACAGGTATAAGTACAGAAGAATTGTCATTGACTTTTATCCTTCTTCGTGGCCAAGTGGCTTAGTCACTGTCTATACAAGCTTGCCGACCAGGGTTCGATTCCCGGCCGGAGCCAAGCTCTTGTCATTGTGTGATTTCGCCTGGGGCTCTGATCCCGAGGTCGTTAAGAGAATCCAGACATTAATGTATCAAAAATATATATGGCTTATTTGAATATGAAAAACACGTAAAAATGTGCAAAATTTATCATTATTGAATGCCAAGTAACAAACTACCAATTAGCTACGATGGTGAGGATGGGTTGATTTCAATTCTAAGTACAAAATACCTGAATTCGACAGGTATAAGTACAGAAGAATTGTCATTGACTTTTATCCTTCTTCGTGGCCAAGTGGCTTAGTCACTGTCTATACAAGCTTGCCGACCAGGGTTCGATTCCCGGCCGGAGCCAAGCTCTTGTCATTGTGTGATTTCGCCTGGGGCTCTGATCCCGAGGTCGTTAAGAGAATCCAGACATTAATGTATCAAAAATATATATGGCTTATTTGAATATGAAAAACACGTAAAAATGTGCAAAATTTATCATTATTGAATGCCAAGTAACAAACTACCAATTAGCTACGATGGTGAGGATGGTTTGATTTCAATTCTAAGTACAAAATACCTGAATTCGACAGGTATAAGTACAGAAGAATTGTCATTAACTTTTATCCTTCTTCGTGGCCAAGTGGCTTAGTCACTGTCTATACAAGCTTGCCGACCAGGGTTCGATTCCCGGCCGGAGCCAAGCTCTTGTCTTTGTGTGATTTCGCCTGGGGCTCTGATCCCGAGGTCGTTAAGAGAATCCAGACATTAATGTATCAAAAATATATATGGCTTATTTGAATATGAAAAACACGTAAAAATGTGCAAAATTTATCATTATTGAATGCCAAGTAACAAACTACCAATTAGCTACGATGGTGAGGATGGGTTGATTTCAATTCTAAGTACAAAATACCTGAATTCGACAGGTATAAGTACAGAAGAATTGTCATTGACTTTTATCCTTCTTCGTGGCCAAGTGGCTTAGTCACTGTCTATACAATCTTGCCGACCAGGGTTCGATTCCCGGCCGGAGCCAAGCTCTTGTCTTTGTGTGATTTCGCCTGGGGCTCTGATCCCGAGGTCGTTAAGAGAATCCAGACATTAATGTATCAAAAATATACATATGGCTTATTTGATATATATATATATATATATATATATATATATATATAGTGTATACAGTATACATAAAAATATTTATAGTTTTTAATATATTTCCCAATGTCATATTCCCAAACTGCTAACAAAAAGTAAGTTTGCGCTTCCATACACACACACACACACACACACACACACGCATATATATATATATATATATATATATATATATATATATATATATATATATATATATATATATATATATATATATATATATATATATATATATATATATATATATATATATATATATATATATATATAATATATATATATATATATATATATATATATATATATATATATATATATATATATATATATATATATATATACTGTATACAGTATATATGAATACATTCATATTTTTGGATATATTTTCCAATGTCGTATTCCTGTAGTGCTAACAAAAAGTAAGTTTGCTCTTCCATACACACATACTCACACACACACACACACATACACACACACATATATATAAATATATATATATATATATATATATATATATATATATATATATATATATATATATGTGTGTGTGTGTGTGTGTGTGTGTGTGTGTGTACAGATAGGAATCCATTCGCCACTAGAAATTGACAAATACTGAGCATCACGCTAAACTGTGGGTGTCCCGTTTTACTGCAGAATGAAGTTAAACTTATGCCATACAGCTGGGCGTCTGATCAGTAGAGTTTAGCGTTTGGTTCATTTGTACATCTGTTTTTAGAAAACATCTTCGATATCTAGGCTAATAGAAGCTTCACCCCGTTTCTTTTATTCCCATTCAGTACCCAATACTATACTCTTTTACTTTCTCACGGTTCCTAATTCTCTTACGCAGAAAAAAAGCCAATCAGTAATTAATTAGCAAAATATTGTTATTCGTATTCGTAAACTCTTAATTAAGGGCTATCGTCCTCTTTGGCTACTGGAATAGAAATCATTGGCCTTTCTCTTGTCTTTTCACATCTATTGTTTTGAAAAGAGAATACAGGGCTCTGAGAGAGAGAGAGAGAGAGAGAGAGAGAGAGAGAGAGAGAGAGAGAGAGAGAGAGAGAGAAAGAGAGAGAGGCGGTTGTTTATAACATTCTTTTGTTTTCTACGCAATCTTTTACCTTTGAACCTGAAGTCGTTTATACAGAGATTATTACAACATCGATGTAAGAATGTTAGCGTATTTGGGTCCGAATAATGTGGTACTATTATTGATCATATTTTCCAAGGTCTTGATATTTTCTATAACATCTATCTAGAAAGTAAAGTTCTCTGTCAGTGAAACACCATATAATTTGATTAATGAATTATCAATGACCATATAATCTCAACTAGAAAAGACCATGTGATTATCTGGCTTAGTACTAGCTAAGTCACGTTATTAAGACCTGTGGTTCATATTTTCTTGTACGGTGGTTATTGGATTACATTCCGATTTTATTGATTGCACCTATAAAATACGTTAAAAACCAAAAGTAACAAGGTATTAGTGTGAAGCGCGTTATTGTAGGCAATATGAGGCACATTAATTTGATTACCTTCACATATAACTGGTGATGTGTGTGCTCTAAATAAGTCTATGAGATAATTTTTTTTTTCAAGTATCATGTATATGCGAGCCTTTATACATTTTGAAGAGTTGTTCACATAGGGAATATTTGGATCTGTGTATAGCGAAATCGAAATATTAATAATAATGCATTATGGGCTTTTCGAAACTGGGTGATTCAAAGTTTGTATTTGATCATATAGTGAGAATATTGGCTACTTTGCGTTTAATATGTCATTTTTTTTAATATCGAGGGCTACTGGAATCCTCTACTGTATGAAAAAAACTTATTCCTAGGAATCGTGAGATACTCGGATGAAAAAAAAATGAAAGAGAACGGTCAACTCGGTCAACATTGTTCAAACGAGCACTAAACTCTCCCAAATAATATTTAGATGACCATGCTTGTTATAAGACACCCCTTCTCTATGGGTAGTTTTATTTTAAGTGAAGGAAGCCCGTCCGGTTGACAGGTTTGTATAAACTTTCCCCTGAGATTTGTTGTAGTGATAGCCTCATAACTATAAAAAATTAAAGAATGTGTAATGCACCAATGTATTTGCTTGATAGAGAAATGTACCCCTAGATTAATGCTGTTGCATGGGTTTCCACTAGTATTTGATTATTAAGGATATAAGCACTAAGGAGCTGGAAAATAACAAAGAAATATTCGCTGAACGTGATACAATGCTCCCCTATATCTATTTGAAAACTTGAGGTTTAGCATTATTGATTTAGTTCTAAAAAAGGACGTTTCATCAAACAGTGAAAACGCAGTTCCCCTTTGTCATCCTATGCTAATTATTATATCGAACATTAAGGATGATTTTGTTCTTAGGAAATTTTGTGAATTAACAGGGAGAAAAAGCAACCTACGAATGTATTTCATTGGAAAATGTTAACAAAGTGGCCGTATTTTTCTGGCCACATGAAATAATATATGCTAAACATCTTATCGTTCCTCTGCCATTTACATAACCGTTTAAGAAGGCAACGATTGATTGGCGAAGACCACTCTCACTTACGGTCGATTAATGAATGAAAATCGACGATTCCCGTATACATACATACATACATATATATATATATATATATATATATATATATATATATATATATATATATATATATATATGTGTGTGTGTGTGTGTGCGTGTACACACACATGTATATATATATGTATATATATATATATATATATATATATATATATATATATATATATATATATATACATATATATATATATATAATATATATATATATTATATATATATATATATAAAATATATATATATATAAATATATATATACTATATCTGACTCCTTTAAGGAAGGACTGGAACGTCCCCTGCTCGGGGTTTTTAACTTGAGTCTGAAAGATTAACTTGAGTCTGGACTAAAATGACTTCTAGAAGGGCTAGAAACACGTTCTCTGGATCAATATGGGGTTTTTTGAGGATGGTGAGTTCAACAGTAACATTTTCAACACCACCTGGGGTCATCTTCAAGGTCTAAAGGTCTTTTATCAAGGTCAAATTTGTGAATTTTGGTAATTTTTGCTCGTTTTTTTGTGTGTAACTCATAAATGGTGAGAGATAGCTGATTATAATATGAGGCAAGTCTGCAAAGCTGTCCGAATTTAATATATATTGTCATATATCGTCCTTCAAGAAAGGACTGGAACGTCCCCTGATCGGGGTTTTTAACTTGAGTCTGAAGGATTAACTTGAGTCCTGGACTGAGTCTGAAGGATTAACTTGAGTCCTGGACTAAAAATGACTTCTAAGAAGGGCTAGAAACACGTTCTCATAGTCATTATGGGGGTTTTTGAGGGCGGTGAGTTCAATAGTGACATTTTCAACACCACCTAGGGTCATCTTCATCATCTTCAAGGTCAAAAGGTCATATTTCAAGGTCAAAATAGTGAATTTTGGTCATTTTTACTCGTTTTTGTGTGTAACTCATAGATGGTGAGGGATGGCTGATTATAATAAGAGGCAAGTCTGTAGTTATGTCCAAATTAAATATATATTGTCCAATATTGTATTACTCAAACATTCCAAACAAGCCCTAAAACAATGAAACACTAAAATAAGAAATAAAACGAGTAAAAATGACCAAAATTCACTATTTTGACCTTGAAATATGACCTTATGACCTTGAAGATGATGAAGATGACCCCAGGTGGTGTTGAAAATGTCACTATTGAACTCACCGTCCTCTAAAACCCCCATTTTGACTCAGAGAACGTGTTTCTAGCCCTTCTTAGAAGTCATTTTAGTCCAGGACTCAAGTTAAAAACCCCGATCAGGGGACGTTCCAGTCCTTTCTTGAAGGACGATATATGACAATATATATTAAATTCGGACAGCTCTGCAGACTTGCCTCATATTATAATCAGCTATCTCTCACCATTTATGAGTTACACACAAAAAACGAGCAAAAATTACCAAAATTCACAAATTTGACCTTGATAAAAGACCTTTAGACCTTGAAGATGACCCCAGGTGGTGTTGAAAATGTTACTATTGAACTCACCATCCTCAAAAAACCCCATATTGATCCAGAGAACTTGTTTCTAGCCCTTCTAGAAGTCATTTTAGTCCAGACTCAAGTTAATCTTTCAGACTCAAGTTAAAAACCCCGAGCAGGGGACGTTCCAGTCCTTCCTTAAAGGAGTCTATGATATATATATATATATATATATATATATATATATATATATATATATATATATATATATATATATATATGTATATATATATATATATATATATATGTGTGTGTGTATATGCATATATATATAAATATATATATATATATATATATATATATATACTGTATGCATATATATATATATATATATATATATATATATATATATATATATATATATATATATATATATATGTATATATATATATATATATATATATATATATATATATATACATACAGTATATATATACATATATATATATATATATATATATATATATATATATATAGATATATATATACATATATATATATATAAATAATATATATATATATATATATATATATATATATGTATATATATATATATCTATATATATATATATATATATATATATATGTATGTATATATATATATATATATATATATATATATATAGACATAAATATATATATATATATATATATATATATATATATATATATATATATATATATATATATATATATATATATATATATATATATATATATATACATATATATATACATATATATAAACATATGTATATATATATATATATATATATATATATATATATATATATATATATATGTATATATTGTCTAAAGAAGGTCAATTACAGACAGATGTAATTTGTCCCGACTGGAACTACTTGTTTGTGGCTGGATGAGTCAACCTGGTCAGTCTCTATATCAGAAGCATAAAGCCAGGCTGACACTTGTACGAATTTGTGGCCCGCATTGTCACGACTCAAGTCGTGAACTGGCGTGAACTCGTCGTGAACTGGCGTGAACTCGTCGTGAACTGGCGTGAAGTGTTCGTAAACCCATCGTGACATCGTGGCATGTCGTGACGAGAATTTTGAAATGTTCAAAGTTTTGGTCACAACAAAATTTCGTGAATGGGTCGTGAACTATGCGCGAACTATTCGTGAACTCGTCGGGACAATGCGGGAAGTGCGCAAACTATATGTGATCTCGTCGTGAACTCTTCGTGCCAGTTCATGTCAATGTGGACAGGTTAGCTGTGATTCTGAGGTAATTTTTTTTTTTTCTATCTTCCAGTTCGTGCCACAAAATGTCATGACTTGCCACGAATAAGTCGTGCAAGTGTTAGGGTACTTTAATGTCTGAGATTTGGGTGGACAAAGTTTTTTTGGGGCGAATTTATTGAGATTTATAATGTCATCCATGCCTATGGAATTTAAAAAGCAAAATGTATTCAGATAGAAACTCTAAAAACAAGGCTTACGAAGTTCTGATAGAAAAACGTAAAGAAAAGTGTCCAGAAGCAAATAAAGACATGTTAACTAAAAAACTCAACATTATGCACACTGTATTTCGAAAGGAACGAAAAAAGGTTAAAGCCTCCAAAAAATCTGGCACAGGAACTGATGAGGTGTATGAACCATCTCTATGGTATTATGATCAATCATTTATAAAAGCATCAGAAACACTACGTCCATCTGTCTAATGTGCAAGAGGTTAGGGAAACTAATATACATTGCCTTATTGTATTTCATAGCAAGAACATGTGAACTTAAACCATGTAATATATAATAATTCCGTATATAAGTGAAATTTTTTTTTAAGGCAACAGATATGCACAAAGCTATTTTTAAATATTTAATATTTGACATTCATAACCCATAAAAGAGCAATCATTATAATGTTCAGATACCAAAAATATTACAAACACTCTCTAATTGCCAGTGTACTTACTGCACCTTAACCATTGAAATAATTCATAAACATTTCTCGAACTTTCTCTGCATCTCTGCAGTCATGTCCATTTACGTCAGGTAATAATGGTGCATGATAAATCTCTTTTTGTGTCTGCTCTTTTTCTCAAGACTCATACATTTACAAGCCCAAAAAGCAATGGCTTAAAGGTCATTATCATGGAGCGCTTCCGCCATAGGTGTTAACTGCTCTATTGCTGAGACTGAAATATCATGTTTTTGAAGATCTGATCGTAGCGTGAGTGCTCATCTGTACAATTTCAAAGCCCCACCCACTACAATCTGATTTCTCAATCAAGTCGCTAGTGAATGGGCAGCCTTAAAGAACTCACAGACAGCAATATATAAAACACTGAATATCCAAAAGTCTCTTAACCACACTCAAAACCCCCCTCTCTCTCTCTCTCTCTCTCTCTCTCTCTCTCTCTCTCTCTCTCTCTCTCTCTCTCTCTCTCTCTCTCTCAAGTACGTTCAAATGTGTTCAGGAATTCCTTATAGATACGGCTCTAGTTTTATCAATTCTTCCAAATCAGCCTTCTCCTTTACGTTAGCCGCCTCTGTACATCTCTTAAAATATCGTCGTACCTGATAAGCGTAATCCAGGAAAGTCATTTTCTCGTCCTTTCTCAAACGTCGGAACCTTTCATTATAATATTCAGGGGTCATCTGATTTACTTGGATCACGCTGCTCTTCACTTCTTGATACTCCATCCGCTGGTCCTGATATAAGGATAAGTAAGCACTGCGGTCCTTCCTAAAGTGTACACTCTGCAATAACACAGACTATTTGTTTTCTGGTAATTTCCTTGTCCCTGCGACTGTTTCAAAATGATCGAGGAACTCCTCTGTGGATTTTTCTGTGAATGAATGATATGCTAGAAATGATGGATGAAAATATATGTGGTATCTCAATACTGCTCGATCTCAGTGTTGAGTGTACTTGGCCCAATCTTATTCTGCATCTATTCCATTGGTCTATCGAAAATGCTACAAAGGTATGGCATGAAGTTCAAACTATTTGCGGATGACACACAATTTTACTTCTCCATAAATGATATACATGACACTACTGAAACTCTAAACCGAATCCTTGATAGCGTTAGAGAATGGATGACATTTAAACAACTAAAATTAAATGAGAACAAAACTTAATTCATGGTGGTGGGTAACAGAAACAGCGTGAGAAACTTGGGTGATATTTAAATGAACATAAATAATGACTCGGTGCCGATACCTAGTAAAGTTAGAGATCTATGTGTATTTCTTGACTGTAACCTGTCTCTAAATGCCCAAATAAATAATGTAATAAAAACTGTTGGTTATCATCTAAGAAATATTGCGTTTGTAAAAAGTACCTGGTCGAAAATTCTGTAAAGAAACTTGTAATAAACTATGTTATTACCCGGATTGACTACTGCAACTTTATCTATTACAATTTACCAAAGGTGCAACTTAAGAAATTACAAAACATAATAAACAGAGGAGCAAGACTGATAAAAGCTGTCCCACCTAGAGAAAGGATCACCACTATACTAATCGATTTACACTGGCTGCCTATTAAAGCAAGAATTGAATCTAAAATATTTACAATAACCCACCGAGTTATCAGAACCGGGCATCCAAAATACTTAAGAGAATTGCTACATATTGCGCAGCCAACAAATCGTGTCGACACGAGAATAGTTACAGATGGCTTCAAACTGTTGGAACCTAGATTTATGTCTACTTTAGGCTCCAGAGCCTTTAGATATGCGGCCCCAAGACCATATAATAAGCTTCCATGAAACATTCGAATGATTGAAGACATTAAGGCTTTCAAGAGGAAACTAAAGACTTTCTTATTTCAACAGTCATACAACAGTGATGATTTAACAGTAAATGAACAATACACGATATGAAAAGTTAAATACTCTGGAAGAACAAGGTGAAATGACAGTGGAGGTTCTTTAGAGAGTGGGGTTCTCCTGCTGTATGGGACCAGAAAAACAGCCATCAAAGTACTATAAGTAAAGTAAGTAACCTTGGAATTAACCTCTAAGCTTCCAACACATTAAACGTGGGTT
>NC_090730.1:93703738-93706238 GCF_036898095.1 Palaemon carinicauda
TATAGCTATTCGTAAATATTTGTGAGGTAAGGTAGCTATTTCCAGGTGTAAGATGACTTCACCTTGCCATCGTCCATCCGTTTACGGACCAGATCTACCGTTGCTTAGCTTTGTTGATCAATCGACCAACGATATAGTGAATTGCAATTGTCGTTGACGTATGATAGAAAATATGGTATGCTTGAATGATAGTTTCCAACATTTAAAACTGCAAATAGTCTCTCTACCGGTAGGAGCTATCAGTAAAAACTAGTATCAACCAGTAGGCTTCGACCAGAGTCTCATTTAACTTCTGCAGCGTAATAACATAAGTCCCTGATTTATTGGAAATATTTAAGTGCAATCAGATAGACCAGGTAATGTCAATAGAGTGTACTATAAAGGAGTCAAGCGTGTAAATAAATTGAGATTTTAGGAACTTACTGATTTGCCTAGTGTTCATACTTTTAATTTATTTAAAACCTAAACATAAGTGATAAGAATGTCGCTCTAATGAAAGGATAGAGTAGAAAGAACACAGGATGGAAGGCCAGACTAAAGCATGGGCGCCCTTTGGGCACCGGGTAAGGGAACTGTATCTGCAGAATTATATATAAATACTTGAAATTATAAAATTATTTATGTAATTTTAGAATAAGATTCTTTGTAGATAACCAAGTGCTTTTCCCAGTTGAAAAGCAGAATGCTATAAGCCAGAGGGCTCCAACAGGGAAAATAGCCCGGTGAGGAAAGGAAATAAGGAAACTACAAGAAAAGTAATTAATTAAAATATTTTAAGAACAGTAACAACATTAAAATAGATATTTCATATGTTAAAGTATAAAAAAAAAATTAAAAACACAAGAGGAAGAGAACTCTAAGCCAAGACTGTGTAAGACCATGCTACAGAGGGTATGCCACTATACAAGACCAGAGAACAATGATTTGATTTTGGAGTGCCCTTCTCTAGATGAGCTGCTTACCATAACTAAACAGTCTCTTCTACCCTTACTAAAATGAAAGTAGCCACTGAACAATTACATTGCACTAGTTAACCCCTTGAGTCTGGAAAATTGTTTGGTAATCTCAGTGTTGTCAAGTATACGGTGTGCGTGTAGGCAAAAGGAAATTAAGCTGTAACCAGGGAGAAGGATCCAATGTAGTACTGTCTAGCCAGTCAAAGGATTCAATAATTCTCTAGCGGTATACATAAATATATATGTATATACATATATATACATACATACATATATATATATATATATATATATGTATATATATATATTACATATATATATATATATATATAATATTTATATATATGCATGTATATACTGATATATATATATATATATATATATATTTTATATATATATATATATATATATGTATATATATAGATTTCAATCTATGCTAGACTTTTTTATCCCCAACATTCATGTATTATTTTCGTGGGTTCATACCCTTCTCCATCTGTTTTTTATCCTACATTTCCTGACGATGTTATTCTCCTCCTTTTCATTTTTTTTCTCTATGTAATACTTTTTATTTTGTTATCTGTGTCCCAGGCTTTTCTTTATATTTTCTTTTTCTACACCTAAATTAATTTTATCTTAGTCATAAGTGTTCTCTCTCTCTCTCTCCTCTCTCTCTCTCTCTCTCTCTCTCTCTCTCTCTCTCTCGTTTTTTCATCACAAATACATTTCAATTTACACATAATTTGTAAAATTGTAAATAATTTTTGTATTGTAACTTGAATTCTAAGAAATATAAGTATTAGGCTTAGCCAGACAAGTACTCACTCGGGTGCTAGCATATTACTTGTATGGAACTAAAGGCAAAAAGAAAACTTATTGATGAATTCGGTTGAGTATAAATCATTCCTTTTGTTTTGTAATTGGATATAAATAGAAAGTCTGAATTTAACTTTTTATCCAAAAAGACGTTAAGAAAATATTTATATTACAAACCCCTCATCGGCTGAACTTCAAGAGACAGTCACGAATATTATGGGCGTTGTAGCAGAGCTATCATATGGTTGGCTGGGCTTCCAAGACCTGTTGATCCATTGTGTTTGAGCCATCCGTCAGATGGGAGGGGGGTGGGGGGAGGGGGCTTGGCTATTTTACACGATTTATCACCGAAAGCAGTTAGGTTTATTCTTCCCAAAGACCAACAGAGGTAACAATCAGATATGCCTTCGTCCCGAGGCTTCTAAACTGGCAATGGATTCGACTAGAAGTGGATACTATTGCTAGCTTCAATGCGATGTCGAGTTAGTGCACTGAGATCCCTTTTCTGTTTAATTATTTCGGTTTGAATTGCAGTTAAGCAATGAGTATCTACTCTACATTATATTGCCTTGCAAGTTATCAAATGAAGTCTGAAATCAGATGCTGATAATTAATGCATGATTCAAGGAATATTTATGAATTAAAAAGTTTCTATCTGTTTACTTCTCTACTTTACGCTCGTCTTTCAAAGCAGCATGTGTATGAATACACCCATATAGAAGTATATA
>NC_090730.1:93711238-93736238 GCF_036898095.1 Palaemon carinicauda
AACCAGTGGCCGACATCCATGATAGCTGCAACCCAGACGTCGAGGCAGCCCGACACCCAGCCGGCTTCGACAGCCTCCCAGGGGCGGGGTGCCCGTAGCAGTGGACCTCGAAGAGGCAGAGGTCCGAGAAGTGGGGATGCAGTGAATAGCAATTGTTGGAACTGTGGGGGAAGGGGGCACCTCCGAGCTATATGCCCCTCCGTCGGGCAGCGGCGGTGTTTTGGATGCCATGCCACAGACCACCTACTGAACAGCTGTCCAAAAAACGGCGTCGGCTCAAGGGATCACGTTCCCCCTGCACCAACAAGAGGAAGGGGAAAACGACACGGGACGGGGACCAAGGGTCCTTCGGGCTGTCTGTCCGAACCGCCAGGACCAAAGACAGAAGAGCCAAGGAGTCAAACGTCAGCCCCCAGTGTGACGTCGGGGGAGGCCAGTCAGTGCCCCAGCCAGCAGTAAGGGATACCCCCGGGCCAGCGAGCGCGACTTTCCCGGGAGTGCCAGAGGGGGTTCGGGAGGTAGAGCAGCTGCCTCCCACTGCCGCTCCCACACATGCAAGTAGGAATGCGGTCCCCGTTCTTAGAGTAGAGCTGGGATCGGGTGTGCAACGCGCTCTGCTTGATTCCGGGGCCAGCTTATCCCTTATGGAAGAACATTTGGCGACGGATGCCATACAAACGTCGAAGGAGTGCCTGGTGTTGAACACGGCTGGGGGTCACAAACTGATGACCCGACGTATTGATAGACAGCGATTCCTCCTTCAAGGTCGAGAAGTGACCCATGCCTTCTATGTCATTCTGACATTAAATATGGGGGATATTCCCATTATCCTCAGAATCGATTTCATCAAGGAGAAACAAGTGATAATACGGGGCCCCGATGGGGAGGGGCTGGAAGTGAGGTGGAAAGTGGGACCAGGAGAAGAGAGAGAGATACCCGTTATGGGGGAAACTCGGCCTTGAGTTAGGGTCGCCCTTACTGCTAAGGGGATAGCAGGGGCGGTTCCTGCCGGGCCGGAGGCAGGTGAATCAATCCCCCCCTCCTCCCTCTACTCCCTATCAGTGGCACCCGCACCGGAAATGCGCGCAGGTGATTTAGTGCACGTAAAACCACATCAAAAGTGGCAGGATTTCATGTCTCCAGGGGTCACCACTTTTACCGAAGGAAAGGTTGAAATTCCCTTTATAAATGTAAGTACCCAGTGGTTCCACTTAGGCACTGAGTCGGTCTGCGACCTTGAGTTATGTTCATTTGTGACAGCCGAACGGACACTGGCGACCTTGTCTTTCCATGGTCAAGGTCCCGGTGGGGACAGGCTGAGAAAGCTCCGGCAAACAGCTATTGGAGCGACCCCAAGTAATTATTATAAGAGAGTAAGAGATATTGTAGAGAATTTTGCGGACGTAATTGCAGTCGGAGATGAAACCCCATGGAGAATTACTAAGTTTCCATTTAACATCGAGACTGGCAGTCACCCCCCAATTCGTTCTAAACCTTATAGGACTCCCGTCTGTCATGTAGAGGCAATTGAAAGAGAAATAAATAAATTAAAAGAGCAAGGTACGATTCGAGAAAGCGAGTCCCCCTGGGCCTCTCCAATTGTGATGGTTCGTAAGAAGGATGGTTCTTTTCGGTTATGCGTAGATTATAGGAGGATAAATGCTGTTACCAAGGATAATGCATACCCTTTGCCCTCTATCGAGGAACTGTTACTTAAAGTCAGGGAAAGCAGTTTTTTTTCTACTTTAGATTTAAAGTCCGGGTATCACCAAATTCCCTTAGATGACGAAAGTAAAGAAAAAAACGGCCTTTATAGCAAATGATCAATTGCTTGAGTATAATTATCTCCCTTTCGGATTAAAGAATGCTCCTGCCCATTTTTCTCGTGTGATGATGTCTGTATTAGCTTCATTATTGAAACATAGTGTTTTTGTCTATTTGGATGATATAATTGTAATTGGGGCTACGGCAGACGAGCATGAAAAAAATCTTATACAAGTGTTAGAAGCCTTGAGACGTCAGGGGATGAAGATTAATTTAGACAAATGTAAATTTTTTCAACAAGAAGTAGAATTTTTGGGGCACATAGTAACACCCGAAGGCCTAAGGCCTTGTGCCGATAAAGTAGCTGCAACCAGGGAATTTCCAGAGCCAAAAAACGCTAAGGAAGTAGCCAGTTTTCTCGGGCTCGCTGGCTATTACCGTAAATTTATACAGAACTTTGGTCACATAGCATGACCGCTAGATTCATTGAGGAAGCGGCCCGAATTTCAGTGGGGAGAAAGAGAAAAAGCTGCTTTTCAGACATTAAAGAATGCACTCATGAGCGACGAACTTTTGGCTTATCCAAGGTTCGATCGGCCGTTTTTGGTAACGACCGACGCGAGTCAGATCGGGGTCGGTGGAGTCATTTCTCAGGTTGATGATGAAGGTAATGAGAGGCCTATTTATTTCGCTTCACGAGCTTTAAAGGCACCAGAGGTTAGGTACAGTACCTTCGATAGAGAGGCATAGGCAATTCTATGGATGCTGGAGAGACACCGCTACTTCTTGCTTGGGCATAAAATTAAAATAAATACAGATCATCGGCCGTTGCGAGACTTGTTTAAAAAAGGGGAATTAAATACTCGGCAAGCTCGGTGGATTGAGCGGTTGTTAGAGTTTGATATTGTAAATTTCGAGCATATTGCGGGGAAGTCAAATAAAGTAGTAGACGCTCTCTCCAGGACCGCCATAGCGGCAGTAACGACTAGGTCGGCAAGGCGGAAGGAAAAACAACAGAAGAGTTCGGGGTCAAATACACCTGTGGGAGGAGCGCCTAGAAACCGGGAAGAACCTGGCAACTCTAGTGCGAGAGAGAGAGAAGACGAGAACTGTCCGGAGGATGTGAATGTTGGGAGTTCCATGGGGGGAACTCAGAGAGAATGCCCCGTGAATCAGTGTGTGGTCGATTTGTGTGGCTGGAGTGTGGGTGAGCTTGTTGCTGGACAAAAATCTGAAATTTGGATCGAACAGGTCAAGAGGTGTGTGAGAGATGCGAGTAGCAAGCTCCTGGATTTCTTGCGCATGTGAAGAGATGAGTTCTTCATCGAAGACGATATCCTATTTTATAAATATGAGAAGAGACCGGGAGATATTCGATCTCGCGTTGTTCTTCCTTCCTCTTTGATAGAGAAAGCCATCCATGTAATTCATGTAAGTCCTTACGCACGACATGTAGGTATAGAGAGGTCCTTGAGAAGGGCCAGAGAGTCATTTTTTTGGTTAGGGATGAAGAAAGACATTGTTAGGTTTATTAATAAGTGTCATGTGTGTAACACTATGCGGAACCACAACCATGTGATCCCGAAGGCCAGAACATGGTCAATAGTGCCTGTTAAATTTAATAGAGTGCATATGGACGTCCTGGGTCCATTCCCCCCCGGTGACGGGCAGTTTAAGTACGTGTGTGTGTTTGTAGATACATTCACACGCTTCACACACACGTATGCAATGGTGGACAAAACCGCAGTGTCGGTTGCGAAGGCATTGTGCTCCTTCATAGTGAGGTACGGATGTCCACGTACATTGATAAGTGACAATGGTAGAGAGTTTGTGAATGAAGTGTGCAAGGGGGTAACCCAGATCATGAAAATAGATCATTTCACTATCGCCTCTTATCGGCCATCAGCAAATGGGCTCGTCGAGTCCCATAACCGAGAGGTGACAAATATTTTAGGGTATCTTGTGGGGGACAACCCAAACCAGTGGGTGGAAATGTTGCCGTGGGCGGAGTTCGCCCTAAATACGGCTTATAATGGCTCCATAAGGGATACCCCATTTTTTATGCTCTTTGCGCAGGACCCTGTGTTGCCGTATACCGTTGTCATGGACCCCCACACCCTGCCATTATACAACACAGAACAATATCGGGAGATGATGTGTAATTTGGCTCGGAGAGTGTTTCAGATAACCCAAAAGTACTTGCTGAGGGCCAATGAGAAGTATCAGACGAAATACGATCAGCGTTTCCGAATGCGAATGTCTGATATACAGATAGGGGACAGAATCTATCTGAAAAGGTTGCAACCGAGGAAGCATAAACTGGAAGCCTCATATGTTGGACCGTATCGTGTAAAAGAAATTAAAGCCGATACGGCGGTCATCCAACACATCCGGACCGGGACCAAAGGCGAGTATCACCTTTCGCATATGCGTCCGGTCCGAGAGGACAACTTGGTGTGGTATTTGAATAAGCCGGTACCACCTTACCCCGGGCTACCTGGCTACTTGAGGGAGGGAAGTGAGGAGGAGGCCCAAGCATGTGTCAGTGCCATTCTTAGGGCACGAGAGAGTGCGAGAGGACATGGGCCTTGAGATAATGTCTACCACGAGGTGATTGAGGTCATAAAAATCAGGTTTCTTTTACGTATGTTCATTCCAAGTGTATTGTGAAAAGATGTTTTAAATTTTGTTTCCATTTTTTGTTTTTGCTCTAAGCATATCACGAGTATGTCATTCATCATACTGAGAAATTCCTGTTGCGTTTATGTTTATGTTGAAATTAATTAAAATTTCATTATTTTGTGTTGATACCAATTTTGCTATTACCAATGGTTTTATGTATGTTTTTCCATTTTGTTGTACTATGTTTAAAAAATTTCATTTGTCTCTGTGGAGGTTTTCGGTGCTGTTACAGGTAATTGCTAACCATGGGTTGAAAATTGAACATCATTACTTATGTTTTTGTTTCTCAGGAGAAATAATATTGCTCGGTTATTGATAAGTATTTCTTTTATTATTATTCACTGTTTGAATTTGCTCCTTGTTGCAGTGTCGCGGATGTGTTAGAAATGGTTTTCTTAAGATGGTAAATGTGTCAAAGAGTGCTGGGACTGTAAGTTATTCGTTTTGATTTCTCTTAATTTTTATCATTTTCTTTATTTTGTGTATGTAATGATTTGTCGGTTCATATAAAAATTTTATTGCATTGGAGGAACTGTTGGTAAAACATTATTATTTTTCTGATTTTGTGCTCCAAATTTCGGTGATGATGTATTAAACCTGAATTTTGTGTTTCTGTATGACCTATTGTGGGCGTGACATTCATCTTTGTGTAACTTGCAATTGTAACACACCAACCGCCCCTCTGATTTTAATTTTTTATTTTAATTTCTGCATGCACCCGAAGAGGATGGTACTCAGCGGCAATGTAAAGAGAAACGGAAGTTTTTGTTTCAGTGAAAATTTTTTTTGAAAAGTTTCATAAATAAAAGGAGAGAAAAAAAAATTGTTTCGAGAAAAAAAATCTGATAAGTGTGAATTTTACAGGACGTAAAATCTGGGAAGGGAGTGATGAGCTAATCACAGTCAGGTTGGCCGTTACTGATCGGGATGAGTGTCAACAGATTTTTCTTCTTTGTTAGAGGAAAGACGGTTACGATGTGGCTTGGGTGGCACTACGAAAAAGACGGTTACATTTTAGCTTGCGCTTGGCGTCACTAAAACCTCTCCCGATTGGTTTTTATGAGACTTTCTGGTCAAAACAACCAATCATTGATCAGGCATCGCGATGCCCATCTATGGGCGATGGGGAAACTACCTATAGGCGTCAGTCTGGTTTTGGAGGTCGATAGAGAGTGTCAGGTGCCAAGATGTGTGCTGAACCGAGTACCATTTTTCTGAGGGCTTTTTCTTAGTAACGTAATGTAATCATAATCAAGGGTGCCCTTGTAAACTTAAGAGAATACAGCATGTGTAAAATGATCTACTCGGCTATTATTTGTGCATGAAATTCCTCTCTATTCATGTTTCCCAGAAACTAATTGAACCCCAATACGACCCAGATCGGGCCATATATATATATATATATATATATATATATATATATATATATATATATATATATATATATATATATATATATATATATATATATATGTGTGTGTGTGTGTGTATGTAGGTATATATATATATATATATATATATATATATATATATATATATATATAGCATTATGATCTCCTACGACTATTGACGCAAAGGGCCTCAGTTAGATTTCGCCAGTCGTCTCTATCTTGAGCTTTTAAATCAATAATTCTCCATTCATCATCTCATACTCCATGGTTCATAGTCCTCAGGCAATATAGGCCTGGGTCTTCCAACTCTTCTAGTGACTTCTGGAGCCCAGTTGAAAGTTTGGTGAACTAATCTCTCTTGTGAGTGCGAAGAGCATGCCCCAAACAATCTACTTCTACCCCTCACCATGAACTCATCTACATATGGCACTTGCGTAATCTCTCTAATAGTTTCATTATTTTCGAATGTTCTCCTGCCATTTAATTCCTAATTCCTTTATTCTCATATCTACAATATCTGTTGGATATTGCTTCATTGCCATACCACAACTCATGTCCATACATTAACACCGATCTCACTAAACTGATATGTGGCTTCAGTTTCAAAAGTAATTTCAGGCGATTTTATTTCCAAATTTTACTTAACCAAGCCATTGTCTGATTTGCTTTTTCCAATTTTTCATTAAACGCCAATTCTAAACATCCTGTATTAGCCTAATCTCATGTGATATTTCATGCATTCTGATAAGCAATCTTTGCAAGTTCTTGTGTGTTTTGCTAATAAGGACAACGTCATCAGTTTACTCTAGGTCCGCTAATTTCCTGTTACCAATCCAGTACAATCCTTCTTCGGCATCCCCAACTGTTCTCTGCATTACAAAATCCATGAGGATAAACAACAGAGGTGACAGCATATTCCTTTGGAGTCCTCTACTTTTCACTGGAAATTCATTTGATAGGACTCCATTAACAATAACTTTGCACTTGCTATGCTCATGAACAGGTTTAATCAAATTTACATATCTGAGAGGAACTCCTTAACAATGCAGGACTCTCCACAATAGGGGATTTTTATATTCTACACATAGCTGTACAACATGTTTTAAGATGATAATTTCGTCAGTACAACTTTTACCTTTTCAAAACCCTGCTTGTTCATCTCTATATTTTATCAATCTTTCTCTGTAGTGTTTTCATACAATAAAATTTTTTCATGGCAACTGACGTAAGTGGGGTGCCTATGTAATTATTGTAATCAGTCAGATCTTTTTTATCGCCATTTTCTCCAACACTCGTAGTTCCCATTCATTAGGATTTGCCTCTTCATTTCATAGTCAACAGAGTAATCTTTCCAGTATTCTGGGAGTAACTTACTTTTTGCCAATATCATCTCAGCAGTTACCCCATCGTATCCATGGGTTTTTCATCTCTTGAGGATTTTAATAATAGCTTCAGCTTCAAACACACTGAATTCATAAAGGGGTTCATCAAGATCTTCCTCAGCTTCGGGTATATCAATCAAATCCTTTTCTCCATTTCTCCTATTCATAACCTCCCTAAAGTGTTCCATCCAACGTTGCCTTTCTACATTTTCTGTTGTTACAACAGACCCATCTCTCTTTTTGGTGCTTCTTCTTTTTATGCCACAGAAGAGATTTCATTAATAACTCTATGAGCAATTCTTACACCATAGCCAACCCCTGAATTCATAGCATTGTCAGCCTCATCTGCTTTCCTGTCTAAATATTGTCTCCAGTCAAAACTGGCTTTTCTTTTGACCGCACTATCAATAATGGGATACTAAGCATGCTCAACCTTATAATTTTCATTACTTCCTCGGAAACTTTCAATAATCAATTTCTGTCTTTGTTTCCTTTTTATAATATCCCAAGAATTCTTTGATATTCATGGTTTTCTCCTTGTAACTGCATGTCATAAAGCTTCACCACCAACTGACTGACTAATTTCACGTAATTCTTTATTAACTGTCTGCTCTTCGTCTCTTAAAGTTTTTAAGACTGCAAATCACTGTGTTCATCTTTGGATATCTTGTAGCTTAGTTTTATCAAATCTAGATATTCTATCTAAATTTCTGTTGGGTGCTTTCAGTTTTTATTTCAGTGTGGCAACGAGGAGCTGCTGATCACTACAAATATCTGCACCTCTGTAGCTTCTTACATTTCTCAGAGTTCTCCTTCTCTCTTTAGTAATGGCTATGCGATCTATTTTATTCATGTAATTGCCCCATGATGAAGTCCATGTATATTTGTGGATGTCCTTGTGCTGGAAAAGAATACCTCAAATAACAAAATTGTTTATTAAACAAAGACTTATAAAATGTGCTCAATTTTCATTTGCAGCCTCACCAAGACCCTCAACACTCATCGTATTCTCTATACCTTGATTATTCCTTCTAACTTCAGCATTGAAGTCACCAATTACAATTTTCATATCTCTCTCTGGGATGTCATCTCTTATACTCTGCAGTTCTTCTTAGTATGCATCCTTTCCTTCTTATTGGTGGATAGTAAACTATAATACTCATATTGCACTGCTTTCATTAAAAATTTGTAAGTAACAATCTATTATTCACATCTCCCTACTCCGTCAATGCCATTTCTGCTCTTGGTGTCATCATCATCCTACCCCTACTCTTCAAACTACATCTGTTCTTCCTGAGTAAGTATAGATATTGCCTTAGTCTAAGATTTCTTTACCAATCCCCTTACAACGTGTTTCACTTAGGGC
Organism: Palaemon carinicauda; assembly: GCF_036898095.1. NCBI lineage: Eukaryota > Metazoa > Arthropoda > Malacostraca > Decapoda > Palaemonidae > Palaemon > Palaemon carinicauda. Next base: position 93,719,824 of record NC_090730.1, read on the forward strand.
CAAGATATCAAAACTATAATTCATATATTCATTCTCCACTTGCTGTAACTTTCCAATGTGATTCATAGTTCAAACATTCCAATTACCAATTCCAAATATTTTTTTGGGGGGGATTTATAAACCAGAAAATTCTTAGCATCCTGCTACGCTCGGTACCGGAGGCCATTCTGTCATTTTCTCTTTCCATACACTGATCAAATCCATAGAGGATTCATTGGCTAAATTCATCAAAGGATAGCCAGTTCTTGTCATGCGTAGTGCCTATCTTACTAAGGAAAGTTATCCCTGCCAGTCCATACTCATTCTAGTAAGATCAGCCACCAGGCATCGAGAGTAGAAACTGAAGACACATCTTGCCTATCGCCTTAAACCCAATCCGTCACTCTGTTGCCAATGACTTCTTCGAGATTTAGGGGGGCATTTCATCCACACCTAATGTTTCCATTACTCTACCAGGTTGCTCGTCTGCTTATACTCGTTTAAGCATTGGCAAAAATTGATTACTAAGCTATGCCGACTATCATCTCCTACGCCTATTGATGCAAAGTGCCTAGATTAGATTTCGCCATTCATGTTTATCTTGAGATTTTAAAACAATGCTTCTTCATTCAGTTCTCTCCTACTTCACGCTCCATAGTCCTCAGCCATGTAGGCCTGTGTCTATCAACTCTCTTAGTGCCTTCTGGAGCCCAATTAAATGTTTGGTGAACTAGTCTTTCTTGAGGAGTGCGAAGAGCATAACCAAACCATCTCCATCTACCCTTCACCATGATCTCTTCCATATATGGTACTCAAATAATTTCTCTTATAGTTTCACTTCTAATTTTGTCCTGCCATTTTACTTACAATATTCTTCTGGGGTATTTGTGCTCAAATCTACGTAATCTGTTGAATATTGTCCATACAGTAACACCAACCTCACTAAACTGATATATGGCCTGATTTTTAAATGTACTTTCAGGCAATTTTATTTCCAAATCTTACATAACCTTGCCATTGTTTGATATACTTTTTGATCTTTCATTAAATTCAAATTCTAAAGATCCTGTATTAGAGATCAGAGCTCGTATATATATATATATATATATATATATATATATATATATATATATATATATATATATATATGCAGAAGAACCACAGGGAAAATGAAAATACGAAATATACGCTTAAGTCCTGACTAGTTTCGTGATACTTCTTCAGAGGACTGATTTATTGAGAGAGGTTTCTTTACATTTTATAGGGAAAGCAAACGTACGAACATACATATTGAGATTTAGAGAACAATGACACTCCCTTACCCGCTACCTAGGCTTGGGTCAGGTGTTAAGTGGGTGGAGTCCCCAAACTCATTAGACACCTGCCAAAAAGGGTCATTTGTAGTGTCAGGTAAATTCTTGTTTTTTTTTTACTTTCAGTACAGTTTATATGAAAACATGGTAGCCTTATCTATATAAATACATAAGCAAAACATACACATACATACATATATATACATACATATACATATACATATATACATATATATGCACACATACATATATATACACATACATATATACACACATACATACATATACATACATACATATGTATATATACACTTATATACATACAACATTAATATCATAAACATATAATCATGTATATATCAATACGTATATCTAGCATAACACTGTATAGTGCCAATATACTTATGCATTACTATATAAAATAATTATACCCTTTAATGAATGGTAGCTTAGGTCTAAATATTAATTTCACAGCGACGTTAATTATTCACAATACATTCAATTCTACATTAAGTGGTTAATGTTTATTTATATAGCTTACAAATCTCTTTACATATAAAGGCGTCGAGTTTATACATTCCATGACCAACATTCAAGTTGTTTTCAAAGGTTTCTTTTATGAAACTGGACTCTATGATGTTTCTTTCCACTAAGTTATTTGAATGAACCAATTTCTTTGCACCTGACCAATTAATATTATGATTTTTATCTCTAACGTGAGCAAAGAGTGCATTATTATCTTGAGCATACCTGACACTTTTCTTATGTTGTTCAATTCTCTTTTCTAGGGCTTTACCAGTTTGACCAATATAGTATTTTTCACAAGCATTGCATGGAATACAATATACACATCCCTTGGTAATGTCAGGAGAATTCTTTATTAAGGCTGTTTTTATTGTATTTTCACTCTTAAATGCTACATTTACATTGAAGTTTTTCAACAATTGGGGAATTTCTTTAAAAGAATTACAATAAGGTAGTACAAGTAAATTTTGTGTGTTGTATTTTTTTCTGTTATCATTACCGAAAAAAGTCTTATTTGCTGTTCTTAGGGTATCATCTAACACAATTTCAGGATACTTTAGTTTTTTACCTATTGCTCTAATCCCATTTATTTCGTCATCAATATATTCAGGGCTGCAGACTCGAAATGCTCTTAAAAACATAGAAGTAAATACAGATTTCTTAACTTTGTTGCCTTGGTTTGAGTAGTAATGGACATATGCCGAGATATTCGTTGTCTTTCTGTATACACTAAACTTAAGACTATTGTTACATCTATGTATGCGGCAGTCCAAAAAAGGTAGGGTACAATTATTCTCCAGCTCCATAGTGAAATTTATTGATGGTACCAAACTATTCAATCTAAGAAAAGAGTTATCTAAATTCTCATTTCCTGGCCACACACTTATTATGTCGTCAATATATCGAAACCATTTTACATTATTAGGTATGATGTTATTTAAGATTCTGCTTTCAAAAAATTCCATATATAGATTGCTCAATACTGGGATAAAGGGTTTCCCATAGCCATACCAAATGTTTGTGCATAAAATCTCCCATTGAATTCAAATTTAAAATCTTTTATACATAGTTTAATTAATTCTATTAAAGTGTGTTTGGAGAATAGTAGATTCAATTGTCTATTATCTAAGGTTTCAGATAAAAATTCCAACATGTCATCAATAGGTACTTTAGTGAATAGTGAGACTACATCAAAACTAACAAGCCTATAGGTACTGTTAATCTGTACTTCATTCAGTTTGTTAATCAAGTCTACATTATTTTTTATATTTGAATATGAAATGGTGCCAACTAAAGGATTGAGGATATTCACAAGATACTTAGATAATTTATATGCTGCTGAACCTACAGATCTAATTATTGGCCTAGCTGGATAATTTGGCTTATGAGTTTTAATAGTTCCATACATATATGGCAATGTTGGTGATATTGTACAAACCTTTTTTATCAGATCTTCATTCCCTTTTAGTAACTCTTTCACTTTTTTGTAGTAATTACTATTCACAAACTCAATTGGATTTTTTCTTAATTCCATGTATGTGTTTTCATCACTCAAGAGGTTTTCCATTTTTTCTATATAATCATTTTTATTCAAGATTACCAGTGCTCCAGATTTATCGGCTTTTGTCAGTTTAATATTTCTATCTTACTTCAATTCGGCAATTGCTCTCTTAAATATTTTTGGGCAATTTGGAACCACTGGTTTTTTCATATTTCTGTATATAATACCCTTAATCATATTTAGTTCTTCTACAGAAATATCACTGAATTTTTCCAGGTTATATAAGTATTGATATATACATGATTATATGTTTATGATATTAATGTTGTATATATATATAAGTGTATATATACATATGTATGTATGTATATGTATGTATGTGTATATATATGTATGTGTATATATATATGTATGTGTGTATATATGTATATATGTATATGTATGTGTACATGTATGTATATATATGTATGTATGTGTATGTTTTGCTTATGTATTTATATAGATAAGGCTACCGTGTTTTCATATAAATAAACTGTACTGAAAGTCAAAAAAACAAGAATTTACCTGCCACTACAAATGACCCTTTTTGGCAGGTGTCTAATGAGCTTGGGGACTCCGCCACTTAACACCTGACCCAAGCCTAGGTAGTGGGTAAGGGAGTGTCATTGTTCTCTAAATCTCAGTATGTATGTTCGTACGTTTGCTTTCCCTATAAAATGTAAAGAAACCTCTCTCAATAAATCAGTCCTCTGAAGAAGTATCACGAAACTAGTCAGGACTTAAGCGTATATTTCATATTTTCATTTTCGCTGTGGTTCTTCTGCATCTGGGCATCACGTTTTCCTGTGATTTTTACACACACACATATATATATATATATATATATATATATATATATATATATATATATATATATATATATATATATATATATATATATATATATATATATATATATATATATATATATATATATATATATATATATATATATATATATATATATATATATATATATATATATATATATATATATCTTACAAAGCTAGTCTAATCTTAAGTAAATATTCTCTTTATGTATTTTATTTGTGTATTTAAGAGGTATATAACTATCCCGTTAGGTGAGTTCCTCTCTTGCAGGTTTAAGTATTTGTAAGTACATTATGTAACGATTTTGTCGTTCATTTAATTGTATTTCTCGTTCAAGTCAGTATATGTAAATTTACATTATTTTCAAGAATGAACTTTTTATTGCATGTATTTTGTTATGAAGTCTTATGTAACTGTCTTAGTATGCTGTACAAACCATACAAGGTTTGAAAATGAGGGCTTATGTTATTTTTCTATGTTTTCACGAGGTATTGTGTCATGTTATATTTCCAGGTATTTAGAATGTTCTTGAAAACTCCAGAGATAGTTTTATCTTTTTTTAAATGTTCCAAGGACTTAGCTGAGAGAGGGTTACCTTGAGAGCAAGGCTTGCTCCCCTGTTCTATTTGTCTTGTTGGTAACCTTACTCTGCTAAGCCTTACCACCCCCAACCCCGCCACTAGAAGAATCTATTTAGAATGATCTAGAATAAGTAAATCAATATATATGTGACCATAAGAAATCGTAAGCAACAGAAGAGATCCAGCCTGTCCCTGTGTAAGAGCCAAAGTTAGTCTGCCTCTCCTTTCAAATGCCTCGAGTGTATGCCCTCTGGAAAGTTGATAAGTTTTTACCCAACATAAATAATTTGTAGTGTATTCAAAAATTGATAAAGCCATTGAATAGCATCTCAAGTTTATTGTATTAATATAGGTGTTTAATATAAAATTGGCTCTGTGAGATTTAGGTGAAAACAGTGAAGTGTATTTATTTTGCCTTAATTGTTTGATTACTTTGTGTAATCCAAAACTCTTAAGTGTATCAGTTACTTTTATGTAAATTTCGCTAAGGATTCAATCATTAGATTGTTGAAGTATTAACTATTTTCATTAATTATGAAGATTAAACATTTCTATAAACTAATTTCCAGTGAAACATATGATTGCATAATTTTCATAAGTCTCTTTTCCTTGTCTTAATCTTAGGTTTTGTTTAGATTTAATATTTCGAGTGATTCCTTTTGGTGATAATTTTCTGTATTAATGTTTAGAATTTTTATAAAATATATCTATTTTTGTTAAGTGTATATCATTTCGATCACCAGCATTTCTTACAAAGCTCTCTTATAGTCCCTGACTAAGAATCGAAGTAAGAGGTTGTTTTGAATAGTTCAAGTAATTAGTTGCCCAGTTTGGTTTTGAGCGCACATAAGAAACCTTTGGGTATTCAATGTTTTCATATATTGCCGTCTGGGAGCTATAAAATTTCTCAGAGCTCGGATAATAATTTTTTCATGCGTAACACATTTATGTAAAAATAAACAGATCAGTTTGGAACTCAGGAGGCTATGTAATTTGCCAGCTGTAATATATAATATAATTTTTGGTGCCTTGACCCTTCGGATCGAGCGAGTCTGTTTTAAATATTGGTGATAACCGGGCCGTGTTTTGATTAAAGGTTTGAGCAATTGAGTGTTGATAGGGTTCTGTGTATTATTAGGATAGATTTTTTGGAGAGGTATAAATTTTTTGTAAATGTACAAGATGGCACAGCTAAATATCCAAGAGTTTTTGGAAAACCCAAATGTCCAGGAATTGTCAGAAGCTAAAGCTCGGTGGCTCTCTATCTGAATGGCATGTTACTACAACGAGTGGGAGGATTAAAGCTCAAATCAAGTGTCTAGCCTTAGAAGCATTCATAAACTCAGGAAAGTTATCGGAAGAAAATATTGTAGTAGCTTGTGAACTGTTGGAGGAAGCTGAAGCAGAATTTTTAGCAAAGCAAGGACATGTTGAGCCAGAAACTGAAGGGATGAAAGTAGACAGGAATGTAGAGGCTGAAATTCGACGAATTGCAGAGGAAGCAAATTTCATTAAGTTGAAGATGATGGCAGAAGAGAGAGAAGAATCACGACATGCGAGGGAAATAGAAGCAAGACAAGAAGAAGAGAGAGAAGAAGCACGATGTGTGAGGGAAATGGAAGCAAGACAAGAAGAAAGAGAGAACGGGAAGAGAAAGAAAGAGAAGAAGCCAGAGAAGCCGCATGCAAGGAAAATAAAAGAAAAGTGAGAGAACGAGAAGAAAAAGAGAAGGAAGAGGCAAGAGAAATTGCAGGACACGCAAGGTAATTGGAACTGCTGAATGCTTGTGCAAAGTCGGCCACGCAGACAAAGATGACCCCTGCTTTGCAGGATCCCAAGTTTAATATGATGAATGCCAAGAGATTAATTCCAAAATTCACAGAAGCTCACGATGATTTCTTTGATCATTTTGAAACGGTCTCATTGATAATGGAAGGGCCAGAAGATAAAAAGCCTATGTTATTGCAGAGTGTCTTTATTGGGAAAGGACGCAGTGCATATATTTCATTGTCTCAGGACCAGAGAAAGGAGTATCAAGAAGTAAAGAGGAGCTGGCTACAAGTGTGTCAGATGACCCCTGAATATTATATGGAAAATTTCCAAAGATGGCTGATTAAAAAGAATTGTTAGTACTAGAACAATATCTATGAGGAATTCCTGAATATATTTGAATCTACTTAAGAGAGAGATAGGTGAAGAAATTTAATAAAGGTGCTTCACTGAATGAAGATTATAATATTATCAGTCGTAATTCCTCCTCAAGTATGAAATTTCAACCGTCGTTCCGACCGAGTGTCAAGTGTTCACCGAACCATGAAAGCCAGTTCAGTAATAACTATGTGAACAAGTTCAATAGTTACAGCGGAAGTGCCACTGGTACTGTTTCAATGCAGAATGCGATGGTACCACAGCAACAATTGTTGAATCATCCTCCTTCAAGTATCGTGAAAGACGTGCAGAAGGTTAATATAGTCTGTTTAAAGTGTGGCAAGGGAGGGAATATCAGTAAGGAATGTTGGTCGAACCAACTGAAAGCAGTCGCCCATGTGGTAAAGAATAATTCCGCTTCACATTATGCAAAGATGAAGAAACAATTGGGAAAGGACGAAGAAAATAAACTAGCTAACGTTCACACGACGAACAGGACAAACCCAAAGAGCGTGGATACATTTAAACCTTATATTTAGGAAGGTATGTTAGCAGCAATAGATGGGAGCGAGCAAACCTCGGTCAAGATATTGCACGACAGGATGTAATCATAGTGTGGTGACACGAGGTGTACACCCATTGGTGGACCAGTCTTTCACAGGAGACTCGTTCATTTTGAAGGGATTAGGAGGTGAGGAGGTTACCCTTATTTTCAGTTTGAAACTGTCATGCAAGTTGGTGACAGGTTATTTTGATTTTGCAGTAAAGGATTCATGGGCTGTCAAAGGAGTAGAAGTCTTGCTGGGTAATGAAGTTGGTGGAGTGCCGTTTGAGCCTTGTCCCATTGTAACGAAGAAACCATTGAAGTATAGTCCTACGACTGAACTCGAGAATGGCTAACCGTATCTGTTTCCTAGTTGTGTGACGACTTGCAGTATGGCGAAGAAAGTGGCTGCTAAAGAAGAAAAAGAAACTGGAGGAGCGATGAACTTGGAGGATTTGTTTTCAGAAGAAGAGGATTCCCATAATGGTACACAAGAGGACAACTCCCGAGAGAGCCCGAGAGAAGAGGAACGACAGACGAGTGGAGAGGAAAACAACGAAGCAATGGATTTGTAAAAAATAGAAGACTCATTGTTAGAAGTAGGACAAGTGTGTCAGAGAAGGCTGATAGGATTGCAACAGAAGGGTGCAACGCTAACAGAGATATTGTACCATTTGGTGGATGAAACGGAGGTGCAGCAGTCTCCCACCTGTTATTATCTTGAAGATGGGTTGCTTATGAGGAAGCATAGACTCACTGATATCTCTGGGAATGCCAAAAGGGGGATATACCGTCAGATATCGATACCCGTAACGTTGAGAAGACAGGTGACCGTCGTAGCGCACAAAACGGGACACACAGAGATAAGGAAGTCGACGAAGTAGATTATGAAGCACTTCTAGCCTGGCATGCATAAGGAAGGGAGCCAGTTTTTCCATGCATATCACGTTTGTCAAATGGCCGGAAAGCCCAATGAGCACATCAAGAAAGCTCCCTTACACCTGATTGAAGTATGAGGAGAACCTTTCAGCAAAGGACAGACTAAAATATTAGATTGAGAGGAAATAGATAGAGAAAATGTCAAGCATTTGAGAAAAGGATTGGCGAGAGGAGGAAATTTTCCCTATAACGTGTGAAAACGAATCAATGACAAAGGAAGAAAAGGTTTGGCATGAGGAATACGAACAGACAGTCAGCGGTAGGACAACAGGTGTTGGTTTACTCATTGATAACGAGATTTCCTCTCGCCAATGAGTTCCAAGAACCATTCCAGATTTTGGAGGACAGCCTACTCGACAGTTAAAAAATAACTTCTAGGGCTAATCACAGTGACACGAAAATTTGAAGTCTCTATGAACAGACTACAGAATGAAGAGTTTACAGTCTAATCGGATCACAATCCTTTAACTTTTGTCAATAAGATGAAGAATAATAATCAAAGGTTAACTAGCTGGTCATTATGCTTGCTACCATATTGTATTAATGTAAAGTATATATCAGGTAAAGATAACATGGTTGCAGATCATTTATCTCGGGCTGAATTGGTGGTTTCAAGTCCGGAACAAAAAATCTTTTTTCGGGCGAGCTATCGTACAAAGCTTGTCTACTGTAGAGTAAATACTTTATTCATGTATTTTATTTGTGTATTTAAGAGGCATATAGCCACCTTGTACGTTGAGTTCCTCTCTTGTGGTTTAAGTATTTGTAGGTAAATTACGTAAGACTTTCATCGTTCATTTAATTGTATTTTTCATTCAAGTCAGTATATGTAAATTTACGTTACTTTCTAGAATTAACTTTTTAGTTCACGAATTTTGTTACGAAGTCTTATGTAAACGTGTTTAGGTATGCTGTACGAACCATACGAGGTCTGAAAACGAGGGCTTATGTAATTCTTTTATGGTTTCATGAGGTATAGCGTCATTTTATATTTCCACGTGTTTAGAATGTTCTTTCATGTTTTTTCTAATGTTTCGAGAAGGTAAGTGGGTGGAGTTAGCTAAGAGAGGGTTACCTTGCAGGCATGGTTTAATCCCCTGTTATATTTGTCTAGTTGACAACTTTACACCGCTAAGCCTTGCTCCCCACTCCACAAGAAAAAACTATTTAGGAGGATCTAGAGTAAGTAAGTTAATATATATGTGCCCCTAGGGAATCATAAGCAGCAGAAGAGATCCAACCTGTCCCTGTGTAAGAGCCAAAGTTAGTCCGTCTCTCCTCACAAGTGCCTCGAGTATATGCCCTCTCGAAAGGGAATAAGTTTTTACCCAACGTTTGTAGTGTGTTCAAACGTTGATAAAGCTATTGAATATATCAAGTTTATTGTATTAATATAAATAGGTGTTTAATATAACAAATTTTGACTGACCATGTAAGATTTAGGTGAAAACAGTAAAGTGTATTTATGTTGGCTTAACTGTTCGATTACCTCAAGTGATCCAAAACTCGTAAGTGTATCGGTTACTTTTATGTAAATTTCGTTAAGGATTTAATCATTAGAGTGTTAAACTGTTTTATATATATATATACATATATATATATACATACATATATATATATATATATATATATATATATATATATATATATATATATATATATATATATATATGTATATATACATATATATATATACATATATGATTTTATGATTTATATATATATATATATATATATATATATATATATATATATATATATATATATATATGAGCATAAAACTAAGAAATATATTCGACTATAAAATTTAGACACTAAATACACAATGCAGTCGATTAAAATCTCATAAGCTTACAATTAGGGAAATCTATTATTTACCTAAGATAGAATGTTTTAGGCAGCATTATTTTTTACCCAGATTTTCGTGCAAGATAAAGATTAAATACATCTTCACATTAATAAAAACACTGAATGGAAGTTCATACATATAAATACAAATTAGGCATACGTGAAAAAAAAGCTGTCGTAAGTCATGTGGTCGAATGCAAAATGATATGGTCGTTGTTCTAAAAAGCATCTCAATACCTCTTGTTTTATTTAATTCGCATAACTTCAACCATAAACATGAGCATACAGGTATAATGAAGATAGAACATTCATTTACCACATTAAATAAAGCTGGATGTAAAAGAAAATTAATACTCTAGTTGCAATGCCTTGGCATTGTCCTTGAACTGGCCTTTTTTCTTTACAGAGCTTTTCACATAAAACAAAGACCTCCTACTAATATAGCTCTTCGTACAAATACTTTTAGCTGAAATAAAATCGTGATTTCCTATATATTAAGAGGATTCAAACAGTAATCTACTTTATTCATATACGCATGCATGCACACACATTGTATACACACACACACACACACACACACATATATATATATATATATATATATATATATATATATATATATATATATATATATATATATATATATATATTTATTTATATATACATACATACATATATATATATATATATATATATATATATATATATATATATATATATATATATATATATATATATATATATATACCTCAGCAGCAGCTGTTACTAGTCAACTGGCAAAAAATAAAATCCTCACATGTCTTTCTACTTTTATCTATTCATGATCTTTCTATGCTAGTCCACGTGCGCAAACTTTCTTACTTCGTCAACCCATAGTCTTCTCTTCCTTCCCCTGCTTCTTTTGCCATTGATAGGAACCCATTCTGCTATTCTTAATGTTTATCTATTATATGTCATTCTACTTATATGTTTTGACCATATTCATTTCACTTTTTTACCTCTTGTTAGAATATACTATACTTTTTTTTACTCTCGTTTCCATGTTGCTCCTTTTCTGTCTCATACTGTTAATCCCATCATTATTCTTTCCCTAGTTCTTTGAGTTGCAACTTGGTTATGTTCTAAGGCTTTAGTAAGACCACCTGAATAGATAGTTTTGTTTTTAGAGAAAGTGGCATTTTACTTTTTTATAATCTCATTTTCTTCACCAAAAGCTCCCCGTCCAATACTTATCCCTCTTTCAATTTCCGTCTCATGTCCTGGGGAAGTATTTACTCTCTATCTTAAATACGTATATTCATTAACATTCTCTAAAGGTTCTTCTCTAAATTTTCATGGAACATTATTTTAGTTTCAATGCTATTTATTTTCATTCCTCCATTTCTGTCTTCTCTATTCAAATCTTACATTATCATTTGCCATTCCTCCCATGATTCACCAAATAGAACTCTCTCATTTGAAAGTCTTAAGTTGTTAAGGCAATCCCTAATAATGTTAATTCCTGTATTTTCCCAATCCAGATTCATAAAAATTTCTTCCAGGCACGCTGAGAGATGGGGTTTCTCTGTCTAACTCATTTCTCAATCGGTATTTTCTACTATCTGTATATAGTTTTAGGACTGTTGTACTACCCGTATAGATATATTCCTTACTTTTGAAAGGGCTTCATTACAACTGAAGTGTTTACAGAATCAAGAGCTTTCTTATAGTCCATAAATGCCATACATAGTAGCTTGTCACACTCTTCATTTTTCCTTAGGTGTTTAAGTATATGGATATGGTCAGTTGTTGAACCCCCCATCTATAACATGCCTGCTCTCATGGTTGATTAAAATCCAATTGTCTTTCTATTCGGCCTGAAATGATCTTCGTTTTTTTTTTTCTTTCTTTTTTCATAGTATTATGAGTAAAGTTATTGGGTAGTAATTTTCAAGGTCTTTTATGTCTCCCTTTTTGTGAATTGATATGATAGTTTTTCAAAGCTGTAGGTATATAGCATTCTTGCAAATACTTCGTGTAAAGTTCAACGAGCTGTACTATTATGAAATCTCCTCTATCTAATTTTAAATCAATTAATACGCCATATTCTCTTGGTGCTTAGCCTCTTTTCATGCCTTTTAATGCATTTTTTGCTTCTCGTTTCATTATTTCTATAGGGAAATTGATATCTTATATCCTTATTTTTGATCATTTTGTTTGTGCGTATTACTCCATGGCTATAATGCTAACCTGAGCCTCCATTGTATATTAAAGTATATGGCTAAAAAGTTTTATGACTTGCACATTTTGCCGAACTGCTGCCATTATCTTCAAAAATAATTTTTTAGAAATTTTTCCCACATCCCTTAAATGCGAAGATCTGACTTTTTCTTGTTTTGTTAAATTAAAAATTAAAGATTTTGCATAAGCTTTGTAAAATAGGGCTCAGTTTAAAATGCCCAGTGATGAAACCATAACCTTCTTAAAGAGCAATGAAAAAGATTTTTAAGAAACGATACAAATTTTGTGGAAAACAATTTGACATTTAACTGTGTCTGAGATGAATGCAAATATATTTCTTAGATTGTTTTAAATCAATTTTTATATCCAAATAACTTTTCAATGTTACATTTGATGGCATCTGTTATGCACAGTGGCTCTAGTTTCTTTTTTGATGACCTCGTTGTATTTTCAAGATGATTAATTAGCTCTAACTAGATGGGGATACATCTCCACCCCCTTTCAACCAATCTAACCTATATTTACATGCAGATATTTGAGCTGGAATTTTAAAAAAAAATGTTTAACAGGTTCTAAAGGAGTCTAATAATACATACTTCATACATGTATAGTGCTTGAAAGGTATCCAGCTCTTTTGCCACCTTCGTCAGACAATTTTCAGGAAAACGAGAGAGAGAGAGAGAGAGAGAGAGAGAGAGAGAGAGAGAGAGAGAGAGAGAGAGAGAGAGAGAAGAAGCATACTCATACGCACTCAAAAATTAGCACAATATTGTCAAGACTGTCTCAATCTAAGCTTATCAACTTGAAGTAATTACGGAATCGAATGAAACACGAAAAAAACAGAAGTACAACGGGTTTAATTATTCACCTCATAAATCACAATTACTGTTTTTAACACGGAAAAATACTGCTGATTTGTCCATGCGACATGTCTTTCGGTTCAACTATCGTAAGATAAGGTAACAGATGGGTAAAAAAGGATTTTTTGATGAAAGCTTTTGTTTATAGCAATTAAACTTAAACAATACAGTATTAATAAAGGAGAGGTTAAAAATTTTATTTGATTTCCTATTTTAGTAAAGTATCGTATATTTTTATTTTGTTTATTTATACTTTTTTTCAATCCTTGCACTGAAACTTACAGCATTTCTAAAATTAAACAGGAAATCGTTATATTATCAACTAAAGATGGAATAAACTCTCATTTTTAGGTTTTAGGAAGTCATCTGTCCATTCAAAACACAAAATCTCCATTATTTTATTTTTTTTTATTCAAAAGTCTTAGCAATTCATAAATATATTCAAGGAAAATTTGAGTGAAACAATTACAGAGAAATTCGCAAAAATTTTACGAAAACGACGCACACGTATTGGAGTGGTCATTTGTGCATTTTATTACCACAAGACAATCAACAGCAATTACTATTTATAATCATTACTCATTATTGTATTTGTGTTTACTTTTAGGCAGCAGCAGTTTTGCTAAAGCGATAGCGCAACAACAATCACGAGGCCCTCTTCGAAGTTATATTATCTATAACGATAAAAAAAGCGGTAGAAGAAAAAACGATACCTATTACAACAAACGTTGAAAATCGATTTACTTGAAAGCAAAATGTTTCTCGTAAGTGGATAAAATATTTTTACATAAACGTCCACACAATGGGAAGAAATGATAAGGGATTATTGTAGCAGACGGGATGTCAGGAACACTGTTGTTAAATCCTTGAGAATTGAAAGGATTATTTGTTAGTTTACCTAACTGTGAATGTCGTGTAACCTTGGTCACTGAATATCATGCTCAATTCAAGTTTTCTTTCCTACTAACTCTTAAAGTTATGTTGCGCTATTCAACTTAACGTTAAAGCGAATAAATAAGCACATAAAATGCAATTATTCATAAGCTGATTAAAGAAAAAAAAAATAGGGTGAAGCCAATTCGTTAAGAAAATTATCACTCACCAAGCTAGATCAAGAGTGTACTTACGTTCAAGCTGGAGTTATACAGCTTTTCTGTGAACCATTACCGAACATACAATAAGCCTTTCAGGATAAATAGAATCGGCTAGATATTAAATAATTCATTACTATAGTGTAGGGGAAGTAATTCTAGAATATATTTTCCATTGAAATAATCACTTACGTTAACATACGTCTACCAAGTACAGTATGATTTAGACCCCAGACCCCCTCCACCAAGTTCTACTTAAAAAGTTTAATAATATAGGTGAATTATTTACAGCCAATGTTATTCTTCCTTAAACAGTAAAAGATAATTATTCTGAAAACTAAATCAAACCTGAAATCTGATAGCTCCAAGACCATTATACATAGGAATACTGTACTTGAATTAATCATACAGAAGTAAAAATAGGTTACCAACCCTCCTCTTAGACACTGCTACATTCAGGCAGTTTAGAGGTGAGAGACAAGAAAAAAACCGCCCATGGATATTAACGATGGCTATTATGTGTATATGGTGCAGAGGAATGAAATTAGTATGGGTATAGGGGGTGAACAATGGTGTGACGTTTGAGAGAAAGGTTGTGACTCAAAGACAGGATGAAAGCAACTGAGTGAGTTTATTACAGAACACTCTCCTTTATATACAAATGCTCAAGGCAACAAGAATTTTCATGTTTAGAAATTGACAATGTTACAGAGGAGAAACGCAGACATGTTTATTCTGGTTCATTTTAGTGCGAGGGAAGAGCGAAGATACAAGCATAATATATACAAAATGAATTATGTACGATCGTGTGACACACGGTTGGTACAATGGTATCATTGGGACGCGAAATGATATTTGCGTAGTGGGCCAAAAATTATATCAGTATAGTGAGTGAAAATGATAGTGGTGTAATGAGGTGAAAAAATACAGGTGTAGCAAGTGAAAATGGTATTAGTGCAGAGGTGTGAAAATTATATCTGAGAAGCAGCGGAAAAAAAAGTATGGTGTACTAGTGTGTGAATAGTATTGGTTTAGTAGGGTGAAAATGACATTAAGTGCAACAGGGTGAAAATTATATAGCCCGGTAAAAATAGTATCGATATAACAGAATGAAAATTTTATTAGTGTAGCTTGGTGAAAAGGAGATCAGTATGGTGTCGGTGCAGTGCAGAGGAAATGGCATCAGCATACTGGGGGGATAAGGTATCACTGTAGTTTAGTGATGATGGTGTTGGTGTAATGGGATAAAAATGGTATCAGTGTAGAGATGTGATAATGGTATTGGGGAAGTGTAGGAAAATCATATCAGTGTAATGAGGTGAACATGGTACCCGTATAGCAGGGTGAGAATGCCGTTTTTGTAGCAGGTGGAAAATGGTATCAGTGTAGCAGGGTAATAATGACATTGATGTAAAAGTTTGAAAATTGTATCCGAGTAGAAGTGTGATAATGATATGGTATAGAGTGGTCAGCATGGTATCGGTGTAGCAAGGTGAATATGGTTTTGAGAAGCTGGGTGAAATTGGTATCGATCTAACAGTGCGAAAATTGTATTAAAAGGGTATTGGTGTAGCACGGTGAAAAGAGCAAAAGTAGTATTAGTGTAGCTTGGTGAAATTGGCATTTATGTAGTGGTGTCAAAATGATATGGGTTTACTAGAGTGAGAATGATATCAGTGTGACTGGGTGAAAATATATCAATGTACCAGGGTAAAAATGGTATCAGTATAGCTGGCAAAAGTAGTATTGGTGTAACAGGGTAAAAATGATATCAGTGTAGGTAGGTGTAAATGGTATCGGTGTAATAAGGTAGGAATGGTATTGGTTTGCAAGGGGGAAAATGGTATTTTGAAAGTAATGTGAAAATTATATCAATGTTTCTGGGTGAAAATTATATCAACGATTCAGAGTGAAAATTATTTCAATGTTAGTAGTTAAAATGGCATCGGTGTTGTTGGGTGAAAATAACATCAATGTAGCAGCACAAAAATTATTT